>NC_079326.1:38871971-39177471 GCF_029931775.1 Euleptes europaea
AGCATTAAAGGGAATCAGTTGCCAAGAGAGACTCAAGTTTCACCTATATTCTGATCTCTGGCTTCTGGCTATCCAGTAGTGCTATTTTGTAGTTTGAAAGCAAGGAAAGCCTGGTTTTGACAGAGACAGTAAACCTGTATCTGTGCTCTACCATTTCAGATGAAGCTGGCTCACAGTGCTATACACCCAGACCACTTTCCTGGGAGTAAGCCCCCTTGAATAAAGTGAAACTTTCAGCTAATATCTTCTTAATATATATCATTTATCTTAGTAGATGCAATAATAGCAGTTTAATACAAGTATTCAGTCTAAATGCACCAGAAGGCTGCTCAAAATATTAGCTGATGAAGCTGCAATTACGCAGTGAAAACGCTCGTGAACATCCGGACGGCGTTACTGTGGACCTTCTCCCCTTTGTTCCACTTGGGGTTATTATCTGAAGAAACTACCTTGAGATAAGACTTTCACTTACTCTGATAGAGACCTACCTTGAAAGAGACTCTCCAATTCTCCCTTGTGGATTCACTTGTATATATTCTCTTTGATGTTTGCACTTGTTTGTAGATGTTTACGTTCACAATACATGTTTGCATAGTTTGCTTGTGTAATTATTTATTTTGTTTGGTGAGCCTGGTACTAGAGTTTTCCTAAGTACCTGGAGGTTGGCAACCCTAGTGATGTGAAAGGCCTCCAACAGAGACCCTGGACAGCTACTGCTAGTCTGAGTAGACAATGGCCTTTTATGCATAGCTGTTTCTCTCTCAGTCACCCCTCCGACGACTTTGGGTCTTTGTTTTGATTATGCATGCTGTTTCTGACCGTCAGAGGTCATCTCGCTCTCCCCCTGCATTTCCCCGTGTTTTGAGAGACCTGTTTTATCTCGAATTTGAAAACGTGGGCAAAACGTCAGGAAGGTGATCCATCCCCCTAATCATCTTGGTTGCCCTCTTCCATACTTTTTCCAGCTCTGCAACATCCTTTTTGAGATACAGTGACACAGTATTCCAAATGATGCCACACCATAGATCTATAGAGAGGCATTATAATATTGGCCACTTTCTTTTCAATTCCTTTCTTAATACCGTGTTTCCCCGAAAATAAGACATACCCATAAAATAAGCCGTAGCAGCATTTCTAAGCATTTGCTTAATATAAGCCATACCCCAAAAATAAGGCACCCCGGGGCTGGTGTGGAGAAGACCAGGAGGAGCCCAGCTGAGCAGATGCAGTCTCCCGCGGCTGCTTCAAAGGCCCGGCAACCAGCACGCCCGGGGCTGGGGTGGAAAAGACCAGGAGGAGCCCAGCTCAGCAGAGGCGGTCTCCCGCAGCCGCTTCAAAGGCTCTGCAACCAGCGCGCCCGGGCCTCTGGGGGCGGGGAAGACAGGAGGAGCCCAGCTGAGCAGATGCAGTCTCCCGCGGCCACTTCAAAGGCCCGGCAACCAGCGCGCCTGGGCCTCTGGGGGCGGGACCGGAAGGGGGTGGTAAGGGGAGAACGGGAGCCGAGAGGGAGGACAGTTCTGATTCCCTCGGAATAAGACATCCCCTGAAAATAAGCCATAGTGTGTCTTCTTGAGGAAAAATAAATATAAGACAGTGTCTTATTTTCGGGGAAACACGGTAATACCTAACATAGAGTGTGCTTTTTTCACTGTTGTGGCACATTGGGGTTGACACTTTCTCTGAGCTCTCCACTACAACCCCAAGATCTCTTTCCCTGTCAGTCTCAGCAAGTTTAGACCCCATTAGCAGAATGAGAGCCAGTATGGTGTAGTGGGTAACAGCAGTTGTTTGGAGCGGTGGGCTCTGACCTGGAGAACTGGGCTTGCTTCCGTGCTCCTCCACATGTGTGGCGGAGGCTAATCTGGTGAACTGGATTTGTTTCCCCACTCCTACACACGAAGCCAGCTGGGTGGGCTAGTCACACTCTCTCAGTCCCACCTACCTCACAAGGTGTCTGTTGTGGGGAGGGGAAGGGAAGGGGATTGTAAGCCGATTTGATTCTTCCTTAAGTGGTAGATAAAGTCAGTGAATAAAAACCAACTCTTCTTCTAAAGAACTTTAGGTAGAAAAGAGGCACAAAAGAAAGGGCAGACAGGATTATAAAGGAGAGATTCAGAAAACCGAGTTAAGATGAAACTTTATTTTAAATGGGAGGCAATGCAAATGATTGCAGATTATTAACGTTCCACTGGTGGATGGTATACGCCTTGAAGAGTCCACAGGCAAAATAATACTGCTGGCCTTTTTTCCTGTTTCTTGTTGATGATACAAGGGCTTGAAGTTATTTTCTGCCTCTGTGAGGGGCGATTAATACTTCAGCTATCGCTGTGTGCATGAGAGAGCTAAGATGTTCACATAAGGGAACAGCTAATAACTGGATTGATAATGAGTGCTCCAGCCCTTGTTCACAGAAACACACCTGTCAAGAATTAATAATACCTGAGGTGTAATAACAGTGCTATAATGAAAGAGTTACAAAAGCCCAAGGGTGGGGGGGGGAACCCTCTTTGCACATAAAAATGCTATGAGGACTTCAAAAATAAAACAAGGCTTCAACTATTTCCAGGGCTGTTTTGAGCATCAAACACATGACATACATGATTCTCTCATCCATGTATCTTCTACATGAGGCCACTGACAACTCCAGCTCTCTCGCAAGGATACACGTACAATGTGCATATTTGCAAACATCTGTTTGTGTTAGGTACACTTTAAAATTTTACACAAACATTAGAGGCGCTAATGTGGGTAGCACCTTCAGAGAAACGTCCTTTATCCTTGTCTGAAGTGGGCTGCCAGGCACATGACAAACCTATGAAACGTCTAGCAAACAGTCCATGATGATGGAACATCTGTGATTGCCAAGAGAAGATCTTGTTCCAGGGCAATCCTAGGCAGCTGGGGGACCTATTGAAGCCTATTGAAGTCTACTCAATGGGACTTACTCTCAGGAAAGTATTCACAGGATTACACTGATACTCTCCTATACACAGAGGTGTATTTTTCTAAATCGTAATTCAAACGTAAATGTAAATATTCATGGCACACTGATCCAATGAAGTCTGGATTACCTTGCCTTGTAAACGACACATTGTGGTGGCCACAGGTCCAAACTTCTGACACCATTTCAGAGGAAGACTTAGCCATTTAAAACCTGTCAGTGTGGTGTAGTGGTTAAGAGTGGCAGACTCTAATCTGGTGAACTGGGTTTGTTTCTCCACTCCTGCACATGAATCCTGCTGGGTGACCTTGGGTTAGTCCCAGTTCTCTCAGAACTCTCTCAGCCTCACCTACCTCACAAGGTGTCTGTTGTGGGGAGGGGAAGGGAACATGATTGTAAGCCGCTTTGAGACTCCTTAAAGGTAGAGGAAAGAGGGATATAAAAACCAACTCTTCTTCTTCTGTCATAAGGGCCTGATCAGCGTGTGCTGAAGCAGCACCAGGCAATCTTTTCGTCATCCCCCGCCGCCTTTCCTAGTGCTGAAACAGCCCTCAAAAAGCCATTTCGGCACTTGAAAAGGTGGTGGTGGGGAGGACAAGATCACCTGGTGTCACCACAGCTTGGGCCTGGTCAGGATCAGGTCCTTGCGGCAGTTTTTAAACAGCTAAAGTTTCCTCTAAATTGGCATTGGTGGCCACAGGTTGGACCCATGACTGCCTTAACGTGTTGTCAGGCCGTGTATGTGCTGTGGTTATTGCACGTGGTTAATTTCTGACAGGAGAGATACTAAAGCCTCAAGCCTTCCTGGTTGGGCAGCCTCATGCGTTGGACAGGGCTCTTACAGCTGTTGCCAGCTCTGGGTTGTGAAATACCTGGGGATTTGGGGGGTAGAACTTGAGGAGGGCAGGGTTTGGGGAGGGGAGGGGCTTCAATGGGGTTGCCATAAGTCAGCTGTGACTTGACGGCACTTTGCACACACATAATTGTACTAACCAGGACTTAAACAGGCACAATGCTTTTCCCAGCTACTATAGGTATTCAGTTTCTTAACTAGGTAGACACCAAGTACAGGTGTTGTGAATGGTTGCTGTGCTCTATTTTACATGCTTTTGAGTTTCGCATAGAAATGTTAGACTAGCCCTCATACATATTTCATGATCTTTTACTCGATTTTTAAATATCTCTATGCACATGCATATACTGAGCATTCACTTCACGCATTTGATGAAATCAGCTTTACAAATAAATATGCTACAATACGGCTATTATTCTTTAAGGTGCCAAAAGACTGTGCTTAAAGACAACACTGAAACATCAGCTTGTAAAAATGAATCAGCACATTTCTGATGGAATAAGCTTCTTTGAACTTATCATTCTTCAACAGTGCAGCTGGCTGCCTATTGACTTCCAGGTTCATGTTAAGGAGCTGACTCTTACAGTTAAAAGCCCTGCTTGACTTGAGTATCACATACATAAGGACCAGCTCTAGATGGAATCTTTGGAGTGGGTGCTAGGGTTGCCAACCTCCAGGTAGTAGCTGGAGATCTCCTGTATTACAACCGATCTCCAGCCGATAGAGATCAGTTCCCTTGGAGAAAATGGCCTCTTTGGCAATTAGACTCTATGGCATTGAAGTCCCTCCCGTCCCCAAGCCCTGCCCTCCTCAGGCTCCACCCCAAAAACCTCCCACCAGTGGCAAAGAGGCAACCCTAGTTGGGTGCATGGATCTCTGTGCAAAAACTCTCTGCATCACTATTACGAGGAAGGGAGTTGGAGGTAAGCTCTGCTTTCAAGATCATGAAGGGCTTCTCACTAGGATTGTGAACTTCCAGGTGACACCTGGAGATCTCCCACTTTTACAATTAATCTCCAGCCGACCAAGATCTGTTCCCCTGGAGAAAATGGCTGCTTTGGAGGGTAGACTCTATGGCATTGTATCCTGCTGAGGTCCTTCCTCTCCCTAAATCCTGCCCAACCTAGACTCTACCCCCAAATCTCCAGGTATTTCCCAACTCAGAGCTGGCAACCCTACTCCTCACTGCCACGCACCACTCCCCCACCTTTTAGCCTTTTAAAGGGCTTTCCCTCTTTCTGTGCAGAGCCACAGTATAGCGTTACAGCCTGGTTTTGTAAGGAAAGGATTTCCGGGCCATCAGGGGCATCCTAGCGTGATGCGAGGTGGGAAGGGGAAGAACAGGGCAGAGATGGGAAAGCGAGGAGGGAAGAGGGGCGTGTGTGCGGACACCATTTGCACTAATGGTGTTTGCTGTTACTGCCTTGGCATTTCGTACTAGGTTTGCCAACTCCGGGTTGGGAAATACCTGGAGATTTTCAGGCGGGAGCCTGAAGAGGGCGGGGTTTGGTGAGGGGAGGGACTTCAGTGGGGTGTAAAGCCACAGAATCCATCTTCTGAAGCAGTCATTTTCTCCAGGTGAACTGATCTCTATCAACTGGAGATCAGTCGTAATCCCAGGAGATCTCCAGCTACTACCTGGAGGTTGGCAAACCTATTTTGTACCCCCATGTGGAAAGCCGCCCAGTTATACTCTTGACACTTCAGAAAGGCCTGCCAGAGAGAGTGAGGAAGGCAGTCCACAAGGATACCTGCAAAATGACTGTATTCCACGGGGCTTTCAGCTGATTTTGTTGGCCTCGTAGTTACTACTATCCTATTGCTCCAGTAGTCTGTTCACACAGTGGCCAACCAGGTGCCTCTGGGAAGCCCACAAACAAGACAACTACAGCACCATTATCCTGCTTGTGTTCCACAGCACCTAATATAATAGGCATGCTCCTCTGATCCTGGAGAGAATGACCAAAGCAGCCATTTTCTCCAGGTGAAGTGATCTCTGTCGGCTGGTGATCAGTTGTAATAGCAGGAGATCTCCAGCTAGTAGCTGGAGGCTGGCAACCCTGTCCTATGATGGAGGTAGCTTTTTTGGAATGGAAGCACATTCTGCTCCAATGAGATGAAGGAAAGGGTTGGCTGGTTGCTTTTGGGAACAGATGTTTGAGGAAGGGGGTCGTAGGCTCCAAGAAACACACTACTAGGTATCACATTGGGGATGACTGTTGTGGAGAAACGGGTAGTCTCCCATCATACCTCTCCTGAACACTCTGGATGGTTGAAAGCAAGCTACTCTCTCACTGCAGTATATGGGAATAACGAAACTGTCAGATGAAAGGAGGCAGCACCAAAAAAAACAGGAAGTGAACCAAGCCTTTTTTTTAAGTGCTGTGAAATCATTTATTTGAAAGAAGTGCATACATGTTGACTCAACACATTTCAAAGGTAGTTATTGTTCCTTGGAATCAAGTAGAGGGGGGAAAGGGTAATTGCTCAACTTCATCATAGCAAAATATATCAAATAACAATAGGTATTATTCTTAAAGTACATCATCCAATATCTACCTCAGTCTTAATTAGAAATGGGTCAAAATATATGCGCACCTTCGTTCTATAATTACCTACGAAGGATGACTCATTATTGAAAATCATGTTGCACACACCAAACCTCTTATTAAACACATCTTCTTCTTACTCGGCATAACGCAGACCAAGAGCTGTCTGTCTATAAAAGTACTGGAGAGAGACTAAAAGGAAGCAGAAAGGAAAGCAGATGAGAAAATAAACAAAAAAAGAGAGACACACATTAATCATTACTCTGGCTTTCAATTTTATAGGCTGGATGAACAGGATACAATTCTCAGGCAGTTACTTTGCCAGATGTTGCAAGGCCATCTCTTGGCTCTTTCTCTTACAGTGAGAACTCGATTTTGAATATGATGAATATTCCCTTCCCCACCCCCAATGACAAACCGCACCATCCCTCATCCCCTATCTGTACATCTTTAGTGTCTTCATGATCAGCCCAGCTTTGGAAATCTCCCGTTATACTGAAGTTTAACATGCAGATTCCATCTTTGTTTGGGAGCTGGTATTTGGGTTGTTGCAAATGGTATACGGTTCCAAGATATATCTGTGATTACAGGATTCTAATGGTTTGATCAAAGAGTAAAGAACAATGACTTGGAAGAGGCATCGCAGAATCCAGTTCTGTGCACGTTTACTTGGAATGAAGACCAGCTGCATTCTTCGGGACTCACAATTACATACCTTGCATAGGACTGAGACCTTGCCGGTATACTTCCTCCAATGGGGAATACAGCAGCTCCTGGGAGTATTCGAGGATGTAAAAATGCCATGGGAGGAAGATGTTAATATTGCACTTTTAAAATAGGGTTGCCAACGTCCAGGTACTTGCTGGAGATCTCCTGTGGCGGGAGGTTTTTGAGGCAGAGCCTGAGGAGGACGGGGTTTGGGGAGGGGAGGGACTTCAATGCCATAGAGTCCAATTGCCAAAGCAGCCATTTTCTCCAGGTGAACTGATTTCTATCGGCTGGAGATCAGTTGTAATAGCAGGAGATCTCCAGCTACCTCTTGGAGGCTGGCAACCCTAGTTAGAAGACCTTGCAAGGGAACTGATGTTTTGCTGGAAGTTGGGAAGGGGGTGAAGTCTTTTTAGTTGTTTTGTATTAAATTTATTAATTGCTCTGTTTGTGCTGTGCTCGTTTTGGGGTATAAGCCAATGAGTCCCAATGAAATGAAGGAAATGTGGGATGTAATTTTATTAGATAATTCTGTGTGTGTGTGTGTGTGTGTGTGTGTGTGTGTGTGTGTGTAAAGTGCCTTCATGTCGCAGCTTACTTATGGCGACCCCTTTTGGGGTTTTCGTGGCAAGAGACTAACAGAGGTGGTTTGCCAGTGCCTTCCTCTGCACAGCAACCCTGGTATTCCTTGGTGGCCTCCCATCCAAATACTAACCAGGGCTGACCCTGCTTAGCTTCTGAGATCTGACGAGATGTACCTTCTCTTAAAATACTTCAGTCTATTATATTACTGACCCTTTGTGTTTATTTACTGAAGTATTTGAAGTCTCCTTTTCTCCTTAGCGGGGGACTTAAATTACCTTATGATATTGTTCTTCCCTCCTCCATGTTACCCTTACAACAACAGTCCTGTGAGATGCGGTAGGATGAAAGTGACTGACCCAAGGTCAACCCAATAAGCTTCCATTATAGAGTGGGGATTTGAACCTGGGTTTCTCCACCTGATGTAAGGTTTAGTTTACTAGATTTATACCCCACCCTCCCCTGAATGCACAGAGAATGCTTTATTTAGTTTTGGGGGGACTTAAACCCCTCTTTTTAAAATTTTCAGATATTTCTGCAGACCCAAGGGGTCCCTGAGTCTGCAGAAAAACTTGTTTGGGGTCAGTGTGCCCCCTTTCTGAGGATTTAAGTATCCACAGGCAGGGGGCACACATAGGAAATAGATATTTAGATAACTGCCTTGTGTTCCTTGATGCTAGGGTATCCATGGAATAAATAAATAATGGCTCCTGTTAAAAATTGCTACTGACCCGAGCCCTAATTATCTGAAATCTCTTTACGTGCACAGGGTTTTTAAAATTCATTTAACTGCAAAAGTATTTTAATGCTGAGGCAAATGAAGCCAGGCCTCATGTTATCTTGTACGGGAATAAATTAATTTCTTTATGCAATTTCTAACATGCCTGGAATTGCAGCCCAACCAGGCGGCTATTACTGCCATGAGAGAATGACTAAGGAAATGTCTACCATTCAGTTTCAAAGTCCTGCGCGACAACCCTATTATACTAAACGTAAATGTATTCCATTGCCAGCCAGTTTCCAAGGGTTACCCTTTCATTTGGAAAAAGCGGTGCGGATGCTCAATCCATGTGGTAGACACAGGCATCTGAAATGGATTCAGTAAACCCAATTAAACAGAAAGAACCAGTCTCTCTATATGCTAATTATTTAGGTGCTATTTGAATGCCTTGAAAATGGCTCCTAGGCTTCTTTTCTCTGTCTAATAAAGAGAAACATGGAAAGAGATCTGTTTGGAGTGGGTTTTTATATCAGCCTGCTGTTACTATATTATTCCAAACTTCCATCAGCTGTAGTTTTTACAAGCTGTGACTGTTTCCCCCCCCCCCCCTTAGTCATGAGACATCACTGAAGGGGTGGGGGTGGGGAGGAGAAAGGCAGCTTGAAATAAAATGTGAGTTCTTTAATTACCACTTTTGGTCTCCAGTGATGCTTAGAGCAGGCAGCGATTTCTCCATGCGCACTACATACTCGAGGAAGCAGAGAGGTCTTTAGGGTACCGGCCGCAGTAGGGTTGCCAACTCCATGTTGGGAAATACCTGGAGATTTGGGGGGTGGGGCCTGAGGAGGGCAGGGGTTGGGGAGGGGAGTGTCGCTGTCCGTGCCGTTAAGGTAACCAGCTCCTAGAATTGATCTCTTCCTAAAAAGGGATCTGTATCTATTCAGCCCATTACCCACTAAGCAGGGATCATCACTTTCCATCTCTTGCGAGATAGACTTTCTATTGAATTGTTCCAGTAAAAATATGAAAAGAAAGAATATATGAATAAAAATACAATTTATTTCACATAAAATATATGCATGTAAATGATTACAGAAATAAAACTATATTAGTTCAACAGGAACAAAGTATTATATTATGTATGCAAGCAATATTAGCAATATCAACAATCTCTATGACTCTATATGAGAGTTTTCCAAGTATATATTTCATTTAGGAAATAATATAGTTTACAGAAATCTTGTAAAATAATGGTTAGTGCATTGAATAAGTATTCTAATTCAAATTATTTAAACATAAGACATACTTTACCCAGTCATGTCATTGCAGAGTTTCTGTAAGGATTCTACAAGTTCATTTAGAATAGTTAGATTACCTTCAGGTATTCTCTAAGTATTATTCTGTTATTTCAATGCTTTTAGTAGTTGTAAAGATAGGAGAGATCTCTTTGGTTCCATAGTTTCATGTTAGAGCTAATACTCTAGCTCTTCCAGCAGTCTGTTTATGACTGAAGGCATGAGACCATAGAGTCTCTATATGTTTGAGGTTTATAGGACTGAAGTCCATGTTCACATTAGAAAAGGCTATGTGAAAGCCATCTTTGAGTATGCATTGCTGTAAGCATTGCTGTATAGCTAAGAGCTATACTGTAATTAATCAGTATTTAAAGCTATGTGTAAAGCTTAACATTATGTGTAGAGTATAAACTCTATTCTACAATCTCTCTGGCAGTGCCAATCTTTAGAGAGTATTGTGTATAGTTCAGTTTAAGAGCTTAAGGCTCCATGGATCTCCATCCATGTATCCCAATTATATGTATTCCAATTAGAGTAATTCTATGTGTTAGCCATTGTTGGCTGTGATGCATGTTTATGTATGCATGTGTATGTCAGACAGTTCTGTGTGAGACCTCAGTCTTAGAACTGACTGCAGAGTATATTCAGTGCTTCCTCCTTGTGTAGAGAAACCCCTGGAATATGCTCTGGTAGTGGCATTTACATCTTGTCTGTCAGAACTAGGAAGTCTGTATAAAGCATAGACCTTATGAGAAGACATTAGTCTTGTTAGAACAAATGAGTTCTCAATGTCACCATATTCAAACATGGTAAGATCCATACCCTTATAATCCTTAGAGTATAAGAGCCTTCATCACATAGTCAGGATGAAGCATTGTACAGACAGTTATTCCAGACAATCAGTCTTCAGAGAGACAGACTGTGTGGCATAATACCTCTCTCTGTGAGAGTTCTCCAGAAATAGAGACAAGAATAAATTGTTCCTAATTCACGCAAGAATCAGGTTCCTAATTCACGCAAGAATTAGGCTGCCAAAGTTTTACATCTTCGGTAGATGGAGGAAGTCCATAGATCAATAGACCATCAGGAACCTCTCTAACCTGTAGTCAGAGAAAGGTCTCTATTTATACCTTTTCGAATCCTTATCAGAGCCATTTATCTTATAGATCTGCTGGTCCAGTCAACTTTAGTTCCAGCATCCTTTAGCTAAAGCATTCTATAAATAAACTATAACTTGATCAGTCAATAGTTCAATCAGTTATTCAACTGCAAGCTACAATGAATATTATACACTTGGCTGCCATCTGCAGTGGTTAGTGGATATGACCTTTGGCTACCATTTGCTTAGTCAAATGAGTGCTCCTGCAGCTGTGTGCACCTACAGCTGTAACCTTCAGATGGGTCAGTATTATTAAATGATTACAATATCTTGATTTCTACAGCATAGAAGGCCTTGAGCTTAATACTGTCACAGGTGTTTTAGTTTATCAAAACCTTGGATTGCTTCTATAACATTGAGCTTATACAGCCAAAGGTATTCCAGCTTATGAAGTGACATCATTTTATAACACATTTTAACACATTTCTATCCTTATGAAGCCTAATGGGACATGCTTCCATACCAAAATCCTGGACATATGTTGGGGCTGGTGACAGGACTTTAATGACAGCACTGGATACTTACAGCATTACAGTATTTGCTTCATTTACAAATGACAAACACAGGAGGAGGCAGATCTATAGGGTTGCCAATCTCCAGGTACTAGCTGGAGATCTCCTGCTATTACAACTAATCTCCAGCCAATAGAAATCGGTTCACCTGGAGAAAATGGCCACTTTGATAATTGGACTCTATGGCATTGAAGTCCCTCCCCTCCCCAAAGAATACGATGGGTTTTCTAAATCATGAAAATAATATACAATTGCATATTGAGACCTGGCAACCCTAGTGTTAATAAAGATGACCTGGGGGTATTTTTTGCCTTGAAAAATGCTTGTTTTAGGATTCTTGATTAATATCCTGTATCTGACAACTGATCCATCATTATCTGGGTTTATCTATGAAAATCTGTATCCAGGCTGCAATTCTTTCTTAATCTAAGTGGTTGGGAATATGGCAAATTCTTTTTAGATGAAATGGATGGAAACTATCCCCCACTAAAAAGGAATTTGTATCCATTGGTTTTCTGTACACATCAGTATGTATAATAGTACCCATCCTTCTGATCTCCACATCTAAAAAATTCACTCTGGATTTATCAAAGGCCATGTCAAATTTGATTGTGCTGTGTATGCTGTTAATGAAGCAGCCAAAAACTGGTAAGTAATTCTTCAGTCCCTTTCCAAATAATGAAGATGTCATCCAGGCATCTTTTATAGGGAACAATATATTCTCTATAAATACTGTTATCCTGAGGAATATAATCTCGCCATAAATAAATTGGCCAAATCTAGCCATAAATAAACTGGCCAACTCTGGATCAAATATACACCCCAGAGCTGTGCCAGAGATTTGCCAGAAAAATCTTTCTTGAAACTGGAAAAAGTTTCCCCCAAAAAAACATAATTTAGCAATCTGACACTGAGAAGATATAGGTGGATTGGAATAATGCTCCCTCCTATCAAGCACTTCATAAAAAAGATCAAGAGACTCATTCTGTGGGATATTTGTATTAAGAGAGACTGCATCTAAAATAACAACAATCATGTCCTCAGTATTTAATTGTATATTATTTTCATGATTTAGAAAATCTATCGTATCCTTTGAATGATCCAATAGTAGGGACAAAGGGCTTCAGAAAAAGAACCAAACAGCTAGCTAAATTAGATCCATATCCAGATACTATAGGTCTTCCTGGGACTGGGAACGAACCATGTATTTTAGGCAATAAATAAAATTGGGGCTCTCGCTCTCTCTTCTGTTTGTTAAAGGAAATGATATGTGGGTTCGTCAATGAAGCCTGCTAATAAGCCCTCATCCAAGAGTTCTACTGTTTCCTTCTTAATTCTCTTGGGGGGGAGGGTTATCTGTGCTTTTGGTATAACGTAATGTGTTATTCAGTTGTCTGTAGGCCTCTCTGATTTAGTCTCCTCTATCCCACATCACAACTGCACCCCCCTCATCTGCAGATTTGAAAATACTGTATCTATAGAGCTGCTTTAATACACTGCTTTCCAATGTACTTAAATTTTGCCATATTGGTATACATACATATTCCAGTCTCTGCAATTCCTCCAAATTCAAAACCTGGTACACTAGTATTCTTGGGTTTTTAGAAGGAGGAATTGAATATGGACCTAGGTTTCAAACTGTTATTATATATCTCCATGAGGGTTGCCAACCTCCAGGTATTAGCTGAAGATATCCTGCTATTACAACTGAGCTTCAGTCAATAGAGATCAGTTCACCTGGAGAAAATGGCCACTTGGACTCTATGGCAATGAAGTATCTTCCCTCCCCAAACCCCGGCCTCCTCAGGCCATTGGACTCTATGGCAATGAAGTATCTTCCCTCCCCAAACCCTGGCCTCCTCAGGCTCTGCCCCAAAATCCTCCCACTGGTGGTAAAGAGGGACTGAGCAACCCTAGTGTTCACACTTCTGGTCTCATTATTATCCCTTAAAAAGTCAGCCAGTCTAATCTTTCTAAACATTACAAGGCTGACAAATTTTAATAAACGCATTCTTAATGTTCAGTCACATGCAAAATGTTACTTTACTATAATCTCACAATGTGTTCTATATTTCAGAGATCTTCAAGCATCAACCCTATGCTGTCTATCTTATAAGACAGTGGTGCAAACTTCCCTGGAGATGGAGGAGTCATGTTTGAACTGGTAGAAAATGGTTTGCACTTGGGGTTGCCAACCTCCAGATAGTAGCTGGAGATCTCCTGCTATTACAAATGATCTCCAGCCGATAGAGATCAGTTCACCTGGAGAAAATGGCTGCTTTGAAATTGGACTTTATGGCATTGAAGTCCCAAACTCCCCAAACCCCGCTCTCCTCAGGCTCCATCCCAAAATCCTCCTGCTTGTGGCGAAGAGGGACCTGGGCAACTCTACTGGCACTCCTCAAAAAGAATATCTAGTGTTGGAGCACTGTCATTTGGAGACTCTTCAATCAAAGGGTCACCTGCAGGCGAGTATCCCCTCAGCTGGTCAATATGATGTTTTCAGAAATGTCTATCAATAGTCCATTTTATGTATGAGACAGTGTCTCATTCTCACCAGGCATATGACGCTTACCATTGTGTGAAGAACATTTGCTGTTCCAGCTCCTTTAACTTTGGGCAAACACAGGATTCTGTGGAAAGAATTAGCATAGAATAGTAGGTGGCAAAGCAGAGATGGCATATGTCTGCTGTGAAGTTCCTACTTTGTTGTAATAGGTCAGCTTTTCAGCAGAAGAATCCCAAGATGCTGGCTGACTCACATCATATTTCTCTATGTGGCCCAATTAACCCATTTTAGGCACAATAGCAGGAATGGGGGGGATCTCTTTCAGTGAAAAATCTAGAGTCCAACCACAGAAAATTGTTTTCACAATTCCAGAGGTGCCTCTGTAGCAGGCCATGTCTTAGTCAGATACACACAAAAATTGTGTTCTGGGTACACCAGAAAAATTGATGCTTCTAACTATTCATTGTTCAAAAACCAGGGGAAAAGGTGGGGGGGCGGGAAGAAACCCAACCTTAAATAAACCAAAAGCTGGGTACCCAAGATTGGGTGGGAAAGACAAAATAATAATAGAGAAATATATTTTATTTTAAGGCACTATGTAAGGATTAAAAACATTAAAAATGATAAAACATGGCATAATGGCATCTTATAATGTTAATAGTCCTAAACCACAAGCCAGACACATTTCGGCGAGCAGGCCTTCATCAGTGGTCAAATAAAACCCATGTAATGCATACACAAGTATTTACAAATATCTCAACATATGCAGACAACTATATACCAGCCCAGGCATGCGTGTAGGGTGTTAAATAAATTTCAAATTATAAAGCCCTCTAGTTGGAGCGCCTGCAAGTTGTTCTACAGTGGGCTGTGTTGGTCTCCCATACAGAACGTGTATGCAAGTATCAACCTGATAAAACAATGCCTTAAAATAAATATATTTCTCTATTATTATTTTGTCTTTTCCATCCAAGCTTGGGTATCCAGCTCTAACTATTCATTGGTAAAGGTAAAGGTAGTCCCCTCTGCAAGCACCGGGTCATTCCTGACCCATGGGGAGACGTCACATCCCGACGTTTACTAGGCAGACTTTTGTTTACGGGGTGGTTTGCCATTGCCTCCCCCAGTCATCTTCCCTTTACCCCCAGCAAGCTGGGTCCTCATTTTACTGACCTCGGAAGGATGGAAGGCTGAGTCAACCTTGAGCCAGCTACCTGAAACCGACTTCCGTCGGGATCGAACTCAGGTCATGAGCAGAGTTTTTTGACTGCAAGTACTGCAGCTTACCACTCTGTGCCATTGACCAACAAGTAAAATTGCAAAAACTTAGAATGTGAAAAGAAAGCATCCACTTTATCTATGCCAAGCTTAATTTGGAATCTAACCCACTCCTGTGATCCTTCAAATCCGAGTAGCAAAATAACTGAAACGGAAAGTGGCCCCTTGTTGCTAACTCTGTGTTTTGTAAGTGCTGCAAATGCTGAAATTGCAGCAAGAGACTATATATACCGATGCCATAGTCAGTGTATGAATAGGGTTGCCAACCTCCAGGTACTTCAAAATAAAAGCACCAGCAAAATTACACACATAGGTAACAATAATGCAATTGCTTTTAAAAATATATTCATTCAACTGTGGTTCTAATTGATACAAACAAATTGAGCAGGCAACTCAGTAGTAGTTTACAAATGGTCCAGTAATGACCCCAGTACAGAAACGCAAGGCGTTAAGAAATAAATAAATTAATTAATGACAGGCAAATTGCTCAGTACTTGAGAGTTCATACACATAAAGTGCAAATGCAATAAATTAGGCAGCGGAGACCGGACGTGTAGCAATGGAGATCCGGTAAAATTCCATTTCATGCGATACTTTTTCAAGCTTTATAAGTCCTTCAACGCATTCACGCTGGGAAGGAGTATGCCTTCCTTGTATGCATGGACGGCAAAGTGAGACGTCTTACTTTGCCGTCCAGTCTCTAGGTCAGAGGCCTCCAATCTTCTTGAGCCTGTGGGCAGAACAGAGTGTGGTTGCATGAGGGCTGGGGCCAATCACAAAATATTGAGAGGTTACAAGCCAAGTATCTTCCTGTGAAGGAGACAGTTGTTTCTGAATGTGTGCTTTTCAGAAAGACACAAAGTTGGTACCTCCTGGTCTCTTCGTTCGTTCGTTTGTTTTTTCAATGTATTAACATTTACAATGTTACAACATTAAAAAAACAACCTTCTTAACAAACAAACATCGACCAGTACTTATAAAACCTATAAAGCATCTCAGACTTCAGTGAGGTAGAGGAAAGCCAGGACTGGGCATTTGCTTTGAGAAGTAAATGCTTCAGGGAAGAAACAAATAGATACCAGGAAACCCATCAACAGGCAACATGGTATCCACGGAAGCCATGTTGAGGATCTAGATCTTGTGCACCTAGAACAGCTGTTCCTTGGATGCAACCGCCATAAAATTCTGATTCATGTGGAAAGTGATGTGAGACCCAATTTATTATTAATAATGAACTCCAGTATAGTGCTTCTTGCTTTCTCACATTTTGAGGGAAAAGCCCTTCATTATGGGAAGTGGTAATATACACATTACAATAAAACAGAAGAAAACTAATAAAACTATGCATGCATGTAGATATGATTGATTAGGCTTGCCATTTGCCCACATGCAGTGAGTAAACCCCTACCCTTGGCCTCAATTCCTCATCCCTGAGAAACTGAGAAACGGGAGAAAAAATGGCTGGAAAATGGCCTATATAGTGAGGCTCTACAAATTTCCTCACGTCTCTATGGTCTTTACCATAGAAATTGGGAAAATTCCTAGAGCATCACCCACACTCCACGCTCTCCAAGCTCCACCTTCAAAATCTCCCAGCATTTGCAGAGGCAGTGCTGGCAACCATATGGTTATAGAGTTGCCAACCTCCAGGTACTAGCTGGAGATCTTCTGCTACTACAACTGATCTCAAGCCGATAGAGATCAGTTCACCTGGAGAAAATGGCCAATTGGACTCTATGGCATTAAGTTCCTCCCCTCCCCAAACCCTACCCTCCTCAGGCTCTGCCCCAAAAACCTCCCGCCGGTGGCAAAGAGGGATCTGGCAACCCTATGTAGTTAATATATTTTGGATTTTTCTATACATCTTGTAATATTGGCCTTAAATGTTACACTATATTGAAGAAATTATATGTTATACCAGCAGATTCTCCACCTGCCCTATTTAGATTCTTGTGTTAAATACTCAGGGATTAGGAGTTGGAAATTATTACCCATGGTCTGACAGCACTCAGAATGGTTTCCGCTCACGCATGAAGGGGAAAACATCCTCCATCAAGAATGGATTTGTTCTCTAAAACATGGAACATTTCCTCAATGGTTAAATTAACCAGTTACATATGGCTGCATAAGGGAAGGCAAATATGAAGAAAATTGGGTTTTTACATTCACAATGGAGGCTGTCATTGTTTTCTCCTTGTTCCCAGAAGGCCAAGAATGCTGCTTTTAAGCATACAGGACTCTTCAAATTGAAACAGACAAAAAGGCTTCAAGGTTATGGTCTGAAACATTTTTTTCCTCCTCCTCCTTTTTAAAAAACACACATCCAGATTGATGAACAGTTTTAAATGTACTTAATCCCCTTTAAGTTTAGATAATGGTTTGTTGACTGTAGACATTTTCAAGCTTGTTTTCAGAAAGGGTATATTTCCTAATGAATTCTACTATTTCCACTAGATACTATAAGGATCATCTTGAAAGTATGCATACTGTTTAGCAGAACTTGCAGTTTATTAACTAGAGAATGGGATACAATGGTTGTAAATGTCATGAGAGAGAGAAGAATTCAGATACAGATAGGGTTGCCAACCTCTAGGCGGGGTCTGGAATTCTCCTGGAATCTATATATCTAATTTGAAATTATGCCCCTGCCTGCAGATACTTAAATCTGCAGATAAGGGGCACACTCACCCCAATGCTCTTTCAAAATGGCGGTGGCCATTTTGATGGCGGTGGCCACCCGCAAACTTTGCTGTTCCCAGGCTCCGCCCCCAAATCGCCAGGAATTTTCCAACCAAGAGTCGGCATAATTGCAAATTTAACTGGCAAGAACTAGTGAAAAATTTGCTCTGCTCTCTCTCATTCACAAGTACCCGCCTTTCTTTCATTATAAAAAGCCCAGCTTTTGAAGATCAGATCCAAATCCACAGTAATTAGGGTTGCCATGTCCCTCTTCACCACCAGAGGGAGGTTTATGGGGCAGAGCCTGAGTAGGGCAGGGTTTGGGGAGGGGAGGGACTTCAATGCCATAGAGTCCAATTGCAAAAGCGGCCATTTTCTCCAGGGGAACTGACCTCTAATGGCTGGAGAGCAGTTGTAATAGCAGGAGACCTCCAGCTAGTACCTGGAGGTTGGCAACCCTAACAGTAATCCTTTCAGCATCCAGTGAAGCAACCATTGGCTTCATCATCACTGTAACTCTGATTTCCCAAAATGATGGTTTCATATGTGATGTGGACAAATTTATCAGTCACATATCAACTGGATAATTTCCAAAATGGCAATGATGTTAATTGGTGAAAGAAAAAGAACTAAAAGAAGGAAATGTATCATTCTTAATCAGTCTAATCACTCACGCTTAATTACAACAGTAAAGAAAAATGTTTTCTTTTTCATCACAAAGTAAGTATAACAAACAACGCCTTAGTGCAAAGTCAGTTCTGTATTAGTACTTGTCCTAATCAAGCTGTCAATTTTAATAAGTTGCCCTTTTGATCTGCACAAGATTGATTGGTGGCCACCTCATCTCCCCGCAGGCTCTTTCAGTGTAGATGGATCTGTGGGGTGGTGCGGGGAGGCGTTAACAGCTTACAGCAGCACTTGAAAGTTGATAATCAATAAGTGGCTGAAACATCCTAGAGAGAATAGGACAGAAGACACCTGCTTAGACACAGCAGCAGAGGGCTATGCTCTGCTACCCGAGTGGTGTGACTGTGGTATTTACAAGTTTGTGATGTAGAAGCAACCAAAAGGCACAAGGAAAGAATCCTGGCTTGGCTACAAGTATGGAAGATCCAGTACTACCTAATATGATAGCACTAGCTGCAACCAAATTGGGGCATTCTTCACTGGAAGAAGAGTTTGCCGGCACTTAGCCATGGTCAAATAGTGTACAAGAAGCCAGTCAATTGAAAACACTGAACTGGCAAAATCAGTGATTCCCAATGTGGTGCCCATTTCCTTCTTCCCCAAAGCAAAGAGAAAATCCTGGGTTTCATCCAGTTTGTGAGAGTAGTAGGTGCTTCCAAAGAGCCCAGGGGCTATCACCTTTGTATCTTCAGGAATAGGGATGTGTGCAGAGAAAAATATTCACATAATTTCAGATCCAGGCTTTGGGGGGGACTTTAAAATTGTTGCTGTGCCCAACACCAAAATTAGAGCTAAGGTGTGTAAACTAGCAGGATGTTTGCACAAAGCTGGACAAGAGAGGTGTTAGACTAGAAATGCATCTGAGGTGTCCCCTTCCCCCCCACAGAGAGGATCAGAGGCAGTGACAGGCTGACCAAAAGGTGGTATTTGTATGGTTATTTCACTCTTCCTCCCACTCCCCCCATCTTGGTAGTGTAAATGTCATCTCACTGCCAGGAAACACAGTTTGGTGTTTCATTGCCAACTGCTTTGCCATAAAATCATAGGAATCCATCCATAATGTCTCCTGTGTTGGGGAATAGTCTATTAGCATTTCAATAGCAACGCAAGGCCAAATTATTTAGATGGGCCTAAAGGTTTTCTGGTCTTTCAAAATTATTTTAAACTGTGTCCTGTGCAAGTTGCAATGGTCTGTTTTTCTCTTGTACATTTAAAAAAATCATTGTAACCTTCCAATAGTTCTTTTTGGGATAAAGGCAGGCTAAAAATGTCTTAAATAAATAAATAGATGCTATGCAACATTTTGAGGAAGGGACTGATGGAAGGAAGGTGAATCAGACAAAGTCATCCCTCTTGGACTAGAAGGAAGCTTTCTTCACAGAGCTTTTCCCACTGATAGAAGAAGGAGATGGGGACAATTTTGCCACTTCCCCATTCCTTGCCAGTGCCCCATGCATTGACGACATTTTGTCCAAACATTTCCTCTGATCAATTTTTGGGGTGTCATTTGTAGGATTCCAACAGATACTTTCATTATTTGATTGATCTGATTGAGACCAAGCAGTATAAGGAAAGGCTGAGGGAGTTGGGAATGTTTAGTCTGGAGAAGAGGAGGTTGAGGGGACACACGATTGCTCTCTTTAAGCATTTGAAAGGCTGTGCTTAGAGGGCAGGGAGCTGTTCCTGTTGGCAGCAGAGGATAGGACTTGACATAATGGGTTTAAATTATGGACGGAAAGGTACCAGCTGGATATTAGGGACATTTTTTTTACAGTAAGAGTTGTTAAACAGTGGAATCAGCTACCTAGGGAAGTGGTGAGCTCCCCCTAACTGGCAGCCTTTAAAAGCAGAGGCTGGACAAACACTTGTCAGGGATGCTCTAGGCTGATCCTGCATTAAGCAGGGGGTTGGACTAGATGGCCTGTATCGCCCCTTCCAACTCTATGATTCTGTGACTCTATGATTTGTTTGTTTAGAAAATGTATATGCCACCTTTCCAGAGATTTTCTCAAGGTGAAGTAAAAACAAAATAGTAAAATCATAAATGCCCTGACCTGGATGGCCCAGACAAGCCCTATCTCATCAGATCTCAGAAGCAAAGCAGGGTTGGTCAATATTTTGATGGGAGACCACCAAGGAACTCTAGGGTCACTATGCACAGGCAGGCAATGGCAAACCACCTCTGAATGTGTTTTGCCTTGAAGACCCTACAGGGTCGCCATGAGCCTGCTGTGATTTGGCAGCCCTTTCCACTACAAAATCATAAAACCAAAACAAGCCATAAAACCTGCTCAGCATACTAAGATTTGATTCACAAAACAGCCCTCAATAGGGCTGCCAGCACTGGGTTGGGAAATACCTAAAGATTTTGGGGGTACAGCCTGAGACGGGTGGGGTTTGAGGAAGGGACTTCAATGGGGTATAATGCCATAGAGTCCACCTTCCAAAGCAGCCATTTTCTACAGGTAAACTGATCTCTGCCACCTGGAGATCAGCTGTAATAACAGGAGATCTTCAGCTACCACCTGGAGGTTGGAAACCCTAGCCTCAAGCTAAAAGCAAACATAAAAACAGCTTTTTAAACAATCATAATCTTTAGTTAAAACCCTGGGTAAAGAGAAATGGTTGGGCCTGGTGCCACAAAGAAAATAAAGTACGGTAGGTGCCAGACAAGCCTCAAGTGGGAAGGCATTCCAGAGGCAAGGTGATTTTTAAATTCTGGTCGTCACCGCACCAATAACTTACTGTAGAGTATCCTCATTGTCAATCCATTAGGTTTGGCAGCGAATCCAATTTTTTTGTCCGCATGCTGCCTCTTTCCAAAGTTTCGCCCTGTCCGTGTTTTAAAGAGAAACAAACCATGTGTTTTTTCAACACAGTAAGTTCTCACAGCAGCATTTAAAAGGCAAAACAGAACATCCTAATATAGCAATATAACATCATAAACAGCAATATAAAACAGCACTCTTCACGAATGGAGCTTAATCTAGGCATGAAGGAAGGCTGCCTCTTTGCGTCTTTCCTTTCCACTGATGGCGTCAGTAGAAGTATTCCAAACTGGAGAAAGGGGTCTCCTCAGCTTGAACTAGTTCCAAGCACCATGGGAGGGTGTCTGGCCGCTGCCTTCCCTCACTCTGATGGTCTCGGCTGGGGCCATTTGATCAGCTTATCTTCTACAATCTTTGTGTGTGCAAACTGCTATCAAGCTGCTGCTGATTTATGGCAACCCCATAGGATTTTCAAGGCAAATGATTAAGCAGAGGTGGTTTGCCATTGCTTTCCTCTGCGCAGTCTTCCTTGGTGGGCTCCCAGCCAAGTACTGAGCCTACTTAGCTTCCGAAATCTGACAAGATCGGGCCATACTGTACCATTCCACACCAGGCTTGCCAACCTCCAGGTGGTGGCTGGAGATCTCCTGCTATTACAACTGATCTCCAGCGACAGAGATCAGTTCACCTGGAGAAGATGGCCGCTTTGGCAATTGGACTCTATGGCATTGAAGTCCCTCCCCTCTCCAAGCCCTGCCCTCCTCAGCCCCCCCCCCCAAATCTCCAGGTCTTTTCCAATCCTGAGTTGGCAACCCTATTCCACGCCCCCTCTACAATCTTTGGACTAAGAATGTTTAACCATCTATCTTTAATCTTTCACACCTCAAAGGAGCTCGGGGGGGCATACCCAGGCTGCCCCCTCCCCATTTTTTCCCCTCACAATAGTGCTGTGAGGTAGCTTAGTCTGAGACAAGAGTGACTGGCCCAAGTAACCCAGTGAGCTTCATAGCTAACTGGGAATTCGAACCCAGGTCTCTCAGGTCCTCTTCCACTATGCCACACTTAATATTTTCCATGAACTTGGTCTTAATTGTCCCAGAGCAAAAGTAATAACTTGAAGCATCCAATGCTCTTTTTCTCTAGTGGAAAGCGACTAGCAAAAGGGAAAGGAGCTGGTTGGTTGAATGTTTTTATTTTTATTTTATTTTGTAATTTATAACCCACTCTCCCAGGCCGAAGCTGGCTCAGAGCGGGTAACATCATATAAAAAATATCACTACACCGACAATAAGTATCTAAATTTAAAACATTAAAATTCCAATTAGAACACAAAATTTCAAAGTTTCAATTGGCGCCTAACCATACTCGCATTGCTGGGTGTTTGCAGCAGGTTACCCCTCCGTTGACATCAACAATATAACAGGAAGGAGGGGCAATAGGGAGGCCAGCAGATGATATTATGGGCTATCCTTAGCCATTTTTGAAAGGTGTAGCATTTGAATTCTTTTCCTCAGGGGGACAGCTCGTTCTTCTTTTCTCATCTGGTTTTAAAGCCAGCTGAGGCAGAATTGAAAACCAAAGTTTAAGAAAGAGCCTTCTGTTGAAAATGTCTATTGATTTCTAATGAACTCTTATAAAGCCAAGTTCAGACTTTATTGCCAGCGTGACTGAGTTACCACCCTGGGGTGAGAAAGGGAGCATCCCACTTTAAAAAAAAAGACCGTTTTACACTTTGATGGCTGTGGCTCGGTGTCTACTCATTTTTTGCTCACAATCACAAGCATTGTTTTTTTCTCAAGAACAAATGGGTGTCCTTGAATTTTCGTTCCAAATTGAGTCACAATGATATGCTTTAGGATCAATCATTTGCTTAAGCTCTTTGTTTTTAGCAAACTTAAAGTCCCCTTTGCTTGTTAAAGTTTGCAAGAAACAGAATAGGAAAGTTAAAGAAACAAAGAAAGAACAGAAGTGATCTTTCGATTGTTCTCCACTTTAAGCCAACATCAACCATGATGTAAGTGTATTAATTCTCCAGTGCTGTGAACTAGACTTACCTATCATTATACATAGGGTTGCCAGGTGCCTCTTTGCCACTGGCGGGAGGTTTTTGGGGCGGAGCCTGAGGAGGGCGGGGTTTACGGAGGGGGAACACTCCAATGGCCAAAGCAGCCATTTTCTCCAGATGAACTCATCTTTATTGGCTGGAGATCAGTTGTAATAACAAGAGATCTCCAGCTACTACCTGGAGGTTGGCAACCCTAATTATACAAGACAGCAACCACATTTTCTTGTGTAACAACTGAATTGAATTTTTACCCCTATTACAAAACAGAAATCTGAATTCAAGCCCCCAGTTGTTAGGCACATTAAGGCTGCAAGGCTATGAACTTTCCTGGGAGTAAGCCCCATGGAATAAATTGAGACTTTCTTCCCATTAGACCTGCTTAGAATTTCTCCCTAAAGTTCTCAATGCTTGGGAAGCTTCACTTGAAGAACATATCCTTTTTAGTGAGACTTCTAATTATGTGACTATTTTCAATATGTCTTAAGACGTTTGGAAAAATTAGGCTTTACTGTCAAACATTCTTCTGTCTTTACTATTGAAACGACAAAGGACTCAATGGCCATTTATGCGGGGGTATTTACTTCGCAGTCCCTGCTGGACTGCTTCTAGGCTTCTTTTGCATTATTCATTATTTTACCGACCTTCAGACATGACTTTGCTCTGGCCTTGTTCTTCCCCCACAGTTCTAGGATCCTGTTTTAGGACTAGCTGGAGATCGCCTGCTACTACAACTGATCTCCAGCCTGGAGAAAATGGCCGCTTTGGCAATTGGGCTCTATGGCATTGAAGTCCCTCCCCTCCCCAAACCCTGCCCTCCTCAGGCTCCGCCACAAAAACTTCCCACCGATGGTGAAGAGGGACCTGGTAACCCTAGGACTGAAACACTGCTCCCTACCTTAGTATATTAGTCTAAACATATGTTGGAGTTTCAGCAGCCCTTAACAAATCCAGCCATCAGCAACAGTTAACAACTTTCAGAGAAAAGAAAGGCCTGTAAGTCTTGTTAGGGTGTTCATCTGCTGACACTCAAATGAAGGCATGCAGAAAAACCTTATCCACCACAGGACGTGCCATGTCATGTCTCTGCATCTACCACATTTCCTGCCATAACGTCAGGTACGATCATCCACAAATGGCCCATATTGCACATGTTACCCTTTGTTGTTGCTGCTGCTTCACAACTTTATCTCTGCTGTCGAAAACCTCACACAGAAAGAGTCAGGCTAACACAATGCTGCCAAAACCAAACACTAAAGATTGCAAATTTCGAATCAAAATTATTTCGAACATAAGATCTGAACACAAATCTGAAAAAATGAGTTTACGACCATGTAATCTTCCTGTGTCAGAAACACTGCATACCCAGGCAAGTATAGCACAGTGTCAATAAGTTTCAATGTGGAAAACTCAGTTTTTTGCCTCTTCTTGTAATGCTCAGCGTCTTGGACAAGTAAATAATATGGGTTTTTTTGCCATGTGAATAAGCATAGGCAGATCCAACTTCACCCCTCCTTCTCTCCTCTTGATAAAGACTTTTGCTATCACAACAAACCACAGTTTGTTGTTTCTTCTGAATCACTAGCTACTGTTTGTTTGCATTATTCCAAATTATGATTCAGTTAAGCTGCATGGAGCACTCATGAACACAAGGAACTGCCTAATACTGTATCAGATCCTGGGTCTATCCAGGTCAGCATTAACTACGACTGGCAGTGGCTCTCCAGCATCTCAGGTACAAGACTTTCATAGGACTTGCTACCTGATCCCTCAAACAGGAGGTGCCAGGGATAGAACCACACAAAGCAGATACTGTACCACTGATTCGTAGCCCTGCTCCAAAGGTGTGGCCTCCCTGTCCTTCCCAGATTTAGAGTGCTTATTGTAAATCCAAGCTTAATGGGACTTACTCTCAGGTAAAAATGTGCATAAGATTGCACAGCCATTCCCAGACAGAAGAAGAAGAGTTGGTTTTTATATGCTGATTTTTTCCAACTTTTAAGGAGAATCAAACCAGCTTACAATCTCCTTCCCTTCCTCTCCCCACAACAGACACCTTGTCAGGTAGGTGAGGCTGAGAGAGCTCAAAGAGAACTGTGACTAGCCCAATGTCACCCAGCTGGCTTCATGTGGAGGAGTGGGGAATCAAACTCAGTTCTCCAGATTAGAATCCACCGCTCCTAATCACTACACCACGCTGGCATGTCACAAGCACTAAAAGGTACTTTAAAACCTATAACTGAAGTGGGTAATCTGATAGTACATATGTAAGTGCCGTCAAGTTAAGCCACAACTAATTTATGGCACCCTCAGCAAGGGGCTTTCAAGGCAAGTGTGAAGCAGAGATGGTTTGCCATTGCCTTCCTCTGCAGAGCCTTCCTTGGTGGTCCTTCATCTAAGTACCAACCCTGCTTAGCTTCCAAGGCCTGACGAAATTGAGCCATACCATGCTGCTTTCCCTCCTGGGTTATCTGGTATGTCCGTGGAAAAGATTGACAAAATCTAACAATCACACAGACACATAAATCAGCTGCTGTTCTTCCAAGTATGTGGCGTCTTCATAGTGTTGCCAGCGATTTACTGTTCCCAAGGTTAGAAATGCTATTCTCAAGTAAAAAGATTTAGGCCATTTATGCAGTGTCAATTTTGATGCTTGCTCAAAGCTCTTTTAAAAAATGTGACCTTTAAAATGCCTATTCACGGTCCTGCCCCCCCCCCGCCCCACTCGCCTGCTCCTTCATTTCTCCCATTAGCAACCTCCATTTGCATAGCTAACGTGTGGCTATGATTTTGCATGCTTCCTTGAGGGGATTCTTCGGGGTGGGGGCAGAGCAAACACAAAAGATCGTGTTAAAGGGGCACTTAAGAAATGCAAAGCAGGTATGCGCTGGCTTTGCAGTCACTCCCTGAATGACGGTTCAGCATGAAAAACTAAAAAAAAAAAATAATGCGAGGCACTTCAGCCTGGAACGCGCAGCTAATTACCAATTATAATTACCAACTAATAACAAAGCATAAATGGCCATAGTGTTTTGTCATCAGGGGGACCATCATCTGCAAGCTCTAAAGACAGTCACATTGCTTTACTAGGTTGATAACTGCACTCATCGTATAAGGGAAACATATGTAAACCAGTGTTACAACTATAGTCAATCTTACCAGATGTTTGAGTAATTGGAAATATAGTATTCAACCTATATACATGCCTGGTTAGATTTAAACTGTTTGTATATGTATATATTTCTGTAAATGTGTGCAGGTGTTACATGGGTTTTAATTGACCACTGATGAAGGCCAAATAGGCCGAAACGCATCTGGCATGTGGTTAGAGACATCAATCTCGGGAAATGCCTTTGTGCTATTTTAACGGTTTTTAATAATTTTAATCTAGACATAGCGCTTCCAATAAATTATAATTATATTTTCATATATATATTATTCTACCCAACACTGGGTACCCAGCTTAATAAAAGTGTGATCCAGTAAAGAGAACTTTAACCATGAAGACATAGGTTCAAAACCTTGCTCAACCACAAAATCAAGCAGAAGCCCAGTGGCACCTTAAAGAATAACAACATTTATCGCAGCATAAGCTTTGATGAGTCAGAGCTTGGCCTCTCTTTGTTTCCGTTTCCTATTAACTCAGTAAAGCACACTGCACAGTGTTACATAAATAGTGTAATAATAATAAGTATGAATGCTAGAGGTAATTTATTTTGCAACTCCTTAACAAGTCTCCAAAGTGGATCACCATGAAGGGAGATCCGGAGATCTGCAGGGGGAGGGGAGAAGTGGCAGAAATCCTCCTTCCATCAACGGACATTTTTCCACTGGATGCAAACCATACATATTGTACTGAACTAGAAAACTTGTAAAACTGGGCTGCATCCCTACTTTTGTGGCACTGGACGTGGATGAAAATATCTGGGGCAGAACATCATGCTCAATTGGTAATTGTTAGAGTTACTGCTACTGCAATACTTCAGTCCATATAACTATATATGGCTACCCTATACACAGTAAGATCACTGGTTCCTACAGACTATCTACTCCATTATTCATACGGTCTCAAGCAGAGGTCCTTCCAGCCCTGAAACCCAAGATGTTTTAATGGGACTGAACCTGTGGCCTTCTGTATACAAAACCCACTCTAGCACTGAGTTATGCCCTCCTATCCATACAGGACATCTCTCTGTCTGTCTCTGAAAATTACTATTCCCTAGTTCAGTAAAGTTATAAAGAGCTGTTACTGAAGTTATGGTGAGATGGGCATTCTGTAGAAACAAATACCTAATAAGCCCCCGGTACAAACTGGGTCACGATAACTGAAATTTCAACATCTTGCTTTTCCGAGGCACCAGTGCCTTTGTTCTGGTGTAACAGCCCCAGCCTAGACACAAGGGAAGAACTAGTTCCTTTTTTTTTTAGCACTGCACCCTAACTCCCACACTTTGTAGTGGCAGAGCAGCAGCTGTAGGTGTTGGGACATCAAGGTACCCTCCCTATCAGGTGAAGCTCTGTAAAGACAAGATTCCCCCCCACACACACACACACACACAAAGGTAGGTGGTAGTGAGAGGACTACAGCTGAACATCAAGAAGACAAAAGTAATGACTACTGGGGAACTACTCAACTTTAAGGTTGACAATGAGGAAATTAAACAATTGAAATTGTTCAAGACTTTCTAACCCATCATCAACCAAAAGGGAGACTTGCAACCAAGAAATCAGAAGGAGATTGAGACCGGGAAGGGCAGCCATGAGAGAAGCTAGAACAGATCCTTAAGTGTAAGGTTAGGTTGACATAAGTTGCAAGTGACTCGATGGGACTTAAGTGATCCTTAGGCTCTTTGATGACAATCAATGGGCCCTTAGGCTCCCCAGTTTCCCCCAACACCACTGCAGGCCAACTCCTTGCAGTGGAAAGAGGAAACACAGCTATCAAGTTTTCAAAGAGTAAAGCAGAGATGTGTTGCTCTGTCCCGCTTGCCTAGCAACAGAATACTACTTCAAGGTTTAGGGTATAACCCTCCAGTCAACATGCAGCAGCTAAAGCAGCAGCATTAACACAGGCTGGTTCACACTTTGAATTTCATATTTCCGATAGCTAGCTTTTAAGTTGTCCTCTTAACTGTGCTACAGTTACCCCCTTTAGTTACAGTACTGCATCATGTCAGGGACGAAACAAGTGCCTTCTTGTTCTCCCAGAAGCCAAGAAGCAGAAACTACCCTTTAAAGGGGGCAACTTTTATTCATGGATGGAATCCCATGTTTTGGTGTACAAAATCCATCAGCCACACTTAAGTCGGAAGCGTTTCTGCAGACACCCTCAAAGCTTTCAATTAACATCACATATTATGGGAAGTAAACTTCAGTTTGGTCACAACTCAGATTCCAAAGAGAAGTCCTTTGTAATGCTATTTAAAAACAAACAGACAAGCCCACATTTGGAAAACCTTCCACTAATTCAGAGTCACAAGCTACCAGTATGACAGATGAGACTATTCATGGTAAGATGGTAAAGAAAGGGAGGACCTTGTGCAAGTTAGAAAAACCTTCCCCTGATAACATGAAGATCTACATGCCACCCCTGAGAGTTGAGCATACACTGACAGGGCAGTCCTAAACAGGCAGTTGACCTCAGATGACTTATAAGGGTATAATTAGGGGCGTGCACATCAATAAACTCAAACCAAAAATAAACCCAAAATTAGCCGTTTTGGCAATATTTGGTTTTGGGTTTACCGAATGCCAAAACCTGGGGATCGCCCCAAAGCTGAATAGGCGATTCGACTATTCACCTTTGCTCAGATGCACAGCTCTGTGCTTTCTCCCATTTTTCTAACCATTTTTGTCTGGTTTTGTTAGGGCCCCATAGTTGGTGCCCCATAGTTAGTACTGCTACCCACATCTAAATTTAAATAAAAGGGCAGGGGGAATCCAAAGTACAGTAGCTTAAGGTAAAGGTAAAGGTCCCCTGTGCAAGCACTGGGTCATTCCTGACCCATGGGGTGACGTCATTTCCTGACGTTTACTAGGCAGACTTTGTTTAAGGGGTGGTTTACCAGTGCCTTCCCCAATCATCTTCCCTTTACCCCCTGCAAGCTGGGTACTCATTTTACCGACCTCGGAAGGATGGAAGGCAGAGTCAACCTTGAGCCGGCTACCTGAAACCGACTTCTATCAGGATCAAACTCAGGTTGTGAGCAGAGCTTGGACTGCAGTACTGCAGCTTACCACTCTGCCCCACGAGGCTCCTACAGTAGATTTACCTTCAATCAAAACAAGAGGTAGAAAAAGGAAACATTTGCTTGTAAGCTTTCTTGAAAAAATGTGGGGCAATCATAGGGTTGCCAGCTGGAGATTTTTGACGTAGAGTCTGAGGAGGGTGGGGTTTGGAGAGGGGAGGGACTTCAATGCCATAGAGTCCAATTGCCAAAGTGGCCATTTTCTCCAGGGGAGCTGATTTTTATCGCCTGGAGATCAGTTGTAATAGCAGGAGATCTCCATCCACCGTAGGGTTGCCAGATCCCTCTTAGCCACCAGCGGGAGGCTTTTAGGGCAGAGCCTGAGGAGGGCAGGGTTTGGAGAGTGGAGGCGCTTCAGTGCCATAGAGTCTGATTGCCAAAGTGGCCATTTTCTCCAGGTGAACTGATCTCTATTGGCTGGAGATCAGCTGTAATAGCAGGAGATCTCCAGCTAGTACCTGGAGGTTGGCAATCAAAAATTAACATCTCTGTACTAATATCATAGATTAGAAAGAAAGTACAGAAAATAGGCAACGTTATAACAATATAACAAAAGTGTAATGAGTTCAAAATACATATAATATACAAGTGCCTAAATACATATACAGTAACATTCAATCCAAGTAGAAGTCTTGAAAGAAGAAGGGGTGGAATAGGGATACGATCATTTCAAGTCTCAAGTCTTTCTCAGACCCGTTCAGTTAGGATATTAATATGCACACTTGTTTCAAGCGAAGCTTCCAGAGCCAATAATTTCAATTTCCCATTGGGATCAACAAGGGCACACCATGTATTATTTTTATGTAATTTCCTTAGTTAGGATAATAATTCACTTATACATGGCTGCACAGACAAATTCAACTGGTTACAGAGTTCCTGGGCAGGATATAATCAGTAGATCTCCAGCTAGTACCTGGAGGTTGGCGACCCTAATCCACCACCTGGAGGTTGGCAACCCTAGGAAATCAACATTTGCTTTATTTTTACCCCCTGCCACTCCAAGAAGCACACTGTGGCTGCATTCAGACATTAAGGCAAACTGAGCTGCTAGAACCAAAGGGGTCATTCTGTCCATGGTCCTGTTCTTGGCATCCAAGCATCATCTTTTCATGGTGCCAGAAAGAGGCAGTTGAGACACCTTCAAGAGCCTCCTTTGAGGTGCAGGAGAAGCCCCAAGACTCTAGTCAGCCCAGTTTCCCTGAAATACAGCCCTGCCTTCTGATTCAGACTTAGACCCTGAACCCTCCACCCCAGAGGTTTCTCCTCAACTGACCCCTCAACACTGAACCACCTTAGCCCCATCACAATATTGGCTGCCATAACCGGGTGAAGCACTTTTAACTACTGGCAGCCTGTTTCTGGAGGAAAGGAGCCTGTATCACCACCTCCTTAAAAGGTTATTGAAAGCCTCAGTTCACCTTCAGCCTTTGTTGGAATAACATCCATGGTACGCTGTTGACTCCAGCTGCAGTAACTTGACTCTTGCCTTGATGCCTGTACCTCAGCCTTGAGCAGGACATAGTCCCAACAGCTTTTGTGAAGAAATAAACTCTGGCAAATTCCCTCATACTTAGATATTTTCTGTGGTCTGAAACAGAGAAGGAGGAAAAACCTCAAACAACAGTTACGCTATGTGTGTCTGTTTTTGACGCATGGGTAAAACAAATCATTTGCCTGTTTTGAGTAGGGCTGCCAACCTCCAGGTGGTAGCTGGAGAACCCTCACTATTACAACTGATATCCAGGCGATATAAATCAGTCCCCCTGAAGAAAATGGTTGCTTTGGCAATCTCTCCCCTCTCCAAATCCCACCCTCCTCAAGCTCCACCCCCAAAACCTCCAGGTATTTCCCAACCTGGAGCTGACAACCCTATTTGAGAGTACCCTTTTTTAAAATGAAGCTGAGAAATATTGGGTTGACTCCCACCAACTTTGGGGCTCAATCTGACTTTATTCCCCTTCTGATTACAGCTCCTGTACCATATGGGTTTCACCTATGCAGGCCCCATGATCCCCATCAAAGCCATTTTGGTAGAGAAAGAGCATTCCCTCCTCCCTTCTTCACTTGCAGAATGAATCAAACCCATTATATCTTCCATAGACTTGTTCTAATTGGTGCTGAAGAGACCTTAACTTAAAAAAAAATATATTTCTACAAAATTACAAAACTGTAATTCATCCATTTACAAATCTACAAAATACACATTATTTAGTTACAATTACAGATTATGTTATACCAACCTTATACTTATTTATTTGGAACATTTTTATAATGCCCCTCTAGGAACCTGCCCAAGGTGACTTAACAAAAAAATAAAAATAAAAGATATTAATTAATTATTAAAATCTAGCATTTAAAGGCCCCAGACCTAGGGCTGTCAATTCGGTTCGGTCCGAACTGAAAATCAGCTGAATTTCCCCCGATTCGGTGGTTTTTAGTTCGGGAGGAACCGAACTCAAAACTGGCGGGCAACCGGGGGGGGGGCGAATTCAGCGAGTTCGGGAGTTCGCGAATAAATTCGGCCAATTCGGCCGTCAGTAAGCAGCATAACCGGCAGTAAGCAGCATTCTCCTTCCCCGGCCAATCGGTGGGCAAGCTGGGTCTTCTTCTGGCCAATCAGTCAGGATTGAGTACTGGAGGAATCAGCTGATGTGCGGCCCGGCCAGGGAGAGAGAGAGAGAGAGCAAAATCCTCGTGTGTGTGTGGCAGGTGCTTGTGCACATTCGCTCCTTTCTGTGGCTGCAGGGGGCGCATTTTTTGGGGTGCACACACAAAACTTTCACTGGAACTTCAGATGAAGCTTCTTAAGGTACCCCCCAAGTTTTGTAAACTTTGGGTCAGGGGGTCCCGAGATATGGGCTCCCCCCCTTTTTCTTTCCATGGCTGCAGGGGGCGCATTTTTGGGGGTACAAATCCCAAACTTTGAGCGGAGTTTCAGACCAGTGTTCTTAAGATACCCCCCAAGTTTTGTAAACACTGGGTCAGGGGGTCTCAAGATATGGGCTCTCCCCCTTTTCCCTCCCCCCTTTTCCATTTATGTGGCTGCAGGGGGCGCTTTTTGGGGGATATAGCCCCCAAACTTTTAGCATAGCTTCAGTGAATTATTCTTAAGATACTACCCAAGTTTTGTAAAGATGGGTTCAGTGGGGGCAGAAATATCGCCTCCCCCCTTTTCTCTTTCCATGGCTGCAGGGGGCGCATTTTTGGGGGTGCAGACACAAAACTTTCACTGGAACTTTAGATTAAGCTTCTTAAGGAACCCCCCAAGTTTTGTGAACATTGGGTCAGGGGGTCCCGAGATATGGGCTTTCCCCTTTCCCCTATTGGGATGAATGGGGCAGCCGATCCGATCCTGTGTGCATCTCTCCAGAGCAAAACGTTCCGTGCCCAATTGGAATCATCTTGGATTACAGCCCGTCCTGATGGAACAGAAGACAGCCACAGTAAGACCCCTTTGGGGGCTTTAATCTATAATTTTTCTCCTGTGTATGTGTGTGTGTGTGGGGGAAAGCAGAGTCTGTGTGTGTGTGGGGTGGGAGCAGTTTCTGTGGGTGGGGGGGAAGCCAAAGGGGGCTTTCGTCGGTTCTGCCTGGGGTGTGTGTTCCCCCTTGAGTCTCTCGCTCCCTGGTTTGAGGGGGGAGGTTTCAGTTGTGTGTTGCAAAGGTGTTGTTTAACAAGGTTGTGTTTGCAGTTGTTTTGCTAATTTCTCCGCTGTTGTCGGGCTGGGAGCTTTGTGCGTGGGCGGCAAGCTCTGCTGAGAGATGCACAACATTAAGGGTGGGGGGGACCCCTTTCAGGGCCCATATCTCAGCTCCCCCATACCCAATCTTTACAAAACTTGGGGAGTCTTTCAATAAACGTCCTTTGAAGCTCTGCCAAAAGTTTGGGACCTCTAAGCCCAAAAATGCCCTCCCCAGAGCCGCGGAAAGGCGCGGTTGTGTTTTTAATGGCTTTATTCGGCCGAATTTGTTTCCGAACTTTGAATTCCCGCCGAATTGAACGGATCCGAAGTGGGGGAGTTCGGACTTCGGCACGTACCGAACCCACAAGGGCCAAATTCGGCCGAATCCGAACTGTACCGAATTTTTTTTTTGACAGCCCTACCCAGACCAGCACAAAAAACAACCACACTTATATCGTCACTCTTCATAACAATTCAATGTAATAAGAGCAAAATGCATTAAAATAGTACCAGTACTTCAGCCCCAAAGATAAGACAAATACCTCCTCCTTAACTTTATCTAAAGGGTTCTACTTATTCCAGAAAATGATGAAAGGAGAACAACTTTTTACAAATTTCACCTGCAACCATTTCTTTCTTTCCCACATATATTTATGGACTGTGAATTTTTCCATTAGCATGACATGCCAAACTCTATACAGCCAATCTCTTTTCTGGGAGTGCTTGCTATTTCCAAGTTGGAGCTATTGATATCCTTGGATGTATAACTAGATTTCTAATTAAGCAACTGCATTCTTTTGCATACATAGATCTATCTCCCAATAGGTGAACTATAGGGGAAAATACAAAAATGTAGCCCATCATAGATTCTATATTATGACCTTGTGTACTGTTCTCCAAAAATTCTTGACTACTTCACAGTCCCATCACATGCAGATTAAGGAATGATCAAGTTTTGCACATTTCCGGCAAAGTGCAGTTTCCACTTGAAATGTATAGGGCCATCAAAGAGATATGAATTTAATTGCATTTGGATTCTCATAGGAACTCTGCCATTTCCCTTCTTCCCAGAAGGCTAAGGTTGAAATCAGCTCCACCCAGCAATATCTAATTTAATTAAGCCTACAACACACCCTGCACAAGACAGAGACAAGTGTCCTGAATGTCATGTCTCTCTTTTGTGGTTTTTACAATACAATACAATACAATACCTTCATTGGCATCTTGAAGTAATAAAACGTTTGTGGTTTTTCACATCCAGTCTGTGTACTCTATAATGTTATTAGGGTTGCCAGGCCACAGGCAGGAGGTTTTTGGAGCGTAGCCTGAGGAGGGCGGGGTTTGGACAGGGGAGGGGCTTCAACGCCATAGAGTCCAATTGCCAAAGTGGCCATTTTCTCCAGGTGAACTGATCTCTATCGGCTGGAGATCAGTTGTAATAGCAGGAGATCTCCAGCTAGTGCCTGGAGGTTGGCAACCCTAAATATTATCAATGTCCTATCTACAGGTACCAACTGAAAATGGCAGATAACTATAAAGTATCTGGGAAGACCAGAAAACCTTTATGAAAATAAATGCAATCATGTTAGTCATTTTCAGGTTTCATTGCCATGCACCCCCACAGTGGTAATCCTTATCCATCCGTCAAATTAACAGCCCTCTGCAGTTGCCACCTATTTGGGTTCTTTGCAGGAGCCTCAAAGAGTAGAAAACAGAAAATAATTTAGCCCTGCTTTCTCTTTCTAATCTATTGAGGCAGTTAATTTGTGATACTCACAAGCATATCTTACGAAACTGGAAGAAAAAAAGGACCCAAGATCAGAGCCATTTCCGTTGTGACTTATAGACGACACAAGAGTGCTTGCTCTACAATGTAAAATGTTTGTTAATGTATAATAGGGGAAAGTTAAAAATATACATCCTTATCAGAGGAATGTGTGTGTGTAATGGCAAGCAGATAAAGCACTGCAGGTAGGTATGTTTCTTAACCTACTCCCAGCGTAACCTGCATCATCAACGGTGTGGCTAAATCTTGGACGTGTCTGACAGCACTTTCTGTCACAGAAACCAGGAATAAGGAGGGGTGTGCTCTCTCTGCCTGGCTGCTCCAGTCCTCATGACCCAGCTGGCGGGAGAGGTGCCCCTCTCACAGCGTGAGAGCCAGATTGGTGTAGTGGTTAAGAGCAGTGGTTTGGAGCGGTGGAACCGGGTCCGATTCCCCACTCCTCCACATGAGCGGCAGACGCTAATCTGGTGAACTGGATTTGTTTCCCCACTCCTACACACGAAGCCAGCTGGGTGACCTTGAGCAAGTCACATTCTCTCAGCCTCACCTACCTCACAGGGTGTCTGTTGCGGGGAGGGGAAGGGAAGGTGATTGTAAGCCAGTTTGATTCTTCCTTAAGTGGTAGAGAAAGTCGGCATAGAAAAACCAACTCTTCGTCTTCTTCTTCTGCGTACCTCTGGCGGAGTCAGAAGGCATGGAAGCTAAAAAGCCCACTTGCCTGCCAGGTCACAGGGGCTCCTGAAACCTGGCTGAAAGATGACGGGCACCTTTCCCATCTCTCTGCAACTACTGCAGCAGAGAGATATGGGGTGACCCCTGATCAGCTGGATCGCCCAACCCAGCTGATGGATGGGAGAAAGCGTTGGCTACAGAAATGTGCCCCCACCAATCTGCTGGGTCCCAGGTGTGACAAGCCCCCACACCACCACTGTAGAGAGGTAAAAATATTTTAAAATGTCATCTTGTTTTCAATGCTAATGTTTGGATATTGGGCAAACTACATCTCCAGCTGAGAACGAGTTTGAGTAAAAAGTAAGCCAAAGTGAACAGACTCCAAGAGCTGTTGAAGAAAATGTCGGGTATCTTGTGGTTGTCACCAAGATTCATCCATTACTAGCTTTGTACAGGAAAAAGCCTTTTTTTAAAAAAAATAAACTGAGCATCAACCTGCTAATCAGGTGATCATTTCAATATGAAACAATAATTCTTGCACCTGAAGAACTCCTGGTTTGCTGACAGGTACCTTCCTCTGTTGGTTTTTTGCTAGCAGCCTGTCAAAATTATTTGACAACCCCTTTAAATTCAAATTGTTACTCAATACTTTGTTGGCAGGAGCAGGCACTTGTTCAGGAAAAAATTACACAACTGAACAGGAATCTTAATACTTTGGCCTCTGGAATCAGGATAATACTGTGTTAGGTAGAGCTGCCAACTCCAGCTTGGCAAATTCCTGGAGATTTGGGGGTGGTGCCTTGGGAGTACAGAATTTGGGAAGAGGGAGGAGCTCAGTGAGGATGTGATATAATTCTAGGACTGAGGGTTCTCCTAGACTCTACAGTATACCATAGACTCTGCCCTCTGAAGCTGCCATTTCCATCAGGAGAACTGATCTCTGTAGTTTGCAGATCAGTGGTCATTCTGGGGAAAACTCCAGCTACGGTTGCCAACTCCGGTTCGGGAAATTACTGGAGATTTGGGATTGGAGACTGGCGAAGGACCTCAGTGGCATATAATGCTATACAGTCTACCCTCCAAAGCAGCCGTTTTCTCCAGGGGAACTGATCTATGTAGTCTGGAGATCAACTGTAATCCTCGGAGACCTCCAGGCCCCACCTGGAGGTTGGCAACCCTAGGTTAGAATGTGTACAGAGCTCAGTGACCTTAACAAACTACAGATATGATCTAAAATGTATATTGTTGGAAGTCAATCCCACCAAAAAGAATGGAATTTGCTTTCATCTAATATATCATCACATGGCCTTTTCCAGCCATTTAGTTATCCAATAATCTTGTGATGGGGGTGGGGCAAGCTCAAAAGACTAATGGTTAAAACTACAGAAATCTTGAGCGTACACAGCTTACAAGAAGGTGAAGGGAAAATATGTTTTGCTCACTAACCTCCACCATCCTTGCTGAGATTTGGCATGGAATTCTCTTGCACATGACTCATATGCTTGCCTTTGAACAAACAGGAAGAAGATATATACTATGTGGGGAAAAGATTCTCTCTGCAAAAGCAAATCAGATCATTCATCTTTTCAGAGAACAAAGATGAGAGTATCCTTGGAGCCTGATGGAGGCAATTTATTTTATTTTACTTTTTCAAATGAGTCTTAAGACATTTTACAATGTTCTGGAAAGCCATTTTTAATAGGTATACATCTTGCTAAAGTGCCTTTCATTCCCCTTTCAGCCGTGACAGAAGTCTCCCTAATGAAGCAGTGTTTTGACCTACTCATAGGATGAACGGGGTGGGGGGGTTTAAAAGGCCATGAACTTAAGACTGATGAATTTATTATTGGATGCCCCTCTTAGAGAAGCCCTAAAACCCATGATGGTAAAAACAAAAAAACAAAAAAAACCCCAATTTAGCTTATTTGCTCTCCCTTCAGCTTTCATTTACCTGTCAGGCTGAACAGGACAAGACAAGGAGAATGACATCCAGTCCGGGGAACAGCTATGGCGAAGAAGAAGAAGAAGAAGAAGAAGAGGAAGAGGAAGAGGAGGAGGAAGAGGAAGAGGAAGAGGAGGAGGAGGAGGGGTTGGTTTCTATATGCCGACTTTCTCCGCCACTTAAGGAAGACTCAAACTGGCTTACAATCACCTTCCCTCCCCCTCCCACACAACAGACACCCTGTGAGAGAGCTCTAAGAGAACCATAACTAGCCCAAGGTCTTCCCAGCTGGCTTCCCAGCTGGCTTCATGTGTAGGAGTGGGGAAGCAACTCCAGTTCACCAGATTAGCCTCCGCCACTCATGTGGAGAAGTGGTGAATCAAACCCGGTTCTCCAGATCAGACTCCACCACTCCAAACCACCACTTTTAACCACTACACCACGCTGGCTCTCACTGAATCATTACATATATTGTGAACAAAGGAAAGGAATCAATGACTGTTTAAAAAAAGTCATTATTAAGAGATACACAGATTTCTGAACTAACCGGTACATATTTCCTATGTTGCAGAAATTGTTTCCACCCACCCTGTTCCCGTCCACTTTTTAGCTTCATATAATGTTTTCTAAAGGAGAGTTTCTCTTTGATTGATTTGCGTTTTAACTCTTTGGAACATCTCCTTGTGCCCTCCCACCAGTTGTTTGTAACTCTACACATCTGTAACTGCTATTGATGAGAGCTCCAAGCATCTGAAAAAGTGAGCTCCAACTCTCAAAAGCTGGAATAAATTTTGTTAGCTTTCAAGGTGCCACTAGACTCTGCAAGGTTAGGGTTGCTACACTCTAATTACCAAATGAGGCAACCTAATTTTGCACATTATGCAAGTTGTTTGCTAGTTATGCCAATCAAGAAAATTAATTGTGGCATTTCTACTGGTTCTTTTGCATTTCCTTCTATTAGCTACCAATAAATAAATAAATAGAGAAGGATCATAAGAAACATCTCTATACATGGTTGCCACCAAAAAAAAAATAATTAGAGAAGGATCATAGGAAACATCTCTGTACATGGTTGTTTGCTCATACCAGGATTTGCTCAAGCTCTCTACTAAGAAAACAGAGGAACACACTGCTGCCAGCTGCAACAAATCTTCGCTAGGGTTGCCAACCTCCTGTTACTAGCTAGAGATCAGTTCACCTGGAGAAAATGGCCACTTTGGCAATTGGACTCTATGGCATTGAGCTTGAGGAGGATGGGGTTTGGGGAGGGACTTCAATGCCATAGAGTATAAGAGTTTTTCTGTACTAACAATCAAACTGACTACAAAGCTCAAGATTAATATATCCATCTGTAAATTCAGCTAGCCAATTCTTTTCCAGCTTTTAGGGCGCAGGTCATCATGGTGAGCCCCAGCGAGGGTAGCATTCGTGGGGGCAGCTTCCCCACAGTGCAGGAGGGAGGAGGGCAGTGGTGAACACATGAAGCTGCCTTATACTGACTCAGACCCTTGGTTCATCAAAGTCAGTACTGTCCACTCAGACTGGCTGCGGCTCTCCAGGGTCTCAGGCAGAGGTCTTTCACATCACCCGCTTGCCTGGTCCCTTTAACTAAAGATACTGGGGATTGAACCTGGGACCTTCTGCATGCCAAGCAGATGCTCTACCACTGAGCCATAGCCTCTCCCCTTCCCCGCAGCATGCGGGGCAGCAAAGTCATTTGCTTAGACTACCAAGAATCCTGTGCTGGCTCCACACTGACATTTTTTATGTTTAATAGACTCAATTTCTCTTTCTGCTTAATGATTCTATCTTTAATAACAGTTCTATTAATTTGCGTAACATATTTTCCAGATGAATTAGTAGAAACTGTTATTAAAGCAGAATTATTAAGCACACCAAGGAACAAAGCCTGCCAAGGGAAAGCCCTTCTAAAGGGAAGCTTTGCCTCATCAGTCCTTCGGAGTTCTCTGAGCTGGTTAACAACTATGTGGATAAGGGTGATCCAGTAGATATTATATACTTGGACTTCCATTAGGCTTTGGACAAGGCACCTCACCAAAGACTCCTGAGTAAGTTTTGCAGTCATGGAATAAGAGGACGGGTTATGGATTAAAAATTGGTTAAACAACAGGAAGCAAGAAGTAGGAATAAAGGAACAGTTCTTGCAATAGGAGGGGGAGCGAGCAGGGGGCTTCCACAAGAGTCAGTATTGGGACTGGTGCTGTTTTATTTGTCCATAAGTGATTTGGGGCGAGCAGTGTGGTGGCCAAATTTGCGGATGGTACCAAGTTATTCAGGATGGTGAAAACCAAGGCAGATTATGACGAGCCTTGGGAGGATCTCTCTAAATTGGGTTAGTGGGCCACAACATGGCAAACAAAGTTCAACGTAGATAAGTGTAAGTTGATGCACTCTTTAATAATAAATCATAACTTTCAATATATGCTGATGGGGTCTGAACTAATTGAAAGAGATATTGAGGTTGTAGTGGATAACTCCATGAAAATAGCAACTCAGTTTGTGGCAGCTGTGAAAAAGGTAAACTCCATGCTGGAGAACATGAGGAAAGGACATTAGAATAAAATGGCCAATTTTGTAACACCCTTGTATAAAGCTATGGTGCAGCCTCTTTTGGAACACTGTGTACTGTTCTAGTCACCGTATCTCAAAAAGGACACATGGACACATGAAGCTGCCTTATACTGAATCAGACCATTGGTCCATCAAAGTCAGTATTGTCTACTCAGACCGGCAGCAGCTCTCCAACGTCTCAGGCAGAGGTCTTTCACATCACCTACTTGCCTAGTCTCTTTAACTGGAGATGCCGGGATATTAAACCTGGGACCTTCTGCATGCCAAGCAGAGGCTCTACCACTGAGCCGCAGTACAGAAGAGGGCAAGCAAGAGGGTTAAGGGGTTGAAGCACTTTTCCTATGAGGAAAGGCTAAAGAGTCTGGAACTTTTCAGTTTAGAAATAAAGACAACTGATGGAAGTATGATAGAGATTTATAAAATTATGCATGGGGTAAGTGAATACAGAGAACCTTCCCCCACTCTACCATCATACTCTGGGTCATCCAATTCCCAATTCATTGGGGCACCCAATTAAGTTGATGAGCGATAGGTTCAGGATAGGTAAAAGGAAATACTTCTTTACCCATCGAGTAACGAAATTGTTGAATTAACTATCAGTGGGCATTGTGACAGCCATGTGTGTTTAGTGCCGTCAAGTTGCTTCCAACTCATGGCGACCCTATGAATCAATATCCTCCAAAATGTCCTATCTTTAACAGCGTTGCTCAGGTCTTACAAATTGAGGGACGTGGCTTCCTTTATAGAATCATAGAATCATAGAGTTGGAAGGGACCACCAGGGTCATTAAGTCCAACCCCCTGCACAATGCAGGAAATTCACAACTACCTCCCCCCCCACACCTAGGGACCAGAAGATGGCCAAGATGCACTCCCTTTCATCAACTGCCTACGGTCACAGAATCAGCATTGCTGACAGATGGCCATCTAACCTCTTCTTAAAAACCTCCAGGGAAGGAGCACTTACCACCTCCCGAGGAAGCCTGTTCCACTGAGGAATCGCTCTGTTAGAAAATTATTCCTAATGTCTGGACGGAAACTCTTTAGATTTAATTTCAACCCGTTGGTTCTGGTCCGACCTTCTTGGGCAACAGAAAACAACTCGGCACCATCCTTTATAGAGTCAATCCATCTCTTGTTGGGTCTTCCTCTTTTCCTGCTGCCTTCAGCTTTTCCTAGCAAGCCATAAGCATAGACAGCTTTAAAAGGGTGTTAGAAAGATTCATGGAGGAGAGGTCCATCAATGGCTACCAGCCATGGTGAGTAAAGGGAACCTTTCATGTACAGAGTCAGCTGAGCCCCAGTGCTAAGCCCTGTCCTGTTTGTTGGCCCTCCAAAACAACTGTATGGCTGCTACGTGAAACAAGATACTGGACCAGATGGGCCTTGGGTTTCTTCCAGGCTCTTCTTACATTCTTATGTTATTACATTACTGGGTGTTTTTAATCATTTTGAAATTCACAGGAAGACATGAAATACTTTTCCTTAAAATTACTTACCTTTTTACTTAACAGATAGGGTTTAAGAAGCAGAAAACACACGAATGGCTGCCGAAGGCCTTCAGCTAAGGCAAGCTCTAAAGAAGCAGCTATTAGCAACAGGGAAGCAATCGTCCCCCTTTGCTTCCTCTCAATTACACCTGTGACTTCCCTCACTGGCTAGAACAAAGGAAAGTCTGAATTGAGCTGTTTCCACTGTATGCATTAGGCAGAAAACTGTCTACACATTTTTTCTGCTTTTTCTGTCCGGTTGTAGTAGATCTAGGTCATTTATGCAAGGGTACTTTCACTTACATTTGCCCCTGGGTTGTCTCGGTGTTTCTTGGAGTTATGCATGAGTTTTCTGTCTTTTAGAGATGACCTCGCTGCCAGCTGTCACAAATCCCAGGACTTCCCGTTCCTCTGGTAACCCGATTCTTCCCTCTCCCCTGAACTCAGCCTGGATGAAATCCCTGTGAATAAGGCAAAACGTGGGACACACAAACTTGGTTTCTCTCACAGCCAATTACAAAGCAGTGTGTAAAGAGGCGGTGATTCAAATGCTTCCTGCTTCCTTGGAGGCTTAGATTTCTCCCCCCTTTCAGATTGCTCCCTTTTTTGTTCTTAAAATTCTTTTTTATGCAGCAGTTGGGTTTTGGGGGATTTTCTCTCACAGTAAGCTCTACAAAGTAAGCCAATTACAAAGCAGCATTTAAAGGGGCGGGGACTTGATTTGAGCTTTGGAGACTGCTGGTGCATAGATTCCCAACAGGGAAGTGTGGGTCCAGCAAGCAACGAACTTCAGGTAAAACTCCCATGCATAAACGACCCTAGAGACTTTTAAAAAATTAAAGCTTGGAATCTGTGCTAGTCAATAGGCACCAGGTGGCTTGTCAAGATTCTGAATAAACTCCAGTCAAGGAGACAATATGGTGACCTTAATGAAGATCTGTAAGAGTCTGATTGCCACAGACCCAACTTACAATATGTGAAATGCCACAGACCCAACTTACATTTCACATGTGACCTGGCACTTACCTTAAAAACAGTGCTGGGTGGCAAAATTGGCTCTACAGTACAGCGCAGCGCAACAGAAGAGGCTTCAGCATTCCCTACCTTCCACCCCATACTCTTTAGGCCCCACAGCCATTTTGTTCTGGCCTAGGGTTGCCAGCTCCGGGTTGGGAAATAACTGGAAATTTTGGGGATGGAGCCTGAGGAGGGCGGGGTTTGGGGAAGGGAGGGACTTCAATGCCATAGAGGCCAATTGCCAAAGCCGCCATTTTCTCCAGGTGAACAGATCGCCATCGGCTGGAGATCAGTTGTAATAGCAGGAGATCTCCAGCCAGTCCCTGGAGGTTGGCAACCCTACCTGTGCGCAGGATACTGAATGGCCCAGACCCAAAGACATAACTTAATAGTCCACTATTGCCATACCAAGATTTAAGGAGAATGGCAAACTAATTTTAGCTGTTGCAGATTTTGAGCCCCATTTGTCCAAAATGCCTGCTTTGCTAGTTCCAGAACCAAATCATCAGATGACACACTACAAAATGGACAATTTACCAGCACTGCTGCTCTTGAAGAAAAATCACAGCAACCCAGAAATAGTCCAGGATTACAGCTGGAAAGAAGAAAACAAACTATGCCTCAGTCCCCTAAATGTGTTTGTGAAGGAGTTTTCAGAGACAGATAATGCATCTGCAAGTCCAATGACTTATGTAAAGATCAGTTCTCAGTCGAACTGGGAGGCAGGAAGGCCAAGGGCAGACTGGAGGAGAATATTTGTGACCATGCTCTGACCAGAAAGTCACGGGGTTTGCACATATGGCAGACAAAACATTTTAATTTAATTTGTCAGAAGTCTCCAGAGAATGTGGGTCGCAGACAGCTTCAGTGCAGATTATGTGATTTTCATTGCATTAATTTCATTTCTGAATTAAAAATACAGCCTGGCTCTGTGCAATAGTAGATTCCCCTTCAACTCTGTCACACCTCTGCAACAAAACCAGGTCCAAGTTCTCTCTCAAGCTGACTTGCCAGTTAAATGTCTTTGCAGGGTGTGGGGACAATTTTTATGACACCTCTCTCCAAAAGACATCAGCCACAAAAGATGTGTAGGATAACTTGAAGAGTACTGGTCTCTGCTTTGACATAGCTAATTCAAAGTTAGGTCAGCTTCCTCAAGAAAGTGTCAGATTAGGGGGTTATGTACTGAAGGGAAGGCACATAGCAAGTGCCTTGATAGAAGACACACACAACTGTATCTTGATTGGTGAGAGAACCAGCTCTGCCATCTGAGTGGAGCTCTCAGGTTTTTATTAAGAAGGACACATAATGAATAGCAAGGTTGATCAGTATTTTAGACAATGGAATTTAGGCAAGGCATACCATGATTAATGATTAATAAGATCAAGGCATAGAGAAGACAATGAAACATTCCTTTCCGAGGACAGCATTCCTCAAGCAAACACTGGCTGTCTGTTACATAGGATGATGAGTTTAGTAGACTTTAATCTCTTTAGAGTTGCTAATCCCTTTAAGGTTGCTCCACTGAGGTCATTAGGTCACTATACAGTCAGTAGACTTTGGACAGTATATATCAAGAGATGAGACATATGAACTGTTATGATGTAATATTCTCAAAAGCAATCAGGGCCTGCCCAGTGATTGCCATATTAACCATAAGAGTTTGCTACAATGTACAAGTTGCAATGACCTCATGTACCCCACATGGCCACCACAAGGACTTTTGATCTGATGTGCACTGGGAGTTTCATGCTGAGAACTTAATTCCCAGGTACACATGGGTCCAATTTGTATTGGGACCATGGTACGTGGAAGAGAGGGGCTACGCCTTCCATCCCTGCACTATTTTCCCAACCTGAAATGGCCCTGGGGAGTAGCTATTAGCTTTGTTGTGGAAACTCACATGGAGAGCCACAAGTAACATTTATTCACCCCATTTACATTATCATTGAAACGGTTTCTAGATGTTGACCATGGCACATTCATGGCTGTAACATCAACATTTACTTGAACTAACCATCACAGGTCAAACATCAGAGCTAAAGCTCACCTAATATCACAAACATAACATTTTTCAATAAAAACCACTCTACATGTTGAACAGAATCCAGCAGTGAACAATAAAATGTTGAAATATCATTAAGAACATGGTTGACACAAACAAGGAATATTACTTCCTGGATAGTAATCAAAAATATGGTTCAGATCCATCAGCACATTTCCAAGGACAAAACGATTTCTGCCCACAGAGCATGAATTTCTGCCCCTTGAAATTATGTTCTTGGTGGGGGGGATCATCTTGGGCTGCAGGGGGTAGGAGGAGGTGAAGAAGTTGTGCTTCATGGGAAGAAATCCTTGACTCTATATAACAATAAACCATGATTTTTCATTTCAGGAACAACCCTTGGAAGTCCTTGGTCTTTTGTTTTCCTCCTTCATGCATCCTTGTTAGATTAAGAGTACCCAGCAAACCATAGTTTGTTTTATTCTGACTGGAGGAAAGGACCAACTATGACTTGGTCTCCTTCCTATGAATAACTATTCCAAACCAAAATGGAACTGTTATTTAAAATTAGGGCTTGAAAACAAAAGCAAAAAAACACAAAGTGTTGTTTGATATTATTTGGATATTATTGACAAATGAAACATGAATTTAGCACAAAAAAAGGCAGCATTGTATCAGTGGTCCTCCAACGACTGGTTTAATAAAGTTTGCAGTCCATTAATCGATTGTTGTGTATCAAGGATCACAGCTAGAAAACAAAGGTTAGAGATTAAAGGTATTTTGAATACCATCAGAGACACGATCCCTCACACATGCAAACTGTTTAATTTTCCAAGCAACAGATCACACATTATTCATTAAGAAACAGTGCTGATTGATTTACAAATGAGCACGTATAAATCCTGGTTCATATTAATAGCTGTCCAACCTGGAGGCTCATTGGTAGAGTTGCCAAATCTAGGTTGGGAAATTACTGGAGATTTGGGAGTGGGGCCTGGAGAAGACAGGGTTTGGGGAGGGGAGGGTCCTCAGGGTATAATGCGATAGATTCTACCCTCCAAAACAACCCATTTCCTCCAGGGGAACTGATCTCTGTAACCTGGAGATCAGTTGCAATTCCAGGAGATTGCCAGGCCCCACCTGGAAGTTAAGCAATCTTAAAAATTAACCTGTGCCAGTATTAAGAATACTTTATAGAAGAGGCAGCGCGAAGGCTCATAAATCAACAGTCCATAATAGGAAATTAAATACGTTGAGTCTTTTATTACTAGGCAATTCCAGCATTACCTCATACTGTTGCCTGAACACAGTTAAACACAATAACAAAATTCCCTAACTACCTAACACAATCTAACAACACAAAACATACAAGGGAAAAGAATTGCAATTCAGCAACGACGCGAGAGAGTCCAAGTCATAGACAAGCAACTGCGTCTGCACCCATTCTTGACCACGAAGATTCCTAATGGTGCCCGAAGGTCCAATTACTCCTAGGGTGCAGAATGGTCCAGGGGAGAGCCCCAAGGCAAAACAATACTACTCGAAGAGGAGAACGTGTAGCCAGCTGTAGCACGTTTCGCTACACTTCGTCAGTTCATTCAAAGTTTATCAGCTCCTAATGCATGTCAATTTCACATTTACTGCATGCTGTAGGATGCCTCCTGAAGCCCAACATGTACATCCAACACCTGGAAGTTGGCAACACTATTGCCATGATCCATCATATCCAAAATATACTCTAGGGCAATGTGTGAACTAGATCTTAGTGCCAATTACAACGTCTTTGTGGTTGCTACAAGGACTTTTAGTCAGAGAGCACTGGGGGTATCCTGCTGGGAACTCAGTTCCTAGGAGCATGCAGGTCTGATTCAGATCAGAACCATGATGAACGGGGAGATAATGTTGTACTGATGGCTACAAGTGTCCCCAGCAGGGCAAACTGCAGCTTCCTGGAGTGTTTAATGGGAAATGATGCAGGAGAAAAGGTTGAATGCCCCTCCCCGTGCCCCATGGTTCTGACCCGAACTGAGAACTCCAATACCATGCATGTTGACTGGCCACATAGACTTTGTAACATGTGAATCAGCCCTAAGATTCACTGTTTCCTCTGAAAAGCTGATGAAAGCATAGATAAAGCACAGTCGTTTTCAGGAAAGGATTCTTCTATTTGAAAAAAGAGTGGAGAGAGAGAGAGAGAGAGAGAGAGAGAGAGAGAGAGAGAGACTAAAATGAAATACTGAAATCAGTACTTTTTAAAACAGGATCAGTATTAATCACAGTTCCTATGGAAATCAGAAACGTATCTATCTAATCTATATCACACACACACACACACACACACACACAAAGACATTTTCTAGGCACCAATATAAAACTCATCACTGTTGTAATCCTTCATTGTTACCCCAATATAGATTGTCCCTATTTAACAATCCAGGTTTCCCAACGAAGATAATTCATTTCCCACCAGCCTGCCGCCAGCCTTCCTTAAGTGGCCTGCCACTCTTTAGGAGACAAAAGGGTAAAACTTCTATTTATTTCCCTCACTTATCTCTGTTTCAGCTTTGTTATCCACCTATTACCCACTTTTCAAGAGGAAAAAAACAGGTGGGCTATGAAGAAATAAATAAAATTCAGGGGTTTGCTGGTGTACCAAAGAACAGTGGTACTATTACATGGTAATAATTCCTCAGATCTCAGTTAACATTTGCGTGTACCCAAACTGCAGCTCTTATTCTAAATAATAACTTGTTGCTGATTTCCCCATGTGAGAAATATTAGGTATGGCTGCCAGGTCTGGAGCAGGGGGTTGGTAGCTTTCTTTGGGATGCTTTAGGATACTGCTAATTTGCCATGTGTGTGTGTTAAGTGCCGTCAAGTCGCTTCCGACTCATGGCAACCCTATGAATGAAAGACCTCCAAAATGTCCTATCTTTGACAGCCTTGCTCAGATCTTGCAAATTGAAGGCTGTGGCTTCCTTTATTGAGTCAATCCATCTCTTGTTGGGTCTTCCTCTTTTCCTGCTGCCCTCAACTTTTCCTAGCATGACTGTCTTTTCCAGTGACTCTTTTGCCATGCTTTCTCAAAAAGAGGTGGTAGAAACAGAGTGGGTGTTAAGGATCTGAGCCTCCAGGTGGGACCTAGGGATCCCCTGGAATTACAGCTCATCTCCAGACTACAGACGTCAGTTCCCCTGGTGAAAATGGATGCCTTGGAGGGTGGTCTCTATGGCACTCTACCTCACAGAGGTCCCGGTCCTCCCTGGGCTCCATCCCCAAATCAACAGGAGTTTACCAACCTGGATCTGGCAACCCTTCCCCCTCATCCCCTGCCTGTGGCCAGGGGAAAACCTGGCAACCCTAGCAGGTGTAGTGCGGCTAAGCAAACAGCTACCCAAATACCTGCTACTGACTTTCCCTAATTGTTGGATTCTGTGGCTCCTCCTTGCATAATAAGCAAGCTTGAGAAGCAACTGACTAAGCTAATAAGCTGCACAAACCCCTTGATCATCAATCACCAGCCTATTCATCCCACCCACCCTTTGCACTGAGGTCCTTCACAATACTCTTTTTGGCAATTTTGCAACATGCTGGGGGAGGGGGGGAAAGGAGCTGTCTTATTTATTGTTTTTTTACAGTGATTTCGAAGAACCTAAAATAACCTGCTCATTAGTTTCAGCCCAGCTCATTGTTAGTAATAAATAGGTCAAAATGTGCTGCCACTTGCGGAAAGAAGATGAAGCATTTTGGAGGAAATGTTATTGGCAATGCTCACCTATTCCCATTTTAAACACACAGGCATTCAGAGAACAAAGAATGGCCTGCAGAGCCCAATACATCTTGGCAATCAGCTACTGCCGGCACAGTGCTTATTTTATTTCCAGTGAATGCTCTCCGTGTCTTAATTTGTCACTGAACAGCTACAGAGAATGCTCCCAAATTTGTGAGTTTCAGCTCATCCCCCCCCACAAATTTAAGCAAAAAGATTATATCGGATGTACATTCAACGTTATTGGCCAAGTAGAAAGTGTGGTAGGAAGGTGGGTAAATCGTGTACACAGGTACATCCACCCAAAAAAGGCAGCAAGATTCACAGGTTGCAACAAATAACAGTTCTACAAAACAGAAATGTGCAACACTTTGTGCCCCAAGTCTTCAAGCAGACACTAACAATTCCTCAGGCATCGTCATCCAAAGCCACAAGGAAGGGGTTCAACACAAAATTAAAGCTGTACCAAGGGGGCTTATCAAAGCAGCACCATCTCCAGTGAGAAACGGCTGTTTACTGTCATTACAATATCCATGGGCCACAGTACAGCAAAATGTACTGACTTTCAGTGTTTCCTCTAGCATAGATCAAAGGACAGTTACAATATATTTTCAAACATATGCAGCATTAGAAAATGGCAGCTGTAGGTCTAATTTCCTTCTCTACAGTATTTATTATCATGATATCGTTTCCCCACCCTATCCTGCCAATGGCTGACAGTGCAGAGATGCGAAACAGGCAGGAAAATACATACCACTTCCGGCTGAAGATGGCCGTTGAGTAGCCGTGCCTCGGCTCAGCTGCTTGCAACCTCGCCAGCAAGGAAAGCAACTAGCACGTCTAGAAGCCTTGGGGTGCAGACGTACCTCCCTCATTAAATTGAGGTCCGTACAAACCGAGTCTCGCCATCAAGCGGGTTCGAAAGAAGCTGGTGGAGGTCGGGTTTTCCCAAGCCGGCCATTCTCCTCCCTAAACTCCCCCCCCCACTTTCCTCTTTTACCCACCTTTAAAGAAGAAACAAACAGCCAGCGCACGGACAACAACAAAGTATAAAGAACTATATCAATATGCAATGACGGCTGCGAGACTGTTAATAGCACAAAAATGGAAGGACGAGGAGACACCTGACTTAAAGATCTGGATTACAAAAATGCACGAATATGCAATGATGGCAAGACTTTCGGCCATATTGCATTATGAGATGACCGAAGAACACACGCAAAGATGGTGGCCTTTTTATGAAAGATACTGATGTTCTGATGTTCAGAAATATGTTTATTAGACAGCGTTATTAAGAACAAGAATTGATGTAGTATAAGAAAATTGTATTAGACTTAGGAAATAAGGCCATGAATAGATTAGAGAGACATTCTATGTAGATGATGAAACAGTCCGTGTGACGGTGAAAAACAGTTAATGTAATTCTATTTTCCTTTCCCTAATTTCCCCTTTTTTCTTTGTATTTTGAAAAATATAATTAAAATATTTTTTAAAAAAATACATAGCACCATGGTATCAGAACATGGGTAAATATTACCACACAGTAACTCCTTCTTTAGCGTTGCCAGGTCCCTCTTTGCTACTGGTGGGAGATTTTGGGGGTGAAGCCTGAGGAGGGTGGGGTTTGGGGAGGGGAGGGACTTCAATGATATAGAGTCCAATTGCCAAAGCGGCCATTGTCTCCAGGTGAACTGATCTCTATCGGCTGGAGATCAGTTGTAATAGCAGGAGATCTCCAGCTACTACCTGGAGGTTGGCAACCCTACCCGTAAAACTGCTCTATTGAGTTTCACAGGGCTACGCCTCCCCTTCTGCAGGTGCAAGGTCACGTCTGTAAAATTAGGCATTCCTGGGGTAAAAGGACTCAGGAGCTGATTAAAGTCAGCCCCACCCCCAGGAACACCTTTTTGGCACTGACGGGCACCCTAGCACCAGGGAAACACTGCTGCAGCGGATGCGCTGGCGCCCATGCATGGCACTGTCACATGGCTCCCTGCCACCAGTGAAAGGAGCCCTGCTCCGGCGTTAGTGCCACTTTAGCCGGCACAAGTGGCACTAACTCTGGCGCAGGGGTCACACCAGCCCCAGACCCCTTACTTCTCCAGTAATAACATTGGGTCAGAGAGCAATAAAATGGATATATTACTATATTGCTCAGCAAAGGTAGCCCATAGAAATGCATATAGCTCATCACATAGATTTGAGAGCCAGCATGGTATAGTGGTTAAGAGTGGTGGTTTGGAGCAGTGGACTCTGGCCCGGAGAACCGGGTTTGATTCCCCACTCTTCCACATGAGTGGTGGATGCTAATCTGGTGAACGGGATTTGTTCCCCCACTCCTACACATGAAGCCAGCTGGGTGACCTTTTGCTAGTAACACTCTCTCAGTCCCACCTACCTCACAGGGTGTCTGCTGTGGGGAGGGGAAGGGAAGGTGATTGTAAGCCGGCTTGATTACTTTACTTTGATGATATTGTTCACATGGACAATTCGGCCCTGAACAATGTCACACTGAGATCAAAAAAGCCGGCTTGATTCTTCCTTAAGTGGTAGAGAAAGTCAGCATATAAAAACCAACTCTTCTTCTTATCCATGTGGTTTTAATTCTTCTCTATTGCTTTTTGAAAAATTATATTCAGTTCCTATGATTGTTGATGCATTTTCTCCTCCGTATCAGTCTGTATTGGTGTGACCTTGCAGTATATTCAAAATGATAATCAATTAATACTGTTTTCACATGGGGGGGGGGGGAAGTTGCATCATTCTTTTAAAAAATACTAATATTATTCAAATTATCAGAATGCTATGAAAATGGTTTTCCCCGTTGACTTGATGATCAACTGTAGAATCAAGGCAGGCCATGCCTGGGCTTGTAGCATGTAGTTTGTAGTATTCCTTTTCAAGTTGGGTCTGTTTTTCTAACAGTTTTTCTAACAGTAACTACATTGCACTCACTATCTTAACTCCCACAGGGCACCTAGATAATTCCCGATAAAGGAATAATTTAGAACAGGCTCAAAGTACTATTGGAGAGGGTGGGGGTTAGTGTGAGATGGAGAATGGCATTATTTATGCACATTTACTAGCACACCAGATTTAGATTTAAACATCTATTTTACGGCATTGTAATCAGCAATTTTATGACCGTTTTTAAGAGGAAGAAGAAGACTTTCTCTACCACTTAAATACTGACTTTCTCTATCACTTAAGGAGGAATCAAACCAGCTTACAATCACCTTCCCTCCCCCTCCCCACAACAGACACCCTGTGAGGTAGGTAGGGCTGAGAGAGTGTGACTAGCCCAAGGTCACCCAGATTGGGAAGACTGGGGTGGGGGGTCTGCTTCTTTTCTCTGAGGCCTTAGTCATACCACTTCACAAATTAACTTCTGCCTCCGGTCTGCATTATTTTACTTTTAAAATTTACCTTTAATTTTAATTGAACTTTCAATTGGATTTGTGTCAAGTTCTTAAGAAGCGCACATGGGGGTACCTAGTAGGTAGGGTTGCCAACCTCCAGGTATTGGCGGGTGATCTCCTGCTATTACAACTGATCTCCAGCCAATAGGTATCAGCTCACCTGGAGAAAATGGCCACTTTGGCAATTGGACTCTATGGCATTGAAGTCCCTCCCCTCCCCAAACCTCGCCTTCCTCAGGCTCTGCCCCCAAAAACCTCTCGCCATTGGTGAAGAGGGACCTGGCAACCCTACTAGTAGGGTTGCAAAGTTCACACTAGGGGTGGGAGATCTCTCACCCCCAATGTGCTGTTGTTCAGCTGGGTGGCAAGAGAAAAATGAGAGGGAAATTGGAGTGGGGAGAATGGCCAGTGTCCCAACACACTAGCATCACTTCCAGTGCAACCAGAAGTGACATCAGTCACTGGAAACACTCTACCATTCAGTCAAAACTCTCTTAAGATGTGCAAACTTGGCTAGAAAAATCACTGGACTATATAACAATGGCGAAACTAACAGATTATTTGATGGACAGAACACAAGAACATCATCAAGAAAAATGGAAGTCTTTCTATAAGTTTATTGCGACAACTTCTTAAAAGAAAGATAAAAAAGAATATTTTAATTGCCAGCAATCACATAAAAATAAGTCTGAGGGAAGGCTAGTTTCCAAGGTGTATGACAATTCATAGGTCAAGATACACGTTAAACACATATTGAGCTAGTTTATCCAATGATCATAAAAGATTACTTTATTTAACTATATGTAATAGGCGAGAAAACTTTGAATTGGTACTGTTACAAAAGCAATTATATATATAGCTATAAATAATAAGACTATTCGTATGATAGGTTGGACCTATCCCATTCCTTAGCTTTGTTTTTTTATGTTACTGTTCTATTTATTGTTTGCTTATCTGTAGAAATACACATATTTATCTATTTTTGTTCTGTTTTGTTGAAAATGAATAAAAAGATATTTTAAAAAATGAATAAAAAGATATTTAAAAAACTCACTTCCTGAATGAATGACACTTCAGTGTGAAAAACTCAAAAAAATATGCGGGGCAATTCAGCCTGGAATGCGCTGCTAATTACCAAGCATAAATGATCATAGAGAACTTAAGGAATTCAGTATTATGAGATGCGATGACAGCCACTAGCTTAGAAGCTTTTAAAAACAGATTAAACACATTAATGGAGGATAGAGCTATCTATAGCTATTAGCCACGACAGTTTAATAGATGTTTCATGTACACAGGCAGCCTGCCTCCAAGTAATTGATAGGGTTGCCAGGTCCCTCTTCACCACCGGCGGGAGGTTTTGGGGCGGACCCTGAGGAGGGCCGGGTTTGGGGAGGAGAGGAACTTCAATGCCATAGAGTCCAATTGCCAAAGTGGCCATTTTCTCCCAGTGATCTGATCTCTACCAGCTGGAGATCAGTTGTAATAGCAGGAGATCTCCAGCTAGTGCCTGGAGATTGGCAACCCTAGTAATTGATGCTGGGGGCAAACAGCAGGGAAAGGCTTTCCCCCAAACCAGTTAAAACATGCAGATATTGCATGTGGTACAGTCCTTCCACTGGAATGTACTGTTCTAGACCTTCAGGTAGGGAATTGTCTTTTTGAACGTTAAGCTACAATTCTTCCCCCTGCGATGCACATAGACAACTGCAGAGGACTGTACCACATGCAGTTTCTGCACATTTCTAAAGACCTTAAATTAGGGTTGCCAACTGCCAGGTAGCAGCAGGAGATTTCCTGCTAATACAACATCTCCAGCCGATAGTGATCAGATCACCTGGAGAAAAATGGCCGCTTTGGCAATTGAACTCTATGGCATTGAAGTCCCTCTCCTCCCTAAACCCTGCCCTCCTCAGGTTCCGCCCCAAAAATCTCCCATCGGTGGCGAAGAGGGACCTGGCAACCCTACACTAAATTCTTCTGATGTTTGAATGGCAATTTGAAAGTGCCTGAGAGCTCAAAAACGGGGGAAATAAGCATTCGTTTTAAATTTCAGATTTCTTTATCAAGCCAAGCTTTATTAATTCCAGAGAAAGGTACGTCATCAACAGAACTTTCCAAAATCAAAATTACACTCTAAAGTGCCCATTCAATCCTTGTAGGAACAAGGCACATTCTGAGACAAAGCCAAAGGTCAACAGGCAATGAGCAGAGGGAACAGGAGAGATCAGGGGAGACCAGTGCCAGATACACTGGGGGGGGGGCGTTAATGAGCTATTATTGCAAATAGCAGCAATAATTTATCACTGTTAATGTGACACATGGAGAGAAAGCAACAATAAGAATTAGAAGTAGAAATAGTGCTTCTGTAGGTTTCACTTTTCTTTGGAATTTTACCTTGCAGCTCTGGTTTGCGGATTCTCAGTGGCATGATGAACATATGAAGCTGCTTTATATTGAATCAGACCTTTGGTCCATCAAAGTCAGTATTGTCTACTCAGACCGGCAGCGGCTCTCCAGGGTCTCAGGCAGGGGTCTTTCACATCCCCTACTTGCCCTAGTCCCTTTACCTGGAGATGCCGGCGATTGAACCTGGGACCTTCTCCATCCCAAGCAGATGCTCTACCGCTGAGTCACAGCCCCTCCCCACGATCCTTGGCTCTTTCTCTTCTGCCTGAGTCCAGACTGCATGGTCAAAAGATTTTTTTTTGCAGGGTAAAAAAAATATGCTTTTTATTTTGAAAAATCTTCTATAACTTCCCACCCCAACCTCCTGCATTACATATAATCAACTGTATTGTATATTCTAGATTCCCATTTTTTCCTGTTATTTTTTTTAAGGCAGCTTGGAGCTCCTGCGGATCTTATATTTCATTCTTTTGCTTTGTTGCGTCTCGAGTTCCTGCCGGCTCTGAGCTGACAACGTCTTGCAATGCCCTCTGCTAATGGTCCGTGGTAGTACTTCAGATTTGAATGACTCTGTAGCACGTTGCCTTTTTTTGTTGCTTTCTCAGTGGGACACTGCACATATTTCTTTTCTGCCCATTCTTTCGCTGGCAACGACAGAAAATAAGAAGGCTGCTTCACTTACATAGTTTGTCATTTTCACTTCCCCCCAAAAAACGTAAAAGCAAGCTTGTGAAGTCTTAATCTGTCTATGCAGTTCAATTCCTGTGTAATGGCGATTCATTATATTACTAATATGTTTCCAGTAGCATGCCAACTACGCTACATGGTCACCATTTTCACCACGGGTTTATAACTATAAAAATGTAAATTTTGAGTAAATTGAAGCATATCATCTATACACAGAAACTACCCTTGTAGGCACAATAAATAAACAGTGCCACTAGTTTTGTTTTTTTTCTAATAAATATTTGTGGTCACATCTGTCACATACAGTAGTAGGCTATTCATCCCAACCAACAACTTCGAGAGGTAAGCTGCAGAGAACTTTTAATTACAGAGTACCATGGACAGATTCAAGGGGGATAAAGATTTCAGTCTCTCTAGTCAAATAATAGTATTCAAACATCAGCCAGCCTGGAGTAAAAGTTCAAGTAAGTACCCCAACACTATTATGCAAAACAAATTGGAAAATGCTGAGTGATAGAAGATATTCCCAAAGAAATTGCATAGGCTGTCCTGATGACTGCAACAGAAGCCAAGGGTCTAATACAGGTACACCAATTAAGAAGCAGCCCTAATAGGCAGGATGAACCTGATCTTATTAGAGATTGGAAGCCTAAGCAGGATTGATCATGGTTAGTACTTGGATGGGAGACCGCCAAGAAAGACAGGGGCTGCTATGCAGAGGCAGGCAATGGCAAACCACCTCTGAACATCTCTTGTCTTGAAAATCCCATGAGGTGGGACTTCATGGGGTCACCATGAGTCAGCTGCACCTCTACGGCAAACTCTTTCTTTGCCTTGACCTTGATGGCCCAGGCTAGCCAGATTTCATCAGATTGTAGAAGCTAAGCAGGGCTGGCTCTGGTTAGTACTTGGATGGGAGACCACCAATGAAGTCTAGGGTTACTATGCAGAGGCAGACAATGGCAAACCACCTCTGTTTGTCTCTTGCCTTTAAAATCCTACGGGGTTGCCATGTCAGCTGTGACTTCATGCACTTTCTACCACCATATCCACACCAATTGAAGGAACAACAAAATATTTAGCCTCTATCCTACTTTGGGGCAGCCCTAACAGCCCAGATGAGCTCAACTTGTCACAGTTTGGAAGCTAAGCAAGGATGACCATGTCAGTACCTGGATGGGAGACTACCAAGAAAGAAAGGGGCTGCTAGGCAGAGGCAGACAATGCCAAAGCACCTCTGAACATCTCTTGCCTTGAAAATCCCATGATGTGGTACTTCATGGGGTCACCATGAATTTGTTGTGACTTGATGGCACACCTTACCTTTATACTACTCTGGACAAGCTTTGCTGCCACCAATATATCCACCTGTAATTTTATCACAAGCATCTATTTCATGTTCTACAAACAAGGGCCCCACAAGCAATCATGAGGGGAGTGTTAGAAGATTTGGAAATCCCCCTCCTCAAACCCCAGGATCTCGGTTCTCAGAGGCCTGAGAACACTGAAAACACTCTTATGACATATCTTCTCTTTCATAATGAGTGGAATATTTTAAGGCAAGGTTTTACACACTCAAAACAAGTAGCAAGATTTTTTTGCTTAAGACAATCTACAGGTAATGATAGACAATGGGTGAAAACACATGGTCGCTTTAACCTCCTTTATTCCGTTTCAGCCAGGATCGAACGCATGTATTTCGCCGAACGTGCGTTCGATCCTGGCTGAATCCTGGCTGAAACAGGGAATAAAGGAGGCTAAAGTGACCATGCGTTTTTGCTCATCAACTCCTATGTATACTACAAACATATACTATGTATTTTCAAGGTAACACTTAAATGTGAATAATTTTGGCAACAGTTATTATGCTATAATGTTTTTGATGACATCACATTATTAAAGAGTTTGCTCAGATCCTGTTTTGTCTTGACAAATGCTGCTTGCATCATTTTTGCTCTGTAGTCAGGGAATCAGTGATAGGGAACAAGCCAAGATTGAACCTGAATGTTTGCATTGACACATCACATTAAACCATGGTTTAACTAGGGTTAATAAAATAACTTCAAACTATCCACAGTATATGGAGTGGCCCTCATTCGGTTCAGATCATGGGGAAATTCAACATGATCCTTAGTTAATTTAATTAACGTACACTTCGTGACGTCTGGACTGAGCCATAGGTTCTATCAGCAAAGTTCTGGACAACAATCTCTAAATGTGTTTACCACTAATAATCACCTTTAATCTGCACCTTTACTGTTAGTAACTAACAGTAGAGCCAGCGTGGTGTAGTGCTTAAGAGCAGTGGACTCTGATCTGGAGAACCAGGTTTGATTCCCCACTCCTCCACATGAGCGGCGGAGGCTAATCTGGTGAACTGGATTTGTTTCCCCACTCCTACACACAAAGCCAGCTGGGCTAGTCACAGCTCTCTCGGCCCCACCTACCTCACAGGGTGTCTGTTGTGGGGAGGGGAAGGGAAGGTGACTGTAAGCCAGTTTGATTTTCTACCACGTAATTGCCTTAAGTCGTAGAGAAAGTTGGCATATAAAAACCAACTCTTTCTCCCCCTCCTCTTTCTTCTTCTCGGTGCAAATAATTTCATTACCAGTGTTGCCTCGCAGAAGGAACAGTTTTCTACACTCTGGATAACAGGAAGGCATATAAATGGGTGGTTGGTTTTTACAGCACCATGCCACAATGCTATTAGTATCACCATGAACATCTATATCCAAATTAAAAGTTACATGGGTGGTGAAGTCCCCAAACACCACACGTTTTACTACATGATATAATGAGAAACCTGCATGGGGATCCAATAAAATCCGTGACCCGTGAGGAAGTCAGTCTTTTGTTATTTTGGCGCTTAGGAGATATCATGTTGTTTCTTAGATCTGAAACAGATAACCTTTTTAATAAACAGCACGATGACCCAAAGCCCAAAGGGGGGAAAAATAAATTAAATTAAACTATAGATTTCCTGAAACGTGATTCTTTTAATTACCTCAGAGAGCTCCTGTCTGATCTGTGGTGATACCACTGCCGGTTTACTGTGCCTTCTCAACCCCAATTTTAATTAATTTTTAAAATGTCTTCATCTAAGCACTGACACTGCTGTTTCATTAGGTGCTCTAGGATTCACAAAAACTCTATGGTAAGACTGTAGAGTTTTGAAATTCTAGAGCATCTAATGACATCGATTTATCGTTAACTGGAAATGATATCAGTGCACCAGAGCTTGCTCCATTTCCCTCTCCTATTTCCACCAGCCAGTACCTCAGCCACCAGCATGCAAAGGAACAAGATGCCAGGAGGTCTTTCTCTATGGCAGGAGACCTGGCACCTGTAGCAGAAAGATATATTAAAGACTAGTTTTCGCTGGGAAGAATAATCAATTTATTGCTTCTTTCCTGTAGTAACTTGAAACCAGCTCTGTTTAAATCTGCTCTGCATCCAACACACAAAGCGGGCTTTAACAGGACCTAACACCCTGTCCTGTGGCATTGTCCCATCCTCAAAACAGTTTTAAACCTTTTTTTTTTTTGCATCCAGCCTGAAGAAGAGTTCTAGTGAACTTGAAAGCTTCCACACTGTTCTGTGTCATTGGGTTGGTCCTAATAAAAGGTATGACATGGATTGTGTTCTTCTTCTTTCTTTTCTTTTTTTAGATTTTACTTTTGGAACAACCACATCATACTATGAAAACCTAAAAAAAAAAAGGACAAGTTGCTACCCTTTAACAATACCCTCAAATAACCACCTCTAATGCCCCAACATTCTTCCCAACAGTAGGGCATCCTTACTGACAGTGGCCTCTATAGATAAATTCCTCTGTTTGACCAGTAGGGTTACCAGCTTCAGGTTGGGAAATACCTGGTGATTTTTGGGGCGCAGCCTGAGAAGGGCAGGGTTTGGGGAGGGACTTCAATGCCATAGAGTCCAATGGCCAAAATGGCCATTTTCTCCAGGGGAACTGATCTCTATTGGCTGGAGATCAGTTGTAGTAGGAGATCTCCAGCTAGTACCTAAAGGTCATGCAAAAAATACTCACAATACTAGTAACAACAAGTAAAGGAAAAAAGAACTAGCACAACTCAATTAAGGAATAAACAATTCATTAAAGTGCTACAAATGAAACCACCACAAGTGTGCAATATATACAATTATAAACAATGGAATACAAGGAGCAAATGGAAAAAGTCCAAAGTCCAACGGTCTTATCCTATTCCAAAATCTTCTGATCCAAACGTAGGTCAGTAATGTCAATATAGTTGGCACAAGGTCCACATGAGTCCAAAGAGAAAAAAAAATGTTTCAAAAAGAGGAAGGAGGAAACGCTATTCTGGATATCTTAGCGCTTTCACCAAAGCATAGCTTCATCAGGATAGAGAGGTAAGCTATTGTTGTCTATCCTTATATTTATTATTGAATGTTTTAATATAAATGTAAAATGAAAAATTATGTAATTTTTATAGGCTGATGTGACCAAGCATTGCTTTGGAAATGCCCTGTGTTAGTAACTGACAACTGACAGAACATTTGGGGTGAAGTGACTGAGATATTTGATTTCAATTTACTCAAACACTCCACTCTTGCAGAGCATAAGGTCTGACTCATGAGCCCTACTGGATCAGACTGGTGGTCCGTCTAATCCAGCATCTAGTTTCCCATGGCCACTGAAAGGGCTGGTACAGAAATCAAAACCAGTCCCTGATGCTGCCCTGCCCAACAACTAGTATTCAGAGGTGTACTGCCCCACAACATGAATGTTCCATATACCCACCATGGCTAACAGCCTGTGATAGACCATTAATAGCCATGAATTTCTCTAATCCCCTTTTAAAGCTGTCTGAGCTGCTGGCCATCAGCACCTCCTGTGGCACTGAGTTCTCCAAGGTAGTTGTGAGATGTGTTGCGAAAAAGTGTTGTCTTCTGTCTGTCTTGAATCAACAGTCAGGTCCATCTGCATTTGCTGCTTCACAACCCAGGAACTCTAAGGCTGCACAACACACTCAGTCGCTGTGAATCATGTATTTAAATATCTGACTATTGGGTTGCCAACCTCCAGGTACTAGCTGGAGATCTCCTGCTGTTAGAACTGATCTCCAGCCAATAGAGATCAGTTTCCCTGGAGAAACTGCATTGTCACTGGGGCTCTATGGCATTGAAGTCCCTCCCCTCCCCAAACCCTCCCCTCCTTAGGCTCCGCCCCAAAAATCTCCAGTTAATTCTCAACCCGGAGCTGGCAACCCTACTGACTACTAAGGTAGGGTTGCCAGGTCCCTGTTCTCCTCTGGCGGGAGGCTTTTCCATGCGCATGCACCGGAAGTGCTGCCTCGCAAGGGGCCTTATACCATTTCATTTGAGTGGTAAAGTGGCCCTTTACCACTCAAACTAAGAGGTATAAGGCCCCTTGCGAGGCGGAACGTCCGGTTCTAAACCGGTTCTAAACCCCAGACCCAAACTGTGCACTCAGTAGTGTATAAGCTGAGCTAAGCATTGACAGACACAATCCAATTCGCAGCCACCATTCTAATGTCCTACTTGCGGCTTTCAAGTGTACAAGGGAGCACAGAGATAGCAGCCGAATAAATATTTTTGTCATACCAAAGCTAAACAAGACACAAGCACTATATGGGCCACTGCTCAAATTCGTCAAAGCATCTCTGTCAGTTGCACATGTCAGAAAAATTGCATCTCTCACATGACAGGCAAAGTCTCCAGCCACCTTACACTAGATTCCTTGTGCCATTTTCAAAATAGGGAAAGCCAATACATCAGTCAATACCAACTATGGCAGAATTACAATTCAAGGCCATTTTGACATTACAGTTCTAGGCCATTTTGAGAAACACAAACTCAGTCCTATGAATGGCTGCATGCCTACAGATTATAAACCTTGAGAGCCAGCGTGGTGTAGGGGTTAAGAGCGATGGTTTGGAGCAGTGGACTCTAATCTGGAGAACCGGGTTTGATTTCCCACTCCTACACATGAAGCCAGTTGGGTGACTTTGGGCTAGCCACAGCTCTCTCAGCCCCACCTACCTCACAGGGTGTCAGTTGTGTGTGTGTGTGGGGGGGCAGTGCCGGATTTACGTATAAGCTAAACAAGCTATAGCTTAGGGCCCCACTCTCTTGTGCTCCCCCCAAAAATTTAAAGGAAAAAAACCTGGATGTACATTTCCAAAACATAAGATAAAAAAACAAATAAAATAAAACCTACATACAGCAAATGGCTTTAGATACCTATTACCGTAGGTCCATAAATTACAATATAGCATATATTGAACACAGAAAACAGCGACAATTTGTTGTTGATAAAGGACAGCTGGACATATAAAGGGCCCCATTACCTTCAATAGCTTCAAACCTAAATCTGGCCGGGGAGGGAAGGTGATTGTAAGCCGGTTTGATTCTTTCTTAAGTGGTCGAGAAAGTCAGCATATAAAAACCAACTCTTCTTCTTCTTCTTAAGAAAAGATTGTTGCTGATGTTTAAGAATTTTAAACATTTTCCCAAGCCCTGGGTTCCAAGGTAATGATTTGGAGATCATTTCTATAGATTTGATAACAAATTAGCTTCCCATCCCCTCTTGAAGAAGAATTTAGTATAATTCGAAGGTTTGATGAACCTGATTAGTCCAATGGGATGTCACAATTTCTGCTTTGCATCTCAAGATGAGTTAAACATCCTTGTAAGCAGGTTGTTTGTTCACAGACTCACAGACTTCAGAAAGCCGGGTCCGGAAGAGACTCATCGGAAGTCCGATTACCGGGGCATCCTTATACTGGACTATGTTTGGCCTTGAGAAGATTGACCTACAGATTATAAGCAACACATGGAAGGTCCTTTAGATTGCTCCATGTGGCAGACTCCATTGCTGCTTGGGTATACGCATGCCAACGGTTCCAGTGCTTTGCTCCACACTACAGCAAAACACCTGAAAAGAGGTTGCTTCAACAATGCAGAAAGCTGCGGCAGACAATCCACCTAAAGGTAAAGGTCCCCTGTGCAAGCACCGGGTCATTCCTGACCCATGGGGTGACGTCACATCCTGACATTTACTAGGCAGACTTTGTTTACGGGGTGGTTTGCCAGTGCCTTCCCCAGTCAATTTCCCTTTACCCCCAGCAAGCTGGGTACTCATTTCACCGACCTCGGAAGGATGGAAGGCTGAGTCAACCTTGAGCCGGCTACCTGAAACCAACTTCCATCGGGATCAAACTCAGGTCGTGAACAGAGCTTTTTGACTGCAGGACTGCAGCTTAATACTCTGCGCCATGGGGCTCTTAGGACAATCCACTTATCACCCCATAAACTGCCAGCCCTCAGAGCAATTTCCACACAGAGACAGGCTTGAATTCTCAGTGGATTTGCTGGAGGGTTTTCAAAGGTACTGTTAAGGCACTTCACCCTATAAACAAAACTGACAGTATCATTCTTACTAGCCTTCAGCAATCAATGAGAGAGCCAAAAGGCAATGATCGCATCTTAAAAGGTAGCCTAGCAGTTAAAGGGGAATTGTGACTGATCCCCAAGAACACTGCTCCTTTCTAACTATTTGGGGAACCCTGACCCCAATCAATAGGAGTACAGTTTTTCACCCCCTATCCTTCAAACTTCCACGTGTTTTCCGAACAGCTGGTGTAGCACAGTGGTTAGAGTGTTGGACTGGGACTTGGGAAACAGAGTTCAAATCCCTCCTCTGCCATAGAAGCTTGCCGGTTGACCCTGGGTTTGTCACAGAGGCTTATCGCACCCAGTCCGGGGAACGTTTCCGAACCCTTTATAATACAGAACATTCCTCCCCCCCACCCCACCCCGCACCTCATTTTTCCACTTTGGTCATGAAACCGTTTTGGGAGCATATAATGCCCGTAATATCCAAAAACAGGTTTATGACCATTTAAAAACTTACTCCGTTCCCATAACGCACCAGCCTTGGGTGCGATAACTCCAAGACGCTTTGAGGACCCTTCCCTCTGCGCACGCCCACTTTCCCAGCTGCCCTCTGACTCCTCCCCTCCTGGTCACACCTCCTCCTCCCCCTCAGGCCACCTGGTCACTCTTGTGGTCACTCCTCTTCTCGTCCTTCTCTGGTGGCAGCTTGGCGGTTTGCTATCTCTCAGCCTAACTGACCTCACAAGGTGATCGTTGTGAGGACGGAGGAGGGGAGAACAATGTGGAAAGCCACTCTGTGTCCTGATCAGGGAGAAAAGCAGGGTATAAATAAAAAATTTAAAGGAACTGTGTCGTGTGGCTTCAACACACTGCCTTCAGCCATTGTTTTGTTTCTATTTGAGTGCGCGCACTATATATCTATCTCCGTTTAAAGAAAACTGAGCAAAAGAAATACTACCTCGCTGGAGCAGTTACATCTTTCTAGCCCCATTATTGACTTTAGAATGGTATACGTCTGCGCCGCAGATGCTATGGAATCACCGGATATGAAGTTAAGAAGGTGCAAATTTAGTAAGTTTGCTCAATGGGAGACCACTGGGAATGACGTGCAATGAATATTAAAAACATTAATGAAATGTTGCTTCGTCTGGATCTGTGTGATCCTGGTATGAAAAATTAATAAAATGCTTTTATTTTTCCAGGTTACGGAGAGTGTTAGCTGGCCTAGCAAAGATTACACTTCTGTGATTACCTTTGTTTAGGAAATGTGTCGCTTGTATGAACCACTAAAGAGAATAACTGCTTGGAAGGAAGCAAAATGGACATTACTAAGTGTTTGCTAGAGACAACAGTGGGTGACACAGGCTGCACACTCATGTCAGACTGCTTTGATCGATCGTTTTAATACAGAAAGGTGGGCTTCCAATGAAAAAGGCAACAGGCTTTCCCTTATTAAGATGTTAAAAAAATCCAATAGAAGTCACAAAAGAAACATTCTGCTCCTGTGGCAAGGCATTGTTCTTGTGGTTGACATTTCATACCCTACTCACTTGATTATGTCTCTTCAAAACATTTCATTTTCCCATCTCTTTTTATGATTTTAGCTACTGGAGCACAGAAATTAAAGGCAGGGTGAGGGAAAGCCGGTATGCACACACAAGCAGAGAGGTTTCCAGAATTCTGTTACAGATTTGTAAAAAAATGCAGGCTTACTATTTGTGAAATGCAGGCTGGAAACCACTGGTCGGCGTATAATTCACCCCTCGCCTAATTTACACAGTAGTTTCTTAAGACAATTTCATCTGGTTTTGTTTCAACAGAACACGCACAAGCACAGAATCTGTTAATTCATAGGCGGTTTTAGCTATGGGGAAGTTAGGGCTGCTGCCTTGGGCCCCGGCACTGTGGGGGGCTACCCTTGAGCTTCCCAGGTTGTCAAGCACCACGGCCTTCTGCAGCTGGGGTGACTACAGGTTAAGGGCATTGCTCACACAGCAGCCAGCAATCAGATGTAGGGCAGTCCCACCCCCCACTGCCCTACAGCTGATTGCATTTGCTGGTTGCTGCCTGATATGTGGGGGGCACAGCTCTACTACTTAGCTGCCTGAGTCTCAAGTAGTGCAGGGACAATCAGCTGTAGGGCAGTGCCTCCCACAACCATCCTTCAGCTGATTGCTGGCTGGTGCCCTGAAGATGTCCCACTAGGGCTGCCAACCCCCAGGTACTAGCTGGAGATCTCCTGCTATTACAACTGATCTTAACTGAACTGCTATTACAACTGAGAACAGGGCTGTAGTTTATGCCACTCTTTATTGTATGCATTCTCTTCTTAGTGCAGCACTTTCTAATTTCTGTAATCTGCAGTGTTTATGATATGTCATGTCCTACACTTTTTTATTAGTGCATTTTTATAATTTTGTAATCCAAGCATTGACCTGTTTTAGGGTTGCCATGACAGAGTGGAGATTTGAACCTAGGGTTGCCAGCTCCAGATTGGGAAATACCTGGAGATTTAGGGGAGGAGCCTGAGGAGGATGGGGTTTGGGGAGGGGAGGGACTTCAATGGGGCATAATGCCATAAAGTCCACCTTCCAAAGCAACCATTTTCTTCAGGTGAATTAATCTCTGTCGCCTGGAGATCAGTTGTAATTGTGGGAGATCTCCAGCCACCCCCAGGAGATTGGCAACCTTATTTGAATCTGGGTTTCTGAGATGCTGTAATCATTACACCACAATTTTTATAACCTTTATCTGCGAGGGTGGTTTTAGTGAGGAAATGGAAGCAATTGCTCCTTCCAGATACAGAAGAATGGAAGGACAAGTTAATGGAATACGCCGTTATGGCAAAAATGACCAACATGATAAACACAAGCAATGATATGACTTTTGAGCAGCATTATGAGAAATGAAAACTATTTTATAATTATGTTGAGGCTCATGGCTAACAAATATAAAGTGAGAAATTAGATAACATTTAGTGGTATTATGTAACTTTAATTTTACATTCAGACAATTACTTGGTTTGTTGACATATTAACTAGACATAGACAGTGTCCATTTATCTTTGTACAACTTGCCCAAGTATTGAAATGCAAAGTAATGTCGTCTGCTTAATTTGCATTAGAATCTTTACTTTTAGTTTTTTAATGGTATGTTAGATACTTTTATTCTTCCCCTTTCCCCATTTTCCTTCTGTATCCCTTTATTATGTAATAAAAATAAAAAAACAAAAAAACTGACTGTACCACAAGTAGTTATTTTTTTTAAATCTATCCTGCCTTTCCAATAGTTCTTGAAAGGAGTTTATATTTGAATGCTGAGCAGCCCTTATGATCCAGAATACAAAAGGTTACACAAGGGCATTTGGATGACCACGCCATCAAGTCCCTGGGGGTGCAGCAGAGGAAAGAGAGAAAGCAGCAAAGTTGCCCCCCCCCCCATGACAGCTTAATGCAACACGGGGCTCAGCAAGTGCACATTCCTATCAGAAACAACACTAATAATATCATGGAAACATATCAAGATGGAAATGTGCACATATGAATAATTAAAGATAGTCATATACATCTGGCAAGAACAACCGCTGAAAAAAATCAAGACGTTCTGCTTAATAATCCTGCTTACTAAGAGATCATCTAATTGCCAAACCTTGAAATATTTCCAAAGATTTTACAAGAATGGGAAACAGCCAGATTTGCTAGGATATTGAGAAAGGCTGTGGATAGGGCCACAGGTATCTTACAAACAATAAAGCCAGACAGAAAAGGGGGACTGTGCAGAATATTTACAACACTGTAATTTTGCACCTTGTTGACTCTAGGGGGAACCTTTGGTTTTAAATTGTCTGATTAATGGGCGCAGAGACTGCGGATAGAGGGTGAAACAATTAAGTGTAACCCCCCCAAGCAAGAATGACACAGGTCGACTTGCCAATGCCATCAAATTATGAAGCGCTGTTGCTACATGTCAGGTTTGTAGCAAGCAGAAATTCCACCTTCCATCTTGGTCGGTATTTTCAAGACCTGGGGGATATGATGGGTCGAGGTCAATTGTGCCATCGGTGTCCTCCCAGGGTCTTCATGCATTATCAACACAAAATCAATGGTTTTGTGGAGGGGCAAAGATGCTGCTGTGACACATGGGCCTCTCCCTTTCCAAGCTTCTTGTCCAGAAGTCATAAATGAGATGGGGGTATACAACCTGTCGGTTAAATCCTGAGATTAATTTGTGCCTGGAAGCAATAGGTTGCATCTAGACAGCCATGTTTCACTTATTTTGATTCTTCATTGTTTGTAATTCCCATAGTGTAAATCAGACTGGGATCTGGGAGACCCAGGTTCAAATTCCCACTTTGCCATGGGAGCTCATAGGGTGAACTTGGGGCAGTCACTCTCAGTCTACGCTACCTCGTAGGCTGGAGAGGGGGGAATGATGTTGTATGCTGCTTTGGGTCCCCATTGGGCAGAACAGAGGTATAAACATCTAAATTAATAAACATAGGTATGCTCACTGAGTGTTCTCTGGGTGTGTGAATACCTGATGCTGCATATAAGCATCTGACATCCAATGGATTTTACAGTGGTGTCAACATTTGGCAACTTTTGAGTCTGAAACCTTGCTTTCACTGGTTTTTCTTTTCTTTTAAAAAAACAAATCCAGTATTTTATCAGCTATTTTCAGACATCAGTGAAGGGGGAAGTCAAAATGTGTAACTCAAAGAACAGCATATTCCCTCTTTTGTCAGTTACTTGTTGGCACCAGAAAATACGATTCTAAGAGTGTGATTCATTCAGTGACTTGTCTCAATCTGAAGAGGAAGCAATCAATGAAAAGGCCAGCTTTAAAAATGGAAATTATATTGTACATTTTCTGAAAAGTGCTTGTGTGACCATAACCTAAAGATACCGCTGTCTCAACCATGTCCTTAAAACAACACAACCCTACTTCAAATGTGAGTGGTTCATGAGAACCACATTAACACCAGTGTTCCAGGGTCTTCACTGGTTTCCACGAGTCTTCGCTGGTGATCTACACAGCCCTAATGCTCTGTGCCCTGTATACTATTCTGTTATGGGCTTTCAGAATGATCAAGAACAACTTCTAAAGCTTATTGTCTAGCTTTTAATTCAGGACCATAAAGGTATGCAGAGAAGCATTCTCAGTGATTGCCCCTCGTCACAATCACTTGCTCTGGAGACTTGCCAAAATCCAAATCTAAATGACTTCCAGAAGAAGTGCAAGATTTTTTTTTTTTGCTCAAATTAGATTTTTGAGGACCAGGGAAAAGGAAGAAAGAGGACAAATAATTTTCACTAGGGTTGCAGTTCACATACTGGCTTGGATCCAGCCGTTATTTCTGCAGACGCAAGAGTTCTCCAGCAGTGGAACGGGAGTTTCTTGTCTCCTCCATCTTGCAGCAGAATGAAATGCTCCCTAAAATGATGAGGGGCAGCGATCCTAAGGAACAGCATGGACGCATGTGGATGGGGGAAGGGAATACAGTGGAAAGAGGGAATCAGCAGAAATTGCCCTGTTCCCGTTTGGCAGAAATCTGCCATTGGATCCAACACATTGTTAGCCACCCAGCAGCAGGGTAGAATAAATGTGTTGAAAGGAATGCATGAATAAGTGCTTTTTGTAGTGACAAAGTACTTCATCAACAAAGAATTGCGAACTAAGCAGCTCATTTAATATTAAATAAATCACAACACTGAGCACAGTCACATTTCAGCAGGATAAAAGCACAGATTCAGTCAAGGAATCCCGCCTTTCAGCCTTTAATAGCCACCCAGTTTCGATGCATGTTTCCAAATTAATAAGTTAATAAGTTTGGAAAAAACCAACAGAGAAAAACACTTTGCTTTCTTATATTGCGAGGTTATGGGACACCAGGCAATATGTTTTAAGGAAGTCATTTTAATACACAGCACAACCAGCCACTGTACGATGTGGTTATCAAAAAAAGCAAGGGTGGTTTCAAGAAGGATTAGACACATTTGTATGCCAAAAACTGATGAGTCAGCAAAGACTGATAGGCTAGAAACGTTTCCCCAGCAATTTATCTGTTTAACTTGATATGTATTTAATTTCATTACCTGGTTGTTAGCTGCCTTGATAGGTCCTGATTTGGCAGGAGACCGACCATCTTATAAAATATTTTAAATAACTAAATGGATGCTTATAGAATACATTAGAATTCCAGTTTACACCAGAATGGTAAATTTACCTAAAGCTTTACAACATCCTAGCAGCCTGATTAATTTACTCGAGATGGATTAACTTCAGAGTAATTGTTATTCCAGAGCAAAAATAGGCAGGAGTTTTGTGGCACTTTAAAGACTGTAAACTGGTTTGAGTCTCCTTAAAAGATAGAGAAAGTTGGAATATAAAAACCAACTCTTCCTCTTTACTGAAATAAGTGGGCTTTAGTATAAAACCTTAGGCTGGAGACCAGTTGCAATAGCAGATCTCTAGCTAGTACCGGGAGGTTGGCAACCCTACCGTCACCTGGAGATCAGTCGTAACAGCGGGAGATCTCCAGCCACCACCTGTTGATCGGCAACCCTAACTCAAGCGTAACCAAACACAGACTTGATTTCTATGGAGGAGGGAAGAAAAATACTTCCTGAACACTAATCCAGCAATTCAATCAATTTTCAACGGGGCCATTTAAAGCACTGGTTCCCAACCGGGGGTCCGCGGACCCCCAGGGGTCCGCGAGAACTAAATTAGGAGATGCAGCCATTCTTCCAATGCAATGCGGAGAGCCAGTGTGGTTGTAGTGGTTAGGAGCGGTCCGCAAAACAAAGTTATAAACCCATAATAAATAAATATTTTCAATTAAAAGCTCTCTATTATAAAAAATATATTCAAATATTATTCTAAGTTTAATGTTTAACTAACAGTTATGATTAAAGTTTATTTTCAAATTCTTGGAATTTTTATTTTGAACCTTGGGGTCTCTGCACCGAACAAAAAAGTCCTAGTGGTCCCTGGTCAAAAAAAGGTTGGGAACCACTGGTTTAAAGGATACTCTTTGATCTAATCCCTTATCTATACTTGGTATTAATTTTACATTAGGTACTGATTTAATAATGTTGGATAGGATAAGAAAAGGTTAATTAAAATAATATTGGGATTAGTTCCGTTAGCAAAAGTTTATACAATTTATTTTTAGACGGGAGAGGGAGAAGTCACTTTATTGTTAAATTAGTGATATTACTTTTTTTTTATTACTGCTATTATTTCTACTATTGGATATTGCTTTCATGTTGATATGTTAAATGGAAAAAATAAAAAAATATATTAAAAAAAACTAATCCGGCGATTCAGACACGTTGCAAAACTACATGCAAGGAAAATATTTGCGCGACGTCTTGGCAGCTCTCTCCTCGCAACTTGCCAGGGGATTCCAGTTTTACGCACAGCAACACGACGCGACAGACACGTGGCCTCAGTACACGCCCACCCCCAAGTGGCGGGGGGAGAGCACAGCACTGTGGGAGTTGTAGTCCCAAGCTGACCAAACGCTTCCGGGAGAATACGGCCGTGGAAACTACCCTTCCCGCCGAGCATCGCGAGGCGGCGGAGGAGCGACGCGACTCGGGTCCGGGAGGCCCGTATGTGGGAGGCCAGAGGATGCGCCACGGGAGGTGCGGCTGCCCTCGTTTCCCCCTCGCAGGGACGGAGAGAAGTTCGTTTTCTGATACTCTCTAGGCAGGGGGCTCGAAGGGATATCTTTGCAAGCTGGGAGGGGCCGTGGCTCAGTGGTGGAGCCTCTGCTTGGCACGCAGGAGGTCGCAGGTTCAATCCCCGGCATCTCCACTTAAAGGGACTGGGCAAAGGAGGTGATGGGAAAAACCTCTAACTTTAGGACAGGCTGTGGCTCAATGGTAGAGCATCTTCTTGGCATGCAGAAAGTCCCAGGTTCAATCCCTGGCACCTCCAGTCCAGTGGTTCCCAACCTTTTTTTGACCAGGGACCCCTAGGGCTTTTTTGTTCAGTGCAGGGACCCCCAAGGTTCAAAATAAAAATTCTGAGAATTTGAAAATAAACTTTAATCATAACTGTTAGTTAAACATTAGAATAATATTTGAATATATATTTTTATAATAGAGAGCTTTTAATTGAAAATATTAATTTATTATGGGTTTATAACTTTGTTTCGCGGACCTTAATTTAGTTCTCGCGGACTCCTGGGGGTCCATGGGCCCCTGGTTGGGAACCAGTAGACTAGACAAAAATGTGATGTGAAAGACCCCTGCCTGAGACCCTGGAGAGCTGCTGCCTAAGTGGACAATATTCACTTCGATGGACCAAGGGTCTGAGTCAGCATAAGGCTGCTTCATGTGTTAGTTAAGTATTTCTTCAGCTCCCAAGGACCCAACATGGCATATTGCTACGGGGGAGAAGCCAAGAAATTGTATTTTGGGGAGGGGCCGTGGCTCAGTGATAGAGCATCTGCCTGTCATGTGGATGGTTCCAGGTTCAATCCCCAGCATCTCCAGTTAAAGGGACCAGCCAAGTAGGTGATGTGAGAGACCCCTGCCTGAGACCCCGGAGAGCCGCTGCCGGTCTGAGTAGACAATACTAACTTCGATGGACCAAGGGTCTGATTCAGTATGAGGCCGCTTCATGATACGTACTAATCAATTTATGGGAGGGGCTGTGGCTCAGTGGTGGAGCATCTGCTTGGCACGCTTGTTTCCCCCTCGCAGGGACGGAGAGAAGTTCGTTTTCTGATACTCTCTAGGCAGGGGGCTCGAAGGGATGTTTTTGCAAGCTGGGAGGGGCCGTGGCTCAGTGGTGGAGCCTCTACTTGGCATGCAGGAGGTCCCAGGTTCAATCCCCAGCATCTCCACTTAAAGGGACCAGGCAAGGAGGTGATGGGAAAGACCCTTGCCTGAGACCCTGGAGAGCCGCTTCCGCTCTGAGTAGACAATACTGACTTGGATGGACCAGGGGTCTGGTTCAGTATAAAGCAGCTTCATGTGTTCATGTGTCATAGTATGAGAGGACAGGTTTCTCTTGTAGATCTCTCCTGTGGGTTAGTAACTGGTTCAACAACAGGAAGCAGAGGTAGGCGTGAATGGACACTTTTCAACAATAGAGGGAAATAAGCAGTGGGAGGGGGTCTCTAGGGAATCTATAACAGGGCCGTTGCTATTTAATTTTAGGGGAGGGGCCAGGCTCAGTGGTAGAGCCTCTGCTTGGCATGCAGAAGGTCCCAGGTTCGATCCCCGGCATCTCCAGTTAAAGGGACTAGGCAAGGAGGTGATGGGAAAGACCTCAGCCTGAGACCCTGGAGAGCCACTGCCGGTCTGAGTAGACAATACTGACTTTGATGGACCAAGGGTCTGATTCAGTATAGGGCAGCTTCATGTGTTCACCCCGGCCGATTATGTGCATCGCGTACGTCGCATCCCTGCCACGCAGCCCGATCTTGGGCATGTTTATTTGGAAGTAGGTCCTTCTGTGGTCGGCGGAGCCGGCGCCAAATTGCTGGCACAGAATTGCTAAACTAGGGCAAAGGACCGGCTAGAAGGTTTTAAAAATGTCATGCATTCACCGTGGGCTTTAAGGCCAGCGGGAGAACTGTAGGAGGGGTTGGGACGGGAAGTTTGCAGCGGCATCGCCGATGGCATAATAAGAGATGTCTCCGATGTAATAAAATGCTAATGGCTCCGTGGTAGGTGGAGCATCTGCTTGAAATGCAGATGGTCCCAGGTTCAATCTCGGATCAGGTAGGAAGGTGATGTGGAAGAGCTTGACCTGAGATCCTGGAGAGCCAGTAGGGTTGCCAACTTCCAGGTAGTGTGTAGGAACAAAACAGGGCAGGCTCAAAGTATCAAAAAGCTATATTCAAATAACATACGCAATTCTACAGGTGCTTCACGTCCCCTTCTGGAGACTGCCATTTGGTATTTTTTGTAATTGCTGTTGAACTTGCAGAACAGCCGTTGTATATTGTTGTATATTTGTATGTCACATTAGCTTGAGTTTTGCACCTGTAGAATTGTGTATGTTATTTGAATATAGCTTTTTGATACTTTGAGCCTGCCCTGTTTTGTTCCTACATTCTTGTATTAACAACGGTTTTGAGTTCTTGTTGTTTCTTAACTTCCAGGTAGTAGCTGGAGATCTCCTGCTATTACAACTTATCTCCAGCCGCTAGAGATCAGTTCACCTGGAGAAAATGGCCGCTTTGGCCATTGGGCTCTATGGCCCTGCAGTCCCTCCCCTCCCCAAAACCCACCCTCCTCAGGCTCCACCCCATAAACCTCCTGCTGGTGGCAAAGAGGGACCTGGCAACCCTAGCTGCCAGTCAGAGCAGGCAAGAATGGCCTTGATAGACCAAGGCGTGACTGATGTAAGCTTAATGTGTTTGGGAGGGGCTGTGGCTCAGTGGTAGAGCATCTGCTTGGTCCCTGGTTCAATCCCTGGCATCTCCAGTTAAAGGGACTAGGTGGGAAGGTGATGTGAAAGACCCTGGAGAGCCGCTGCCGGTCTGAGTAGACAATACTGACTTTGATGGGCTGAGGGTCTCCATGTGTTCATGAGCTAATTTTGAGCCCTCTCTCTGAATTCTTGGGTAGGCAGTTGGATCACCACTCTTAAATAGAATACACCAACTACACTTATTATGATTTCAGCTGGGATTGAGTTCCAAATTGGGAACTGGGAAACTGAACGACACCTTTCTCTCTCTTCTCTTTAGCCTTCTGCTGCTTCCTGAACAAGCCATAAACAAGGTGGAATCCCAGTGCTTCACAAAAAAATGTCCAACTCATCTCCCTCCTCGTCTGCCACAGCAAGACTCTCATCTACTGATACATTTAAACTTAACAATATCTGCTGTCTGCTCACCAGAAGATCGCTGGGATTTTACACAAAAGATGCTGGTGTTGTCTATAGGAAAAATATGGGGATCCTGAGGAAATTAATTTGCCAGGTATCGTGCCAGTTTTGGAAGGTTCCCAGTATAGTCACGTTTTTAAGTGGAAATTTAAAAGGAAACCAATGTGTAGATTTTCAATGACTTACATTTGGACTTGATTCTATTCTATACACATCTATATTTTCCATGTAGAAGTTCTGTGTTGTGTGAAACAACCTCAAGGGAATCTCTTTGGGGATTAATAAACTGAGTCGTGTGGCATTTTAAAGACCTAACAGGTTTTTAAGTCTGATGTGAATATTTGTGGATTAGAATTCACTTCCTCAGATTCCTGTGAAGTCCATGGAACCTGTGCTAGAAAAAATATTTTAAGATGCCAGAAGACTCCTGTTTATTTTTACTGCAAAGGACTAACATCCCTCTGGAATTATTTTCTGGGACTATTATCCTGATGCAAAGAACAGCAAGGAATTTAAGATACTCTTTCTTAATGGGTACGTAGGATCTTACATGGGTCATTGACCCATGTAAAGTCCTGTTCTCCTGATTTTTATAGAAATGCATGTTGTTAGCCCAAACTTGTCTATCTATCTCACATTTACTATAATGTTATTTACCTTTGCTATAACATGATTAACTTGTACGGCCATTTTCTGTGTTTCCTAAACCATATAGATAGATATAGATATATATTTGTAGAACACTGTGATTTATTTCAGGAAAGCACAACATTCAAGAATGTTTGGACAACACATTCCACATCTCCAATTGCTTATCAAAGTGGAAAGATTTATTTTGACAATTATCGGTGCTGTGTGAGCAGGTAATTTTTAAAGAATACTTGCTCTTTATTTGCTTTTTGAATTGCTTATTCTGTCAGATCTTGTGAACAGTCCTGTGCAGTCTCATATACATGAAATTGTCTCACGTATGCATCTTTGTAGAATGGAGGTTTATACAAATGACCAAGGGTCTCTGGACCATCTTCAAAAGGCCGCAGAGTTTGGGTATGTTAGTTTAGAAACAGTGGAGGGAGGTTATAATTATAAAATTATGAATAGCATGTACAGAGAAGATTTTTTTTGCCCTCTCAAAACACTGGGATTTCAGATCAGTTAAAATAAAGGAAAATCATTAGCAGTAGATTCAGGACAGTCAAAAGAAGTAATTCTTCACATTCAGTGCTGTATGATGCAGTGTTGGCTGCTAGTTTAGAAGGTGCTGAAAATTTTTAGAGACATTTAATGGAGAATGCATCTCTAATTGGATACCAGCCCCGATAGGTACATTGAGCCTCCACATTCAGAGATTGTATGCCTTTGCACATACAATCTCTGGAGACAAATATTTGGGAAAGGCTATTACATCATGCCCTGTTTGTGGGCTGTTGAAATAGCATCCTCAACTAGATGGGCCCTTGGTCTGGCCCCTCTCCTTATGATCCTAATTTGTGTGGCCCCTATGACCATTCCATTCTTTTTAGATTGTCTTCCAAAAACTCAACTCTCAGTTTACATTCTGGACTTAACCCAACAGATAACAGCAGGTCATTTCTCAGGAGATTTACCTTAGATCACATAAGCCGTATATTTCTGCCTTGAGATGGCCTAGGCCGGGGGTGTCAAATGTAAGGCCCACAGGCCTGTTCCGGCCCCTTGAGAGCTCTTACCCATCCTGTGAACCAGCCAAGGCAGCCACCCCCCACTTCCGATCTGGGCTGGGGAGGCATGGCCCGGCCTGACCCAACCAAGTGACATTTATGTCATATCCAGCCCTTGTAACAAATAAGTTTGACACCCCTGGCCTAGAGACTTAGGGGGTTACCGCACTTGTATTCCCAGCGATGTATTAAGAGTTTGAAAAGATATAAAAAATACTGTTGCACTTTCTATGTATTCCCACCGATGTATTAAGAGTTTGAAAACATTATAAAAAATACTGTTCGCACTTTGGCCCCTTCAGCTGTGAAGACGTCTTCCAACCATTTATAAGCCGTGGTATCCAAAAACCCTTTTAAAGCGATGTTTTTAACAACACTTTCAAACTCTTAATACATCGCTGGGAATACAAAGTGCGTTTACCCCCTTAGGCTGTTACCGCACTAGGTATTCCCAGCGATGTATCAAGAGTTTGGAAACGTTATAAAAAACATCACTTTAAAAGGGTTTTTGGATGCCACGGCTAAAAAATGGTTGGAAGACGTCTTCACAGCTAAAGGGGCCAAACAAAGTGCGAACAATATTTTTTATAACAGTTTCAAACTCTTAATACATCGGTGGGAATACATAGAAAATGCGAACAGTATTTTTTATAACATTTTCAAACTCTTGATACATTGCTGGGAATACCTAGTGTGGTAACAGCCTACCTTTAAAAAAAAAGCTAGGAATTCAGAGAACCTGACAGACACTTTATTATAATGATGTTCAATTGCTGATTTAAAAACAAAACAGCCCTCCGGTGGTTGAAGAGGAACTAGCAACTTCAGGGACCGGGGGTGAGGAAAATGCAGGGAAACCTGCCATGTGGAAGCTCCATTACTACTGTGCTATATCTCAGCAACGGAGAACCCACACAAGCCCATCCCTGGGTAGCAAACACAGACCAAGCCCTATGAGGAAAGGCTGAGGGACTTGGGAATGTGCACACTGGAAAAGAGAAGGTTGTGGGGCTGACATGTTTGCTCTCTTTAAATATTTGAAAGGCTGTCACTCAGAGGAGGACAGGAAGCTGTTCCTGTTGGCAACCGAGGATAGGACTTGCAATAATGGGTATAAATTATGGGTGGAAAAGTACCGATTGGATATTAAAAGATAAAGGTCCCCTGTGCAAGCACTGGGTCATTCCTGACCCATGGGGTGACGTCACATCCCGACGTTTCCAAGGCAGACTTTTGTTTTGCGGGGTGGTTTGCCAGTGCCTTCCCCAGTCATCTTCCCTTTACCCCCAGCAAGCTGGGTACTCATTTCACCAACCTCGGAAGGATGGAAGGCTGAGTCAACCTTGAGCTGGCTACCTGGAACCGACATCCGTCGGGATCGAACTTAGGTTGTGAGCAGAGCTTTTGACTTCAGTACTGCAGCTTAACAATCTGCGCCACGGGGCTCCTGACTGGCTATTAGGGGGGAAAATTTTTACAGTAAGATTTGTTTAGCAGTTGAATCCGCTGCCTCAGGAGGTGGTGAGCTCCCCCTCACGAGCAGTCTTCAAGCAGCGGCTGGCCGAACACTTGTCAGGGATTCTTTAGGCTGATCCTGCATTGAGCAGGGTGTTGAACTAGATTGCCTATCGGGTCCCTTCCAACTCTATCATTCTATGATTTTATGAAACAGATGGTTGGAAGCAGATTGTGGAAAGAATGGGCAAAATGGCTGGGCCACGGGTGGAAAGAATTTGCCTGGGGCAGCTCCCCATGACCAGACCTGAGTGGTGGCAGAAGAGACATAAGAAGAAAGAGATGGAGGCTGCGCTGTTCTGGGAAACAATGAGAAACTGCACCACAAAGCTGAGTGACAGCCCTGAATACCGGTTGCAGGACGAATTGGTCATGATTGATAATAGTACTTAGAAAGACCTTTCGAATAATGGAAAGTGATACACTCTAATCCCTTTTTCCTCAGTGTCACACCTGAGCCAAGGATAATTTATCAAATGCCAGCATGCTCTAAATCAGAAAAAATAGAGGATGCTTTATTACTGGAATGCCCTGTGGTAAGGTTCTTTTTTTTCTTTTTCTTTTTTTAGCAAAGCCATTCTGCAAAGACAGAACTCTCTTCTGTTATAATCCATGTGTGTGTATGTGTTATGTAAAATATATAAACACACTCCTTCTAATTGTGTCATACAAATGAAATAATCCCTGGGTAACACCTTTTGAGACTAGAATGGATGGCATCTCCAAAGTTCTGGCTCCAGAGACAGCATCTGCCTGTTTTTATGTATACATATATAACAGGAACATGCCCGTGGCCTATCACCGTGGTGACCCACCTTTCTCACAGGACGGTGGAGTCTGAATAGATATATAGTATTTTCTAGCCAATGAGGGGTCGTTTGCAAAGCAGAATCTGATACATGCTCTGAGAGTCCAGAAGAGTGGCCACGCTAGCTGGCTGCTGCCTATTATACTACATTGTATTTTACATTTACTGCAAGAAGAGGAAAATGCCCTTTGCTACAATGGCTGCTGTATTGTGCTGGAGGGGGACATATAAGGGGGGCATATAAGTTTGTTTCTGTGTTGTCTGCATACAGGGACGTGCTGGACTGCCTTGTCAACAGAGGTCCGGCAGCCTGGGATCTGGAGTGAAGGCTTTCAGTCATGTCCCGAGTGTAGTGCTTACAGCACCTATTCATTTGAATGGGAGGAAATAAAGGCATGTGCTCAGGCGCACCATTGGGTATTGTGGAGAGCTGTGCTCCCTGTCCTAGGTTGTTTATGCGCGGGTACTTTCACTCACATTCACCCCTGGTCTGACTCGGTTGTTCCTTAGAGTTATGCATGAGTTTTCCGTCTATTAGAGGTGACCTCGTGCCCAGCCCTTGCAAATCCCAGGTCTTCCCATTGCAGTTAAAACCCGATTCTTCTATTTCTCCTGAGATCAGGCTGGGCGAAATCTCCGTGCGTATGCCAAAGCCCATGACACGGAAACCTGGGGGATGGTGACGTTTTTCTCCCAGCAAGCACTGCAGCCAATTACAAAGCAGTGTTTCAAGGGGCAGGAACTCAAATACTTCTTGCTTTCTTGGAGTTTTCTCTGAGCAGAAAGGATTTTAAAAATGACGCTTGGGTTTCTCTCCCGCTCCGTTCCTTTTAGAGATCTACATTTTTGTTTTGCTTTTTAACACATCTTTCTGTGGGGGAAGGGGGGGAGAACTGGGTGTTTCTTTCACTGTAAGCACTATCGCCAATTAAAAACTAGCGTTTCAAGAGGCGGGACTCAAATGCTCCTTGATTTGAGCTTGCTGACTGCTGGTGTGTAACAGTTTTTGGATTCACAACAGAAAAGTGTGGGTCCAGCGAGCAACAAACCCCAGGTAAAATGTCCATGCATAAACGACCCTAGTGACTCCAGCCATTCCAAGTCTAGCCTACTCCTGACTGTGAAGCCTTGGCATGTCATTTGCATAGCCCCATCCTGGGATCTGTGTCTTGGTTAGATTAAATTGTGACAGAATGTTGAGAGTGGGTTTTCCCCTTGTATGTTGTATGGGGGCATCCATATTTTAGTGTCATTTCAAGTGCACAATGGACAGCGTGATATTCTCTTGGTTTGTTTAGATTTGTTTCCTGCTCTATATGGAAGACCTGGGATGGAGGATTGTTCTCTGTGACTAAAATTGCACTTCTGGTATGCAAAATACTTTACGGGTCCTTAGTCACAATTAGGATTGTTACCATCTTTTACTTAGGTACCTCTAAACAGCAGTTTTCTCTGCCATATTAGTCAGCCATAATGCTTATTGGGTTGGATCTCACCAACTTTTTCACTACATCTCAGCCAATTCCCCTCTGTATTACAGTCCCCATCCCACACAGCTTATTGTGGTCTGAGGGAAACTCCCACTTCCCTTTTTCACCAGAGGAGAATCCGGTTGGATCCAACCCCTTAACACCCACCATCTTTAATGCACGGTTTACAGACAATCTGCATTTGCTTTACTGTTACCCTGAAACACTCTGTTTTTACCTTCTCTGCTTATTCATGTGATAAAGCGGAATTCTTTTAATACAGGGTGAAGTGCTGCCCAGCCCACAGGACTACAAACCATCCTTAGCAGTTCTGACAGCTCATAATTGGCTTTTTCGTCTCTCTGCAAGTACTGGAGAAATACTTGAGAAAGTGTATCTAACTTCACACTGCAAATTCAGGTAATAAAGGTAGGCTTACTCTGAGACTACTTGGGTTAGTGTGCAGTGGACAGTGGAATGCTTACAACCCAGTCCTATGGCATGTTGACTGGAAAATGAAGTCTTGTTGTATAAGACTTCTGAATGGATATGTGTATGGCTCAGGTCATATACCAGTGAGGTCAGGTCTGCGTTCAGATCCACAAGTACTTCCCATCCGACTCACTGGCAGTTCTTCCAAATATTGCAAGAGGTTAATTTGTGACAGGTGTAAAATCTGAGACAGATAGTAGCCCTTACTAGCAGTATTTCCATAGAAATAGCAAGGGTCTTTAGGAAGACTACAAGGTCTTCCTAAAGGTAAAGGTACTCTCCTGTGTAAGCACCAGGTCATTACTGACCCATGGAGTGAAATTACATCCTGACATTTACTAGGCAGACTATGTTTACAGGGTGGTTGGCTGTTGCCTTCCCCAGTCATCTACACTTTACCCCCAGCATTTTACCGACCTCAGAAGGATGGAAGACTGAGTCAACCTTGAGCCGGCTACCTGAAATGGACAGAAGTCTGTTTCAGGTAGCCGGCGCAAGGTTGACTCAGCCTTCCATCCTTATAACAGCAGCATTCCAGTGCCAGGATGAATATCCTTTCGTTTGAAGAACAACTCTGATGTCCCTGTCTTTTTTTGCTATTATACAGAATGGGTAACTTGACAGTGCAATCCTAAACAGAGCTCTACCCTTCTAAATCCATTGATCTCAATGGATTTAGAAGGATGTAATTCAGCTTAAGGTGGCACTGTCAGTCTGAGAAAGTCATTTACCTGAAGAAGAAGAAAAAGGGTTGGTTTTCATATGCCAGCTTTCTCTACCTCTTAAGAAAGAATCAAACTGTCTTACAATCACCTACCCTTCCCCTCCCAGCAACAGACACCCTGTGAGGTAGGTGGGGCTGAGAGAGCTCTAAGAGAGCTGTGACTAGCCCACGGTCGCCCAGCTGGCTTCATGTGTAGGAGTGGGGAAACCAACCCGGTTCACCAAATTAGCATCCTCCGCTCATATGGAGGAGTGGGGAATCAAACCCAGTTCACCAGATTAGAGTCCACTGCTCCAAACCACCACTCTTAACCACTCGACCATGCTGCCTGTCTTGATTCTGAATTATAGTAGGGTCTGGGAAACCAGGGTTCAAATGACTATGCTGCTTGTTGGGGGACCTTGGGCCGGTTACTGTCTCAGTCTAACCTAACCTACCTCACAGGGTTGTTGTGAAGATAAAATTAGGAAAGGAGAACCATGATGTGCTGCCTTGAGTTCCTTGAAGGAAAGGTGAGACAAAAGGTGCTAGTGGCACAATCCCTGTGTTGTTAAGCTTTTTTAGAATTAGGCAGTTGGGTTTTTTTTAATGTTGTGTATTTTGTTTTTAATTTATTTAATGTATTCCAGTCCATTTACCTTTTATCCCCAACAGATATCTGAGCTGGGACACCCCTCAACAGGTCATGGTTGTGAAATCGGCTCAGTGTAAGGTCCCGGCAGCTGCACGGCAGGTGTGTTTGTTTGAAAATGTTTATGGCTGAATATTCAAAGAGACCTTTTTGTAAGCTTCCATCTTGGCATTGCATAAAGTGGGTTTGGGGAAATGTTTTTCCCTGATTCTTGCAATGAGGACAGTTGTGTAACGTACAACATTGTTCTATGAAACACTCTTTGGATTAATTTATGGCATAGACTCTCTCCAGAGTGGCTGTTCTTGTGTAGCCTTTTTATTTATTTAATGCATATTTGTCCTGCTAAAAAATAGTCTCCAAAGTGGGTTACAAATGTAATAAAAGAAGCTAAAGCCCAAATAAGAAAACACTTCTTAAGATAGTGTAGAATAAAAAACAGATGAGTCAGACAGGCTAACCTTGGAGAAAATTCTATCCTTGGGGCACCACCACTAAAAAGTCTCTCTCCTGAGTGATTGCCCTTCTAACCTCTGATGGCTGGACCCTCTAAAGAAGGGCATCAGATAAAGAATTTAATTGACAGAGAAACTCATATGGGAGAAGACAGTCCTTTTAAATTCCCTGGTCCCCATCTGTAGAGCTTTCTCTATCCAAAATAGCCCATTCAGCTGTTCCTGGAACCAAAAAGGAAGTGAGTGAAGATCTATAACACTGGAGTAAAGGTTCCCTAAGTGGCATCCCACTTAGCAGGTTGGCTTCCATCTTCTAGACTAGTGGTTTGAAAACTGTTTCAAAGACGGCCCCGTGTATTCCATCCCAGGTGGTTCAGAATTGTGAGTGACTGTGGTACGGTCATCTCTTTCTGGGAGTGGATATGGCATCACCTCCTTATCAAGGCTGGGAATCATAGGCTGGTCGCCCAGTCTAATGAAACAAAGGTCCAGTGGCACCTTGAAAACTAAAAGAGAAGAAAATAGGGCTACATCAAACAATGTGTCAGCAAACCAAAAAAGGAAAATAGATGTAAGGTGACTGGTGACAGCTTTATTGTCCTGTTCAGCCCCTATGCGTTTCGCTACTAAAGCTTCATTAGGGGGGATCAGAGTTCTTTTTGCTGAACGTTTCCACAGCAATTGAGTTCTGTAGAACTCAGCTAAAAGAACTCTGATTCCCCCCCTGATGAAGCTTTAATAGCGAAATGTGTAGGAGCTGAATGTGACAATAAAGCTGTCACTTTTCACCTTGCATCTCCCCCCCTTTTTTCAGTTTACCTTAAAAACTAACAGTTATTGCAGTGTGAGCTTTCGTGAGACTTTAAGGTGCCACCGAACCTTTGTTTCATTGTGCTACAACAGACCTCTCTCACAAAACATAGAGACTTTTCTTAGTGGAAGGGGGAGAGCATGTATCTGTGTGAATGTAAGAGATTAGAAAACAATATATATGTGTGTGGGTGGGCGCATGGCTTTTTAAATGCTTGCGAAAAGGTGGGAGATCATTCCCACTTGCACATTGCCTAATGTCATACAAGCTGACATATGAGAACTATTTTCAGTGTGCTTCTTCCTAGGCAGGCACCCAGCAGTCTGTGCTCTTCTTTCTTGCTGTATTCAGAGTTATGCCACTTTCATTTATTGGAATGCTGGAAATTGACAAAAAAGTAAGTTTACAGTAGATAAGTTGATGGTCTCTTATCTAGTCCTGCTGGAGCAGCACACGTCCCCTTAATACGTCTTTCATACACTTCGAGGAGGCTTGTCTCCCTTTTCCCAGAATACATTCTCTCTGCCCTCAGGAGATATCTGGATTTGCTGCTTAAGTTTTCTTTTTTCTAAAATAATAGTTGCTGTTTCATAGAACATAGCCAGTTTTCCAAGCGTTTACTAAATGCTCTCTTTGCAGGTGAAGAACAGAATGGTAGGCTTGTACGGATAAGTGATTGAAATAGTATGTTTTCTTCATGGTTTATCGTGCAACTAAAGACTATGTAAAATTTCATACCCTGGGGAACAAAACATTCCTAAAACACAAGAAACATGGAAACGTGGGCACGGTCAGGCAAAGTTTGCCCCAATTTCAGGGGATAGAAGTAGCCACTAAGCCCCAAGTTCCACTGCTTTCTTTCCCTTTGTCATTTATTCCTAACAGGAAATAACAACGAATAATTATGAAATGTGAAAGGAGAATTTAGGCAAAACAGGCTAGATTTAAGCAGATAAATGTATACTTTATAATATTCTCTGAACTTGGGTTTCCTTGGTGCAGAATTTGAATGCCAAATGGATGCATTCCTGCTGACTGTGATGCAAAACATATATGGTATGTGCTTGGGTGAGCATTCCAATAACTCAGAGCGGTTCCCTTACTGCAGTGGGGGGAAGGGGAGTCATTAACAGCGAGCAAATGTTTTCACTTTTCTTCTGGAATTTCATTGCTGCCCCAGCACTTTCACGTTGGTAAAATATCCAGCGCATTGTTCTATCTACAAGGTGGGGAAAGTATCATGTTCTTGGTCGGGTCTTATGTGGAAACTCCTGCCAGGCATTCGCTTGGGTGAAATAATATCAGTTGTACGACCGCCTTTGAAGGAAAAATGTCATTGTCTTTTCCGCCAGATTCAGGGAACGGGAACAATCTGTTCTTTTACCAGCGCTGGTGTTTTTGTCAAGTGTCGGAGACCTCTGGTGTTATTTCCCCCCCCCCTTATGAGCTGTTTCCTCCCCCCTTAAACTAGATCTTTGGAAACAGCATAACAGATGCCGCAGTGTCTCTTAGAATGCTGATTGTGATGCACAGCGTTGGTCTTGTCAGGCTATACAGCTTCCAGTCCATCTCTGAAAAGGTAACGGAACCTTGCTGTTGTTGTTTATTAATAGTAGTACAGCAGTATTACGGCATCATCAACAGAGCGTGGTACTTTATAGAATAATGTAAGGGGAGAATCAGTCCTGTCTAGTACTTGGACAGGAGACCACCAAGGAATACCAGGGTCGCTATGCAGAGGAAGGCAATGGCAAACCACCTTTGTAAGTCTCTTGCTGTGAAAACCCTACAGGGTCACCGTAAGTCAGCTGAGACTTGATGGCATTTTACACACATTTACGGGGAGAATATATAGATCCCTGCTCTAAGAACCTTGGTGTGTTTTTTTGTTTTAACAATCCGTATTCCATCTTTCCAGAATACAAGCCGCTCATGCCATTGTTTTAATAATGATGTAACGTGCACATGTCGCAAAGCTTCTGCCAGCAGCCACATTTTGCATCAATTTCTGTTTCTTGCTTCCTTTCAAGGGCAGCCCAAAGAAAGGGGGGTTGCGGTAATCTAAAGGAGTAGTGAATGTTCATCTTAAGATGGACAGTAGGGGGAAAACAGCAGGCAGATGAGAGTGACGAGGGTAAAAAAGGATGAATATGATTCTGCTCCTCGTTCAATGCTGATTTTTTAAATCCGACCTTTAAAATGACTATTCATGGTCCCAATGCAAGACGAGAAAGTCAAACAAATTCCACCATCCCCTTGCCTGCTCCTTCATTCCTTCATTTGCATAGCCATTAGCAATAGTCGTTTGCATAGCTAAGCTGCCGGCTGGGATTCTGCATGCTTCCTTCAGTGAATGCTTCGATGCGGGGGCGGAGCAAATACAAAAGGTCATGTTAAAGGGGCTCTTAAGAAATGCAAAGCAGGTTCAACGTGAAGAAATTTAAAAAAAATGTGGAGGACTTCAGCCTGGAATGCACTGCTAATTACCAAGCATAAATGGCCAGTGAGTCTTACTATGCCTTCGCACTGGTTGGCTCGGATTCAGACTAAGGTTTCTACAGCCACAAGGACTTCCACCAGCAGTGTGATTCTCTTCCCTCGGCAGCTGGGCATTTCAGACTGGGACGGGGGAGAGGGGGAAATTGTGCTCCGCAGGTAGAAGTCCTTGCAGCCACAGAAACGTTACCCTACCTCCAACCCATTGATTACCAAACGATATAAAGGAAAATTGGAGTGATGCAGCTCCATGGAGCTCCATGAGAAGCATGCACAAAAGTTTGTACACCCACAAAATACATTCAGGCATGTCCAAAAGGTTTAAATGTTGGAAGAATGATGTCTCCTTCTATGGGAATATTCCACTCTTAGCAGAAGAGAAGCATCGGATCCAACACATATAAGTTAACGGCGCTGTCCCTGTAAATGCCGGCTGGCACATTTCCCTTGGAAAAGATCACTGCTCGGTTCGATAGATCAGCTCATGGCTTGAGAAACTTGTATTCTTCCTCTTCTTTGATTTTCAGTGTAACATCGTCCGTGTGAGTTAAGTGCTGTCAAGTCGCTTCCTACTCATGGCGACCCTATGAATCAGTGTCCTCCAAAATGTCCTGTCTTTGACAGCCTTGCTCAGATCTTGCAAATTGAGGGCTGTGGCTTCCTTTATTGAGTCAATCCATCTCTTGTTGGGTCTTCCTCCTTTCCTGCTGCCCTCAACTTTTCCTAGCATGACTGTCTTTTCCAGTGACTCCTGTCTTCTTATAACGTGACCAAAATCTTCTACTGTTGTTTAAATAGTACATCGGAGTGTGCATAATAGCAGATAGCAAGAGCTGATTGCATTTGGGTGCGCTACTGAAAATGAATTTTAGTTCAAATTAAGGGGCAGTAATTAGAAAAATAACCTTATTTCAGCATGGACTTCCTTTCCTTAGATGACAGTATACTGTCAAAACTTTCTGCAGAACAGTATATGGCACATATGCAAAAATAATTAATCAGATTTACGGTAGCTTCTTTTTTTCCTTTTAGTTTATGACACAACAAGTGGATTTGGGCCATGAATGCAACTGGAATGGCAAAGTTGGGATTGTGGGAGAATACCCTTTTGGCATTCCTTGTAATATTAAAATAACAGGTATTTATAAATCGTTTTTGTTTCATCACTTTGGCTGATGGATTGGATTGCTGTATTGCCACGAGGCAAAGAGGTTCTTTTCCACTAAGGGATTCTAGGTCAATAAGCACACCAGCAGTGGTGAAGGAAAACAGTTTTATTGAAATCTCTACAATAATGAGATATCAACAAGTCACAAGAATAAACAGAGAATATAGCCACACCCCTTCAGCGGCAGGAACCCCGAAGAATGACAGCGGGCAGACTCCAGGTGTTGGCCGATGTGCTCAGTGCTGTTCCTCGATCTAGCCTGAGCCAAAGTTCCTATAGCTGAAGGGTGTGGGTATATTCTCTGGTGGAGTCTGATCTGGAGAACCAGGTTTGATTCCCCACTCCTCTACATGAGCGGCAGAGGCTAATCTGGTGAACTGGATTTGTTTCCCCAGTCCTACTCACGAAGCCAGCTGGGTGACTTTGGGCTAGTCACATTCTCTCAGCTTCACCTACCCCACAGGGTGTCTGTTGTGGGGAGGGGAAGGGAAGGTGATTGTAAGCCGGTTTGAGTCTCCCTTAAGTAGTAGAGAAAGTCGGCATATGAAAACCAACTCTTCTTCTTTATTCTCTGTCTATTCTGGTCTGTTGATATATCACTGCTGTGGAGATTTGAATAAAACTGTTTTCCTTCACCACTGCAGGTGTGCTTATTGCTCTCGAATCCCTTAGTGGAAAAGAACCTCTTTGCCTCTTGGCAAATACAGTTGCGTATCATACAATATTCTGGTGTTGCCAGCAACACTGGGTTTTGTGTTCTCTCATAGAGGAACAGTTGCTGTATGGTTTTCATAATGAGAATGTAAACCAAATTTGTTTACTGGAAATGCTATCCTGCCTCATTCCTGCAGCTGGGGTCAGACCACAATATTAAAAGCCCATCCGATGAAATGTTGGTTAAAAGCCGAACTGAGTAAAATGTAATGCCAGTGACTTTCTCAGGAGTTTTGTTCAGAATTTGTTCCTTGTTATGGCTAAGCAGGGCATAATGTTTTCATACTCAGAATGGGTGTTTTCCCCCACTGTGGGCGGGGGAAATGAATACTAGTTTGTGAAACCGGTTAGTTGGTAAAGTTTGCCGACTGAGATTAAAGTTGAAATTACTGTCAGGTAGTACGGGTAGAGTATCCCCTATCCAGACATCCCATATCAAGACTGATCTGAAAACCGGACCCTTCGATCCAGCATGCAGGCAGATCCGTGCTGCCTCCTTTCAATGTTTCCTCTCACCTAAAAAAATAAAATACACTGTACACAGTGTATAAAATACAGTGCATCGTAGGTGGAGACTGAAAGCCTGCCAGTGTTTGTTTGTTATTGTTCTTGTTTAACAGCTGATATAGGTATTCTGGTGAGATAGTTACACCTTTGCTTTCTTATGGTTCGGTGTAGCAAAATCATTGAAAATACTGTTTAAAATTACATTCAGGCTATGTGTGTGAAGTGTATATAAAACATAAATGGATTTGGGTCCCATCCCCAAGATATCTCATTGTGTATATGCAGAAATTCCAACATATTCCAGTATATGGAAAGATCCGAAATACGGACCACTTCTGGTCCCAAGCAGTCCAGATAAGGGATGCTTAACCTGTAATACTACAACAGAGGGTATAGCTATATGACAAACATGTATCAGTTTTATATCAATTTACCTTTCATGGCTTTCCACAAAAAACCCTGGAAGTTGGGTGCCCCGTTAAGAATTCCATTAGAATTCCTTAGTTCCAGGGTTATAGAATCATAGTTTTCGAAGGTACCACCAGGGTCATCTAGTCCAACCCCCTGCACAATGCAGGAAATTCACAACCACCTCCCCTCGCCACACCCCCAGTGACCCCTACTCCATGCCCAGAAGATGGCCAAGATGCCCTCCCTCTCAACACCTGCTTAAGGTCATAGAATCAGCATTGCTGACAGATGGCCATCTAACCTCTTTTTAAGAAGAGCCTCCAGGGAAGGAGAGCTTGCCACCTCCCGAGGAAGCCTGTTCCACTGAGGAACCGCTCTAATTGTTAGAAAAACTGTTAGGGTTACCTGGGAAGAGTGAATGACTTTTGAACTGGATTCAGTCTGTAGCACAGAGATCCCCCAACATCCTCCTAGAGTGATGCTTGTTTGTATTAAAGTCTAGTTCTTTCTCATTTGTAATAACACCCAAATAATGGCTGAAAGGAGAACTTGGTTTTGCCATATATTAAATCAAGGTGCTTATTTTGTGTAAAGCGAATTGATGGCATGGCTTTGTGATCCCTGTTGTTGTATTATAAATTGTCTGGCAGGGAATAAAAAAAATGGAATCTATCTGCATTTGGTGCCACTTCACTCAGCATCATCCATTTAAAAAAAAAAGATTTACTCAATTATTAATCTACTAAGATAAACAGTATTCTTAATGTTCAATGCTATTCAGATACTCCAGATCTGCTTTTTGAGGTGTCTTCCCTGGAGAACACATTTCAGATTGGAGGATACCCTTGGCATTATATCATCACTCCTAACAAGAGAAGCCAAAGAGGAATCTTCCATGTTTGTTCCTTGAAAGACCACACTTTGGTAATATGTTCACGCTACAGTCCTTCTCACATTGTTCTATTTTTGTACACATCCGCCTTCTCAATAATCATGGAAGAACCAAACATTTCCCCTTTTTTGTATCTATATTTCCTTGATGGTTGTTTTCACTAGAAGCCAAACACTGCTAAGAGAGTGGAAAAGTTATATGTTAATTCGAGGTACATAAACAATAGAGAAGGTCCCAGGGGGCTAGTAAGATGTAAGTCTCGTACTTAGAGATGTAAAATTTCCAGAAATGTTAAAGTTACAAAAAAACAACCAATTTTTCCCAGGAAAAAAAAACAGAATTGGGGGGAGTAAATGAAATAAAGGCAAATCTTACCGTTCTGTCAAACCGACACTAATTTTACTTCTTTAACAACATAAAATAAATAATTTATAACATACTTAGCATATAAAATTGCAATATTTGGCATATTTATGAAGTTATAAATGCCTTAGTTTTATACAAACAAAATTGCAAACACACCCAATACTTGAAAGAAAGCCACAAGCCAATGCACCCAATGCTGTCTTAGCACATGTATTTTAATTTTTGCTATCTGGTTAGAGAGAGCTAAATTCGCAGTGAAACTTTCAGTTTTCCTCTGTGGCTTTGCACAGTTTCAGCCCCACCTCCTTCTGCCTTTTTTCCCTCCTTCCTGCAAGGTAGGGCAGTAACCAACTTTTTACCCTGTCGGCAGTGTCACAGTGGTTTGAGGGAGAGGTGGAAAGGTCAACTGTGTCAGGTTAAAAGGACAACAGAAGACATGCAACTGTTGAGAAGCAATGAAAGCCCTGAATGCTCCCCTCATGAAGATAAGGTATCTTCTAGGTGCAGAAATGCATCCTGGATTTAAGAGCTGTATAAGCCTGCAGCATGCCCACCTTGTCTTTAAAATCATTTTACTAATTTGAAAAAGAGCAAATATTTCATAGGAATTTTTTCAGAACTCCCCCAAATTTCAATTTTTTCCATTGGAAAAACCAGGGGGGAAAGGCATCCAAAAAAAACAGGGAAAAGTTCCCCCCCCCCAGAATGTTCCTGTCCCCCCCCCCGCAGTCCTTCACATCTTAACTTTTATTCCTGTCTAGCTTGTTTTGCCAAATCCCCAAGTCCTGTGAGCATTCTGCTTTAGTTTGTAGTAATAGTTAGAGATATTAGGTTAAAAACAGTGCATTCTGAATTTACTTGTAATAACAGTGATTGGCAGAGGTGCTGGATCCAGCCCCATGCGCCGGGCAAGTATTAATCAGTATTTTATTCTAGCTGCTTTGAGCTCCCAAATCTAGATGCTCATACCAATTCCAGTTCACTCTTTTTTTCTGAAAGTGTTAGTTAAGGAATATTCGTACAAACAACCCAATTGCATTATAGCAATTTTCACCTAGTCATGTGGGGAAAGGCACATATGCTTCTGAGTCTCTGTTCTAATGATATAATTACTTTGTGGTTAAAATAAATATTGCAGTGTGGTATACCCTGTAACTGTATTATAATTCAGTTCTTTGGGTCTTAGTTAATTATTATAATATTGGACAAAGTATTAAATAGTATTCTGCAAACCTAGGGTTGCCAACCTCCGGGTAGTAGCTGGATATCTCCCACTATTGCAACTGATCTCCGGCAGATAAAGAACAGTTCACCTGGAGAAAATGGCCACTTTGACAATTGGACTTTATGGTATTGAAGTCTCTCCCCTCCCCAAACCCTGCCCTTTTCAGGCTTTGTCCCAAAAATGTCCAGGCATTTCCCAACCCAGAGCTGACTACCCTATGTAAACCCCATGCAGTATAGTGGAGCTGAGCCTGGAAGATCTGCATTAAAATCTCTGCTCAGTCATGAAGTTCACTGGATAGCCTTGGAAATTCGATATCATCAACCTAAATAGCTCAGGTTTGTTAAGAGGATAAAACATATCACTCCCCCTATGTACCACCCAAAGCTCTTTGGAGAAAGATCAGGATACAGATGAGATAAAGAAACTTTCTATGTGTTCACGATTGGGATTTTCTCAGTGTTTGAACTTGCTGTTCTGTTGTTTTTTCAGGCAAAGAACGGCGTGCAGGACATGAAGTGCTGCTCGTTGGAACCTGATTGGATCTCTTTCCACCCGGACAGTTCTGGAAGAATACTCCACGTAGGACCAAATTTGATTAAGTAAGCATTTATTGAAACTTGCCAAAGTGATGGAGCAGTTTTCCCAGGGTCAGAAAGGAATGTTTCCCTGGGCTACAGATGCCTTTTAAAAATCATGAAGGACAGATCCATAATAGCTATTAGCCATGACAGAGAAATGGAACTTCCAGAGGCAATATATCTCTGAATGACAGGTTCTGGGGATATGCCTTGAGGCTGTAGCTTTTAAGCCTTGCTTATGGGCTTCCCGAAAGCATCCAGATGGCTGCTATAGAAAGGAAGATGCTTGACTGTGGACTTTAGATCTAGCAGGGCTCTTATGCTCTTATGTTCAATCTCATAGGTGAGAAAGACATAGAAATATTTTCTCTTGTGGAAAAAAGACATACACTATCGATTATTCCATTTGGGTCTAGTGTTTGCCATCCCTGTTGCTTCGATTCAACAAGATTACATATGCCATGATAATTTCAAAATTGATTTTTTATACTGTTGGAGCTAGAGTGCTTGAGCAGACATTTTTCTACATGCCTCCAGTAGGGCATGGGTGGTGACACCAGAAAATACAGATACCTAATTTCTTTGTCATACCTGTGATCCTAATTAAATTGTTAAATTGTGGAACTCCCTGCCCCAGGATGTGATGGCTGCCAACTTGGAAGGCTTGAAGAGGGGAGTGGACATGTTCATGGAGGAGAGGGCTATCCATGGCTACTAGTCAAAATGGATGCTACTAGTCAAAGTGCATACCTATTATCCCCAGGATCAGAGGAGCGTGCCCATTATATTAGGTGCTGTGGAACACAGGCAGGTCAATGCTGCTGCAGTCGTCTTGTTCGTGGGCTTCCTAGAGGCACCTGGTTGGCCACTCTGTGAACAGACTGCTGGACTTGATCCAGCATGGCCTTTCTTATGTTCTTATGTTCTAATTGTTGCTTTTCAGCATTCTTATTTACAGAGGTAGGGTGTGATGCACAAGCCAGCTATGTTGTACTGACTGCATAGGCATGCTTGCAGTCCAAATGGCACTTAGCCTGCAGATTTTGCATTTGCATACATTTATTTATTTATATCCCCCCTTTTGCCTCACAGTTGGGACTCAAAGCAAGTTAGAACATTGCTCTTCCTTCTTCCATTCTCTCACAACAACCCTCTGAGGCAGCCCAGGCTGAGAGTTTGTGACAGGCCCAAGGTCCTCCAGCAAGCTTCCATGGTAGAAGTGGGGATTCAAACCCAAGTCACCCAGGGTGCTGGTTCGCGGCTCTACCCACAACACCCCACTGGCTCGCCAGCGTGTAACACCACCATTGATTGACTGACTGACTTGGCAGAGTACTTGTGTCAGAACCTGACCAGGATCCTCCATCCCGATGCAATTGTGGGTCATGTCCTTTGCTACCACTACAGTGCACAGCTCTTTGGGTATAGGTAGAACATTTTTGGGGGGAGGAGGAGGATTCTTAGAGTCAGTGGTAAATACAAGTTAAGTGAAAAGGTCCAAGGTAGGGTAGATTTTGCTGCCACCATCTATTGACAAGGTGCTAAAAACCTGCTTACCTGATTCCATCATGTAGTAGATCCCTTCAAGCAGCCCATAATTGCAGCAATAGAACTGTATAGTAAATGCAATATTAATGCTTGATGGGAGAAAATGTTGGTCTGGACCAGGTCTTCTTGAGAATGTGACTGTTTCTTTATTTTTCCTCCCTTTCAACAGAATTTTGAAACTGAAGGAAACTGATAGTATCACAGAACAGCAGGAAATCAAAGAAGACTTTATCATTGAGGCCCACAGGGAAAACGATGTGAGAATAAAACAAGAAAACGAGATATAAACAGTTCTAATTTTTATATTTGTACTTCCATTATAAGAGTGCCAACGTGGTGTAGTGGTTAAGAGTGGTGGACTCTAATCTGGAGAACTGGGTTTGAGTCCTCACTCCTCCACATGAGCAGCAGACTCTAATCTGGTAAACTGAGTTGGTTTCCCCAGTCCTGCACATGAAGCCAGCTGGGTGACCTTGGGCTAGTCACAGCTCTCTTAGGGCTCTCTCAGTCCCGCCTACCTCACAGGGTGTCTGTTGTACGAAGAGGAACGGAAGGCGATTGTAAGCCAGTTTGATTCTCCTTTAAAAAGTAGAGAAAATTGGCATATAAAAACCAACTCTTCTTTCTCTTCCTCTTTTTTCTCTTCCTCTTCTTGAGGCATTGATCCAGAGTTGAACTGAGAACTTCCTCTAACTATAGGCAGATTACTATCACTTAAGGGCTGGTTCACGCATATAGTTTTGTCACTCAGTGATGGCATATATTAGTAATTTTTTGCAGATTAAACAACCAGAGACAGAAGTGTTGGTACTGCCCAGTGCCTGTTCAAACACAGTGGCCTGGATACAACAAAACATGAATGGGGGAGGGGGGTCACGAAAGGAAACAAAAACCTTGTGCAGGAATACAGGTGAGTTTTTCCACAGATGCGTGTATCAATAAATAAATAATAAATAAATAGCATCATTCCTGTGGGTCTCCTGACCCTCAGAATTGAGTTCTCAATACAGTGAAAAGGGGAAAGTGGCAAAGATCCCTTCTGCACAACGAGTAGAGTTTTTCAAGGGAGATGGTTGAGATTCTTCAGATGAAGTACGTGCATGTTGTGGTGAGAGTAGAAGGTGGGCTGAGGTTTTGCTTAGGCTATGAGCTATTTGGCTTTGGGATGTTTTTCAAACACCTGAAATATCTTGTTTAGAAGCAGGCCTCAAACACAGGTTGGCGTTGAAAAGATCTAGAAGATCATGATGAAATAACAATGATCGTTATGGTTGAAGAGCTGATGTTTTGCAGAGTCATAGTTCAGATGCAGCTCACAAACACATAACACGACTTTTACATAACACGACAATATTACATGGCCCAGAGTGGTAAGCTGCAGTACTGCAATCCAAGCTCTGCTCACGACCTGAGTTCAATCCTGACAAAAGTCACTTTCAGGTAGCCTTCTATCCTTCCGAGGTCGGTAAAATGAGTACCCAGGTTGCTGGGGGTAAAGGGAAGATGCCTGGGGAAGGCACTGGCAAACCACCCCATAAACAAAGTCTGCCTTGGAAACGTTGGGATGTGACGTCACCCCATGGGTCAGGAATGATCCGGTGCTTGCACAGGGGACCTTTACCTTTTTTAAATATTGGAAAGGGGATGATGCTACTTGAGAAATTCCTCCTTGAAGAGAACATATGCTCTAAAAGTGTCTACAAGGGTTTTCACACTCCTCACCACTATAGCAGCAACACCAGCATGTGGATTTGGACCAGGATCCACCCCCCACATCCCACTACCAGCTGCTTTGGCTCCCAACCCCTGCTCCTCCCCTTCCCACTCATTTCCCTGCGTAGGATGGCCAGCTCTGGGTTGAGAAATACCTGGAGATTTGGGGGGGTGAAGCCTGCAGAGGGCAGGGTTTGGGGAGGGGAGGAACTTCATTGGGGTATAATGCCTTAGAGTCCACCTTCCAAAGTGGCGATTTTCTCCAGGTGAACTGATTTCTGTTGCCTGGAGATCACTTGTAATAGCAGGAGTTCTCCAGCCACCACCTGGAGGTTGGCAACCCTATCCTTGCAACACCCCCCATGGCCCTGAATCCCCTTCCCCCGCCCCTCATACTGAGCTGTGTTGTAACAGCTCAGCAAGGAAGGGATGAAAAGCCCTTTAAAGGGCAAAAACATTCAGGCTCTTTTCATGTACTAAGTGGTGATAAATCTTAAGTTTGGAGCAAAATCTTTTTTGGGGGGGGAAGAAAGTCAGGGAAAGTTTTAAAGGGCATAGGCAAAATATTTGGATACAGTTTTTAAAAACCAGTATTGGGTGGGTCTTCTCCAGGAGTTATAAATATGGCTTTATAACCTTGGTTTGTTTATCTCTGTGGTCTTTTATGCTCAACTGTTTCACTCACGGTCACCCCTCCAACGACTTCGGGTCTTTGTGTTGATTATGCATGCCTTTTGCAGCCATCAGAGGTCGCCTCGCTCTCCCCCTGCGTTTCCCCGCATTTTGCCCGCGTTTTCAAATTCAAGATAAAACAGGTCTTTGAAAATGTGGGCAAAATGGAGTGAAACACAGGGGGAGAGCAAGGCGATCCCTGATGGTCAGAAACGGCACATAATCAACACAAAGAACCGAAGTTGTCGGAGGGGTGACCATGAGTGAAACAGGCATGGATAAAAGACCTGCTTCTTTCCCATGGCTTCTGAATCCTGTTCCATTTGGTTTTCTTTTCTTTTCTTTTTTTCTTGGAAGGCATGGAAGACATTTGTGATAATTTGGAGGGGGGAAACTGGTTATTAAACCACAGACTCAATTGATGAGACATGTTATTTGATCTAACACTGAACGTACAGTATTATAGTATGTGTCTGTGTGTTAAGTGCCGTCAAATCTCTTCCAACTCACGGCGACCCTATGAATCAGTGTCCTCCAAAACATCCTGTCTTTAACAGCCTTGCTCAGATCTTGCAAATTGAGGGCTGTGGCTTCCTTTATTGAGTCAATCCATCTCTTGTTGGGTCTTCCTCTTTTCCTGCTGCCCTAAACTTTTCCTAGCATGATTGTCTTTTCCAGAGACTCTTGTACTTTGGTCACGTTATGAGAAGACTACAGCCTCAGTTTAGTCATTTTAGCTTCTAGGGTCAGTTAAGGCTTGATTTGATCTATAACCCAATGATTTGTTTGTTTTTTTGGCAGTCCACGGTATCCATTACACTCTCCTCCAACACCACATTTCAAAGGAATCTACTTTCTTCCTATTAGCTTTCTTCATTGTCCAGCTTTCACACCCATACATAGTATTAGGGAATACGATGTTATGAATTAACTTGATCTTGGTGGCCAGTGACACACTCTCACACTTAAGAGTCATTTCTAGCTCCTTCATGGCTGCCCTTCCCAGTCTCAATCTCCTTCTGATTTCTCAGCTGCAGTCTCCTTTTTGGTTGATGATGGAGCCAAGGAATAGAAAGTCTTGAACAATTTCAATTTCCTCATTGTCAACCTTAAAATTGAGTAATTCTCCTGTAGTCGTTACTTTTGGCTTCTTGATGTTCAGTTGTAGTCCTGCCTTGGCACTTTCTCTTTTAACTTTCAGCAGTAGTTGTTTCAAGTCTTCACTATTTTCTGCCAGTAATGTATCATCGGCATATCTCTAACTTCATCTAAATCTAATCCAGCTTTCCTAATTATATGTTCTACATATAGATTGAAGAGATAGGGAGATAAAATACATCCTTGTCTAACACCTTTGCCAATTGGAAACCATTTTGTTTCTCCATATTCTGTCCTAACTGTGGCCTCCTGTCCAGAGTACAGGTTGCGCATCAAAACGATCAGATGTTGTGGCACACCCATTTCCTTTAAAACCAGCCATAGCTTGTCATGATCCACAGTCAAAAGCTTTGCTTGTAATCTATGAAACACAAGCTGATTTTCTTCTGAAATTCTCTCGTATGCTCCAGTAACCAATGTAAATTTGCAATATGATCTCTAGTGCCTCTTCCTTTTCTGAATCCAGCTTGAACATCAGGCATTTCTCGTTCCATATATGGTAACAGTCTTTGCTGTAAGATTATGAGCATCACTTTACTAGCGTGAGAAATTAATGTGATGGTCCGATAGTTGCTGTAATCATTGACGTCTCCTTTCTTGGGAATTGGAATGTAAATGGATCGTTTCCAGTCTGTGGGCCATTGTTTTGTTTTCCATATCTGTTGGCATATTCTTGTCAAGATGTTGATGGACTCAGTTTCTGTGGCTTGGAATAGCTCTATTAATATCCCATCTGCTTCTTGTGATTTGTTTCTCCCAATTGCTCTCAGTTCAGCTTTCACTTCACTTTCTAAAACTGTAGGTTCTTCAAAAGATTCTTCTTGGAAGGAATCTGTCATCCTTTCATCTCTTCTGTATAGTTCTTCAGTGTATTGTATTAGAGTATACTGTTTGACTATGTTCTTGGTCTGAATGAACTCTCTGTTTTTAATAAATTTGGTACATTCTATTGTTACAGAAGAAAAATACAGTTAATAAAGAGAGGATGAGAAACGGCTGAATGGTGCTCCTAAGTTAGTATTGAATAAACAAGGGAATCTCAAGCTCAGAGTGTTATAAAGAATTTTCAATTCAAGAGAGCCTGCAATAATTTCTTGGGCTATAAATATCCAGGACAGCTGAAAAGCTTCATCTCTAGTGTATAGTGGTTGGTAGTCTGTACTGTTGCTGGAATAGCCCAGAACAGACTTCCTTATTCCATTAGATGCTTTTAAGTATTGGCAGAGGGTGCTTTAAGTATTGGCAGAGGGTGCTTAAAATATTATTTATTTTATTTACTTCGTTTATACCCCACCTTTCTCCCCAATGGGGACCTATAGTCACCTAGATCATCTCCTTTCCTCATTTGATCCTCACAACAACACTGAGGTAAGCTAGCCTGTGAATGTGTGACTGGCCCAAAGGTCATCTGGGGGCTTCCATGGCAGAGCTGGGGGTCCCAATCTGGGTCTCCCAGCTCCTAGTCTGACACTAACCTCTGTACCATGCTTCCTCTGTTAAAGGGTCCAGGTCTGTATTTTCTAACTGCCTTTTCCAACACTTTTCGATAATTTAAAACCATGATCTAATTTGTCCTTTAGCAACAGCAGTGCTATAAACCCATTTGGAATCCATGTTTAGCTAAAAACAAAACAAATCCTTTTTATTACCCTTCATTCACTACCTATCTGATTTTTCTCCTGTATCCTTGTTTTTTTGATCTCAAGGTTAACAACACTGTAACGGTAACAGCTTCCGGCCGAGTAGTAAAGAAGCGTATTAACTTACTTGATGATGATCCGGAGCAAGAGGTAACTTACATTCTAAAACTGTTGGCCCCCAGCAGAAGATGCCACCCTGTGGTTGTTGTTTTTTAATGTGCCGGGTATGTACATAGGGAGAAATTTTTACTCATTTATGCACCTATTAATCTGCTAATGTAAACAGCCTACAACACAGTGGTCTGGATCCTGTGTTGCGTGGGGCACAAGCATCATGCCTCTTCTGTACATCCCCCCCCCCCCGAGCCCTTTCTGATCCAGGAAAAGTTTATTGCCGGAATCAATGCGAGTTCCATTAACTGTCAAGACAGTTAAAGGGTTAATTTGTTTATATCAACAGTTTAGATAGTCTCAAGATGATGAAATAACAGATGTCAGTAGTCTATTGGCTAGCAAATCGCCATTGCAAACGTGCAGAATGTCACGGAGTTAGGATTGTCTTTATTGCCCTGTTCCTTTGTTAAGGTTGTAAAACTTTAGGGCAGGATGGTCAGTAGCTTTTTGAATCTCACAGATGCAAGATGCTTGTTTCATCTCTCTTGAGCTGGGACACAGACAAAGGGATTTAAGCCATAGTACCTGCTAAAATCTCTAGCAAGTTTTATAGGGAACTAGATAGAAAGATTGTTATTTGTTTTCATCCCATGTAACCTACCTTGTTTAGGAAAGTAAAGGATATTTGCTTGATTAAGAAAAAGTCTTTGACTCTGTTTTATTGTGTGCTGTGAACTGACTCTTTCTAACCACAATCACGATTCCATGGGCCCTCAATATCTAACAGAATTGCATGCACTAATAGCCATGCAAGTCAGGCAGCCGCAGTGGGGAGGAGGGAGCAGAGCACAACTGTCAGGTCTTCCCTGCTGGCAGATTTGTAGAGTCCAAGCCCTTCTCTAACAGCTGCACAAGTCAGGCAGCCGCAGTGGGGAGGAGGGAGCAGAGCGCCTCTCATGCAAGAGGCAGAAAGGGCGAGTTTGTTCCCTTTTGGAGTCTGATCGGGAGAACTGGGATTGATTCCCCCACTCCTCCACATGAAGCCAGCAAGGTGACCTTGGGATAGTCTCAGCTCTCTTAGAGCTCTCTCAGCCCTGCCTACCTCCCAGGGTGTCTGTTGTGGGGAGGGGAAAGGGAAAGTGATTATAAGCCGGTTTGAGTCTCCCTTAAGCGGTAGAGAAAGTCGGCATGTAAAAGCCAACGCTTCTTCTTTCCCCCTGCCCGCTACAGCTGTCCAACCAATGTGGCTGTTAGTACATGAGTCCCTTGACCCTGGGAGGGGCTGTGGCTCGGTGGTAGAGCATCTGGGTCCCAGGTTCAATCCCCGGCGTCTCTAATTAAAGAGACTAGGTAAGAAGGTGATGTGAAAGACCCCTGCCTGAGGCCCTGGAGAGCCGCTGCCGGTCTGAGTAGACAATACTGACTTTGATGGACCAAGGGTCTGATTCAGTATAAGGCAGCTTCATGTGTTCATGTGAGGTTGGAAAGATCCCAAACCACCAGCTCTTTCTGTTGGCGGGTTCTCAGGATCCAAGCCCTTCTCTGACCTCAACTTGGAACACAAGAAGCAAGGGTTCCTTTTTTTAAAAAAATAGAGCAGATCTCACTGCTTGCTAATCAGTTCCTGATTCAAGAAGTGTAAAACGTTTCCCCTAAATGCACAGCTGTTACAATCGCAAGAGAGAAAAAGTGGCATAAGCTGTATTGCCAGGAGTGTTGGGCTAATGAAGTATCGTTGAGGATGGGAGTGTCTGAAATACCATGAAAGGAGATACAGGAAATCTTAGCTGGCTGATGAAAATGTTGGCGATGTGAATACTCAATTTAAATGCCCACTGCATTGCCTGCTACTTATTATTTGAGAGCGTGCCGTTCATGACAAGATGGTAAACAGCACCAGGAAAACACTACAGATCTGAGCATCGTAACACACCCCCACCCCGGCATCATTAGAAACTATTTTTGGAAACTGGTTTTTTCACCCTCCATCAGGAACCGTAGTCGAAATGACACAGCCACAGGAATTCTAATTCCTCGGCTTCTGGAAACCATTTTCAGCCTTGTTTCCATGGAAATGAATATTGTCTAGGCGAAAACATGGCCCAGGTTCCTCCGTGGCCTTTAAAACCTACGGTTTATTTATATTCAATTACCAATAGATAGATAGATGGGTAAATATTTAAAAAGAGAGACAGAAGCGGGCAAAGTTTTATCCATAGTCCTCCTACTGTTTGATTGTATGGCTGGAAATATGCACTTGGATAACATGTTTGTTAAAAATATTTTCTTGGATTTCTTATGGGGAAGGTGGGGGAGAAGAGGACAAATTCAAATCCTTGTTTAACAGTCAATAAATTATACTGGATCTTAAGAGGTAATGTTAAGTTATGGAGCATATTTTCCTACATTATATCCCACAATCAGCTTTTTCATTCTCTCGGTATAGATACGTGTGTGTGTGTGTGAGAGAGAGAGAAAATAAGCAAGAAATCCTACGTTAAGTGACTAGTCTAAATCCACTAAAATTAGTGGTGTTAGATTGGAGTAATTCTGTATAGGATTGCAAAACTGTAAAATTTTACAGAATTCAGAAGGACTTCTGTCAAATTAGCTAAGATATGTTGCAAGCCATCATCTGAAAGATTCGAGTCCAATAGTACCCATTTCTTACCATCAGAAGTTGCCTTGCTCTCCCCCTGCATTTCCTTGCGTTTTGCCCGCGTTTTCAACTTTGAGATAAAACAGGTCTCTGAAAACACAGGCAAAATATGGGGAAACTCAGGGGGAGATCGAGGAGACCTCTGACGGTCGGAAACGGCGTGCATAATCAATACAAAGACCTGAAGTTGTGGGAGGGGTGACTGCGAGGGAAACAGCCATGCATAAAAGGCCTTACTGTTTATAAACAGATGATGGCGGTGGCTAGAAATTTGCTATAGGTTACACTATGAGCTGCCGGCACATGAAAGAAAGCACTGTTATAAATCAAGAACCTTTATCTTCCCTGCCTCATGAATTCTTTTGCACCATAGCAAGGAAATATTCAAACACATAGCCAAAAATGTTTATTTACTCATTAATGGGGTTTCATTTTTCTTTTGACTAAGACTTTCAAAATTGTGGACTATGAAGATGAATTGGATTTACTGTCTGTCGTGGCAGTTACTCAGATAGGGGGCGATGGGGCCGCTCATCTGGACTTCCATTGTAATGAGTCTGGGACTCGACTCAAGCGCATTCTTTTTGCAGAGTCGTGGGACGTGGTGAGTGATTTATATTTTTGCTTATGTGTCTGGTATCTCATCTTAGTGTGCCATTGGATGTGTCATTCAGATTCTAAACTGAGAGGTCCAAAAGAAATTCCATGTGGGAATACCTGTAAGGGTGCCTGTGAGGATCATGATGCTCAGAAGCATGTCTGGCAACTGCGACACAAAGACAGGGTAGAGGGGGGGGGACATACTTTTTCCCACCACGGTGCCAATCCTCCTGGCACTTGCTTGCCAAAGAGAGGAAGAACACAACCAAGGTGACTAAATTTGCAGACCCTTGTCCAGTTGTACGTAGAAAGGATATCAGCTTCTGCAAAACTCTTCTGCTCACTTCACTCTTCTGAGAGCCAGCGTGGTGTAGTGGTTTGGAGCGGTGGACTCTGATCTGGAGAACCGGGTTTGATTCCCCACTCCTCCACATGAAGCCAGCTGGGTGACCTTGGACTAATCACAGCTCTCTTAGAGCTCTCTCAGCCCCACCTACCTCACAGGGTGTCTGTTGTGGGGAGGGGAAGGGAAGGGGATTGTAAGTCGGTTTGAGTCTCCCTTAAGTGGTAGAGAAAGTCGGCATATAAAAACCAACTCTTCTTCTTCTTCATTTCCCAGTCCTGTGTTTGCACTAAAACATCTGCCGCATGCAGATGTCTTGAGTACAATATTACCTATAACATTCTGATTACACAGGCCTTTTATGCATCTGCAGCATGCGGATTTCTCCCCGAAGAACTTCTTATGAGAAAGAGGGTTGAATCCTGCAATCTGCAGACATGAGGATTACAGATCTTTCCCACATTCCCACTGCTTTCAACAGTCTTTTCTTACCCCGAGGAAGTGTATCCCCAGGGTTGTGGGACCTTCATGGACTAAAAACCACATGGGTCAGGAGGTGCTTTGGGGAGGGGGCAAAATCACTCCCTTCTGCCACTTTCATCAGCAGAGCTTTGCTCTGCAGCAGCTTTCCAACTGTTTGTCTACACAGGTCTTGTGATTCTGAGAATAAACTTTCCTGAGGTTGGAAAGGACTGTTTGGGAAGAGGAATGCATTGCACGCTGTGGGAAAACTAGATTCAGTACCATGATGGCAAGAACAAGTTGTTTTCTGTTGCCCCAGAACGTTAGACCAGAACCAGTGGGTTGAAATGAAATCGAAAGCGTTTCCAGCTAAACATTAGGAAGAACTTTCTAAAGTTAAAGCAGTTCCTCAGTGGAGCAGGCTTCCTTGGGAGGTGGTGGGCTCTCCTTCTTTGGAGGTTTTTAAGATGAGGCTAGATGGCCATCTGTCAGCAATGCTGATTTTATGACCTTAGGCAGATCATGAGAGGGAGGGGAGGAAGGTTTGCATCAGTGTTTGGCTCTCATGGCCCTTTCTTGCATGCCCAGGGTAGTGCCGATTGCCACTTTGGGGTCAGGAAGCAATTTTCCTCCAGGGCCGAATGGCCAAAGATCCTGGAGGGGTTTTTTTTCCAAGGAAAAAAGAGAAAGGGAATGAGACCCAACCTGAAAAACAGAAGCTGGGTACCCAAGGTTGGGTCGGATAAAAAAATAAATAGATAAAGAATATATAATATATTTAAGGCGCTATGCCAGGATTAAAATTATTTTAAAATATCGTTAAAACAGCACAGTGGCATATCCTAGGTTGATATACTGTAACCACATGTCAGACGCGTTTCGGCCTGTTTGGCCTTCCTCAGTGGTCAATTGATACCCATGTAAAACATATACACATATTTACAGATATACATACATATACAGACAAATATATATCAGATCAGGCATATATGTAGGTTGTATAGTATATTTCCAATTATACAAACATCTGGTTAGATTGTCTACAAGTTGTTATACTGGGCTGTATATGTCTCCCATCTAAAATGTGTGTGCAATTGTCAACTAGGTAAAACACGGTTTTGGTTTGTTTGTTTGTTTTTTGCCATCTTCTGGGCATGGAGTAGAGGTCACTGGGAGTGTGGCGGGAGGTAGTTGTGAATTTCCTGCATTGTGCAGGGGGTTGGACTAGATGACCCTGGTGGTCCCTTCCCATTCTATGAATCTAACTCGTTTATGAAACTTAACTTGGAGATCTCTTGAAGCCAACACTTTGGGGCTACTTTGAGATTGGTGACCGAAAGGTTGAAACCTTGGTAATACTTTTTTGTGAGCATGCAGGTTACCTCCAAATTTGGTAATGGTGGTGGGGAGTTTCTACAGCATTGTTGGCCTAGGCTGCTGGTGTCAGTTTGTCCTTCAACACAGGAAACAAAGGGAGTAATTTGTCCCCAATACCTGGTCACACCCATTGCAGTCACACCAGGATGATGTTCCGTAGAGCAGCTTCTGGGTAGAGCTGTGTTCTGTCATTACTCAAAGCAAGTGCTTAAGGTTATAATCTGCGAGGAGGAGTCATGTCTGTGGTGTGTTTTTCACCACAAAGTGCCTGTGTGCTTGCTACCTGTACTTCTCTCTTCCCTTACCTGGCAGAAACGAAAATGACTATTTACTTTGTTCTCTCCCTGCAGACTTACAGCCACGAAGTTTACTTTGACAGAAATGTGGTGCTGCACATAGAACAAAAACCCAACAGGATCTTCAGCTGTTACGTTTACCAAATGGCCTGCAGTAGTTCGAGAGAGGGCGAAAGCAGCAGGAAAGATAAAAGGGAGCGACGCTTTTGCAAAAAAATGGGAAGGACTTTTGAATGTTTTTAAAGAACCCCTGTTGTTTTTAGAGGCTCTGCTACAGACAGCATCCAAAGAGCTGTAAACCACAATGGGCTAGTTAATAACTGTTATTCGGCTCCACCTAAATCCCTTAAGATAAGAGATTTTTTTTTAACAGCCACTGCAATGCATTACTTAGATGTAAGGACATTATTACTGCCCATGACATTTGGCACAAGAAAAGGAGATGTGTGAAAATAGACCTTTTCTTGGGCCAGTTTCTGTTGGCAAAAGGATGTTCGAGCCTTTAGGCAGCTCAGGCCCTGTCTGGGCTCCAAAGAGATTTCTTCCATCGGTGGAAGGCTGTCTTTGCTCGCACAAGGAGGGGTTCTCAATCTCCTAGTCCAGCAGTGTCCTGCCTGTTTCACATCCCACACCATTTCAGAGGGGTCCCCTATTCCTCTGCAAGAGCTTTTTGGGTGGTGTAGGAGAGCAGCGAAAGATAGCAAGAGGCCGGACAGCCCCACTGCGCAAGCAGAGCTTTGCTTACAGTTCTTGGGTTCCTACCCCATATTTATGTATTTTTTTAAATTATTGAAATGTATCTCCCACCTTTTATATATAAACAGGAACTCAAAAGCATAGTACAGCCATTTTAAAATTGCATAAACCAGCAGTTCTTAGACACTAGCAACCCAAGAAGCCCCATCCTGAGTGATTTTGTTGTTTTTATTAAAAGCGTCAAAATACTTCTTTTCTCCCTCATTGGCACAACAGCACAGGCAGGAAAGCCTCTTCTCAAGTTGTGTGTAGTAATAGTAGTAGGTGGTGGTGGTGGTTTTTATATGCCGACTTTCTGTACCACTTAAGGAAGAATCAAACCAGTTTACAATCACCTTCCCTTCCCCTCCCCACAACAGACACCTTGTGAAGTAGTATTGAAGATCAATAGGCAATTCAGAGCTGTATTGCCAGCATTCAGATGCTTCTTGAATGCTGCCAATATAATATTGAATTGCTGTATTGGTCTAGTGCTATAGTGCAAAGTTTGGAATGTTTAAAAAAACACACACACAAAAAAAAACACTGCAAAAAAGGGTGTGGAGGGAGGGAGAAGCAGCACAGTTTGAAATGGCCAGAGCACTTCAGACACTGCTCATAAATGGATTTAAATATGCTGTATGAAAACCGCATCCCAATGTCACTTTTCTTGGAATCGGGCCAACGACGGATAACAACCGCTTTAGAATGGTAATGTGAAAGGGGTCTGGATGACTGAGATTATTGGCTCGTTGGAGGTAACCTGAGTCGGGCTGCTGGATGATCTCGTTAACAGTGGAAACACCAGCAGTGCAGTACTCTACTGGTGGCTGGATGTAGTCTGCTTGGATCAGGGCTCCTGAGTTGAAACGATTCTCCAGATGATGGATAGCCACTTAAAGATGCCCAAAGGCACATGCCAGGCAAGTCAAAAGAGAGGAACAGTGTGGAGGTGTTTCTATGCTAATGCTAGAAGCCTCCAAGCAAAAATGGGGGAATTAGAGTGCATGGTTTTAAGAGAAAACATAGATATAGTGAGCATTACAGAAACCTGGTGGAGGGGAGAGAACCAGTGGGATACAGTCATCCCTGGTTACAAACTGTATAGAAATGACATGGAAGGGCGTATTGGAGGGGGTGTTGCTATGTATATCAAGGAAGGCATAGTGTCTAATAAGCTAGAGACCATAAAAAGGGCAGACTCGTCCACAGAATCCTTATGGGTGACAATTCTGGGCCCCAAAGGAGATTTAGAACTGGGGACGTTCTATCGGCCCCCTGACCAAATGGCTCAGGGTGATCTTGAGATGGAGAATGAAATTAGGGAAGCATGTAAAGGTAATGAAGGAGTAATAATGGGAAACTTCAACTTCCCTCATATTGACTGGATAAATGTATGCTCCAGTCAAGCCAAAGAGATAAAAATTTTAGACATCCTAAATGACTGTGCCCTCGAACAGTTGGTCATAGACCCAACCAGAGGGAAGGCGATCCTGGATTTAATACTCTGTGGTTCTGCCAGTGACTTAGTGCGGGATGTGGATGTAGTTGAGCCTGTTGGCAATAGTGATCACAATAGCATCAAATTTAATTTATATGTAAGTGGGAAAGTGACTGGGAAATCTCACACAATTACCTTTTACTTTAAAAGAGGTAACTTCTCTAAAATGAGAAAACTGGTAAAGAGGAAGTTGAAAGGAACAGTTAGGAGGGTTAAATCTCTTGAAAAGGCTTGGGAGTTACTCAAGTCCACATTACTAGAGGCTCAGCTAGTTTGTTGACCGCAGGTCAGGAAAGGTAGTAATAAGTCCAAGAGGTCACCACCATGGCAAACGGGTAAGGTGAAGGAAGCAATTAGATGAAAAAAGTCTTCCTTCAGAGACTGGAAGGTTTGCCCAAACGAGGCGAACAGAAGCAAACACAAACTTGCACAAAGGAAATGCAAGCAGATAATTAGAGATGCAAAAAAAGATTTTGAGGGGCATATTGCTAAACACATCAAAACAAACAATAAGAAATTCTTTAACTATATTAGGAGTAGGAAACCAGCTAGGGAAGCGGTTGGACCATTGGATGACAATGGGAGTAAAGGAACTCTAAGGGAGGATAAAGCGATTGCTGAAAAACAAAGTGAATTCTTCTCATCTGTCTTCACTGTTGAAGATACAGGGCAGATTCCTTCTCCTGAACAAATTTTGGAGAGGGGAAAATGAGGAAATGAGGCAAATAGTGGTAACAAGGCAGGAAGTCCTAGAACGTCTAGACAAACTGCAAACTAACAAGTCAGAGACCAGACGGTATTCATCCTAGAGTTCTTCAAGAACTCAAACGGGAAATTGCTGAACTTCTAACAAAGATATGTAATATGTCCCTTCGATCAGCCTCTGTACCAGAGGACTGGAGAATGGCCAATGTAACACCCATTTATAAAAAAGGTTCCAGGGGGGACCCAGGAAATTACAGGCCAGTTAGCTTAACGTCTGTTCCGGGTAAATTGGTGGAAAGCATTATTAAAGATAGAATTGTCAAGCATATAGAAGGGCAAGGTCTGCTGGACAAAACCCAACATGGCTTCTGTAAAGGTAGGTCCTGTCTCACTAACCTCTTCGAGTTTTTTGAAAGCGTCAATAAGCATGTAGACAGGAATGAGCCTGTGGATATTGTGTATTTGGATTTCCAAAAAGCTTTTGACAAAGTCCCCCACCAAAGACTGCTAAGCAAACTTCATAGTCATGGGATAAGAGGACAAGTCCTCTTATGGATTGAGAGCTGGCTGAAAAATAGGAAGCAGAGAGTAGGAATCAATGGTCAGTTCTCCCAATGGCAGGATGGGAGCAGTGGGGTGCCTCAGGGATCTGTGTTGGGACCGGTGCTTTTCAACCTGTTCATCATTGACCTGGAGCTGGGGTTAAACAGTGAAGTAGCCAAGTTTGCAGATGACACCAAATTATTTAGGGTGGTTAAAACAAAATCGGACTGTGAAGAGCTCCAGAAGGATCTCTACATACTGGAAGAATGGGCATTAAAGTGGCAAATTAGATTCAATGTAGGTGTAAAGTGATGCATGTTGGGGCAAAAAAAATCCTAACTTCACATATATACTGATGGGATCTGTGCTGGCAGCGACAGACCAAGAAAGGGATCTTGGGGTGGTAGTGGATAGCTCAATGAAGATGTCAACCCAGTGTGCTGCTGCTGTAAAAAAGGCAAATTCCATGTTGGCCATAATTAGACGAGGAATAGAGAATAAAACTGCTGATATACTTCCCTTGTACAAATCTATGGTGAGACCACACTTGGAATACTGTGTACAGTTCTTGTCACCACACCTAAAAAAGGATATTACAGAGCTTGAGAAGGTGCAGAAAAGAGCAACCAAAATGATTAGGCACTAGAGCAACTGTCCTATGGGGAGACGCTTAGGGCTGTTTAGCTTGGAAAGAAGGCGGCTGAGGGGAGACATGATAGAGGTCTATAAATTATGCATGGTTTGGAGAGAGTGGACAGGGAGAAGTTTTTCTCCCTCTCCCATAATACTAGAACACGGGGTCATCTGCAGAAACTGGAGGGTGAGAGATTCAAAACAGATAAAAGGAAGTATTTTTTTCACACAATGCATAGTTAAATTGTGGAACTCCCTGCCCCAGGATGTGGTGATGGCTGCCAGCTTGGAGGGCTTTAAGAGGCGAGTTGGACATATTCATCGAGGAAAGGGGTATTCATGGCTATTAGAATGGATACTAGTTGTGCTGCATGCCTATTCTCTCTAGTATCAGAGGAGCATGCCTAATATTTTGGGTGCTTTGGAACACAGGCAGGATGCTGCTGCTGCAGTCGTCTTGTTTGTGGCTTCCTAGAGGCACCTGGTTGGCCACTGTGTGAACAGACTGCTGGACTTGATGGGCCTTGGTCTGATCCAGCAGGGCCTTTCTTATGTTCTTATTGATGCCAGGGCCCCTACGAGTCAAGCTAGCCACTTGTCAAGTCAAGCTGACACACGTTGAGCAGGATAATTCATTTTCATTCCCAGATACGTTTAGAGTGGCTTGCTACCAGTTCCCATTTTAGTGATTTCCCTTTGGGCCTTGGTGCTTTAAATTCCATTTGGGACAAGTTCTGTGAGGGAATATCTTAAGAGGAAAGCTGTATATCATTCTCTACAAGTTGCTGTTGGAATTTTTTTTTTTTAAACACCTCTAAAGGTCTTTGGCTTCATGGATCATCATAGTTCAGTCTGTTATCTCCCGGATGGTCCAAGGTATTAGATGTTTGACTAATACTGTATGAAACTGGTCAAGAGAATATAGATGACAGTGAAAAGGAAATAATGTTTGAGTGCAAGAACATACTTGAACATTTAATCCCCCCCCCAAAAAAAATGTGTGGCTTGAGTACCTGGAGTTTACCAGAGTTCTCTGGGACACTGTTTTCCAGACTTTCTAATTTCTTGAGACTTTTTCCACACTGACTAGCCTGCTAAGGAACTTCAGCATGCCTCCCACAGAACTCCAGGCTCTTTGTATTTTGGATTATGTGCCACAGCTTGCTTGTTTCAGGCAGATCCTTGGCCAGGTGAGAGGGAACCCTGGACCCTTCCCCGCCCCCCATTCTCCACGCAGCTACACATTGCAATTTAACATCCGTAGCAATGAGAAGTGAGATTTGTCCACTATTACTTCAGTGAGAAGCCCCTATTAAAACAAGACGCCCTTGCAACACAGTTTGAAAACGAATTTAGAAGAACAGAGACATGTCTATATAAGGTTTAGTCTGAGTCTGAGATACTATGAATGGGAGATGAGGGTGTTGGTTATATTGAATGAATTAAAGAACTTAAATTGTTTGAAGTAGGTCTTTATAAAGGGTAGTGTACTTGCTCCTAAATGAAACTATTTCTAGTAAGGCTGCAATCCTAAACTTCCTTACCAGAAAGTAAGTCCTACTGAACTCAGCAGAATTCACTTCTGAGTAAACATGCTTAGGATGCACATTTCGAGCCCCCCATTTGTAACACACAAATGGGGTGGTGGGGAGCAGGAAAAGAAAGCATTAGCCAGTACTATCCAATTAGTCTTTCAATGGCTGTATTGTGAATATTTCACTAGGAATGATTTCATAGAATTAGGCAAAAATGGGGGGGAAAACACAGCCTTTTAAACTGTTTCAAAGTAAAGGAACAAAAGTTTCGATTATAGAACACTCTATTTTTGAATTGTGACTTTATACCTTTCCTAACCCTGATTTATGGGGTGTAGAATAAACACGGTATGCAACAGTCTTATTGATAGATGAATGTATACTGAGTTTGGCTACCATTTCATGTTTGTTTAGTACTAGCAGTTTGCTAGCAGGGGCCCAGAGCTCAGAGGAACGGTGGCCTCTATGCAGAACACTTGCAACCAGCATTAGATGCACACAAATGGTTGGTGGAAAAGGACAGAGACTAATGAAATAGTAGTAAGGATGACGTAGGAGTCAGGCCAAGGAAGAGAAGATCAGGCCAAGATGATTCTGAAAACATTTTCCTACAGGAAGTGGGTTTGGAGGAGAAATTGTGCAGGAAAGAACTTTATGCATGTATGAATGAGCACATTTTGAATGGAAGAATTTAAAAATGCCACTCTGGACTACTTCAGTCCTTATTTTATTTACAGTTCAGTTTTTCTGTCTAAGAATACGGATGTTCAGTAAGGAGAAAATTCCTGGTAAGGCAATAGAGGAATGGCTTTCTAAGGGCACACTAACAGCACTAATATCTGGAGCAACCTGTGCACATTCTTGCTGTCATTTAGATCTCACTCCCAATGTACCTCAATTGGTAGCAGAAGCAACAATCATCTCATTGCTGAAGTTGTAAAATATTTGCATTGGGTTTACAGAATTATTATCCACACATGCTAATAGCACTGCTGTTTACACCGAGGGAATAAATCACCGAGCTGTCCTCCATGAATAATATTTCTTGTTTGCCTCATTTCAGCCTGAGCATGCAGAGCTGCTTGGCTTGACAGCTCAAGAGTTGGAGAACTTTAAAACTCTCACCTGATGTAATTTATTTAAGAGGAATCATTTCACGGGACAGTGTTTTGATTCTAAATTATTTAAATTTGTGCAAACACAACTTGCTGAGACTGCCATTGGAGACATATCTTGGATAACGGATAGAGAGAAGACGAGATAATTGAAATGTGAAGGCTGGGCATGCATTTATGGTGATCCTGGGAACCTGAGTGATAAAATGTTGATGCCTGACACTCAGGTCAGTGCACTGTAGAAGATTTAAAATTTCAGAAAACCTGGCGTGACTTCTGCATGGACTATTTTAACAGGGTTGTTATGGTATCACTGTTGGCTTCCGAAATATGTGGGATCGAATCAAATGTCATTGAGCATTCTTTCTGTAGTAGTTGACCCTTTTTTAAAAAGACAAAAACATCCAGGAATTTTAAAAAAACACTTATGCAGCTTACAATATTTGCCACTCCTGTAAGGAAAAAGAAGAGTTATACCCCGCTTTTCTCTACCTTTAAGAAGTCTCAAAACAGCTTACAATTGCCTTCCCTTTCCCACAACAGACACCTTGTGAGATAGGTGGGGCTGAGAGAGTTCTGAGAGAACTGTGACTAGCCCAAGGTCACCCAGCAGGCTTCACGTGGAGGAGAAGGGGAATCAAACCCGGTTCTCCAGATTAGAGTCCGCCACTCTAGCTCTCAAGGACACCATTATAATTATAATTTCTGTACTTAATTTTATCCCTGCAAGGTGCCCTTTTTATTATTAAAGATGCATTTTTGTTGAAATACCAAATGGTGGGGACTCAGGCGGAAGGCTTCTCATGATGCCTTTCCCTTAACATAGTTTTTGTTTTCTTGCGGCTGTGCCGTTTGGTGGCTATGTGTCAGCCAGCCTCAGTAATTTGGCTCAGGTGCTTTGCTGCTGTAGCCGTTCCGTATTACGTCTCAGTCTGCAGCTGTCTCTCAAGCTGCCAGCTTAAGGTGGTGTTCGGAAACATCCAGACGACCACATTAAGTCACCATGATGGCTCTGGGGCATTTATTGTTTTCTTCTGCAGTGACTGCATCAGATTTCTGCTGTCAGATTTCTACCTTGAAGTGAGTTGGGTAAAAATGCCTTTGGTTCTTTCCCCCATGCTCCCAATTACTCATGCACTTTCTATCTGGCTCCTTTTGTTTTAAGTGGACACCATAAATAGGTAAATTGAAATTCAGTGAGAAACGGATTCTCTAGCCCATATCCGGATGGGACTTTCCTTTCCTTTGGTTACTGCAAATGGGCTTTTCCCAACCGTGACCCTTCCAACAGGGCTCCACAGTGGTGAAGAAGAGTCCCTCAAAGGCGGTGATGCATATTTTCAGTTCCCTTCTTTGCTTTTGGAAGAGGCTGTGCAAGGAAGGAGGAAACAGACTGCAAGTATGACAGACTGCAAGTCAGTTATCTGCAAAGGAAGGACCTCAAAAAGAGGGAAGTGATAAATCAAGTAATCAGCCCGATTCAGCCTTTACAGAAACCACAAGAAAGTCTTTCTGCCCTGTTGCAGGATGTGATGACCCGATCCCCCCTTTATTTTAGAGAAATGACAACGTGCTTCCACATCTACGTCAATCCAACCCATAATAACAAACATGTATTTCCAGAATCCTTGCGGGGGTGATGTGTATAAATACCCCTATGTGTACTAGAACCAATTTTATTTATTTTGATATTTATTCCCCACTTTTCTTCCCAATGGGGAGTCAAAGCAGCTTACAAGATCATTTCTCCTCTATTTTATCATCACAACAATCACCCTCTGAGGTAGGTTAGGCTTTGCTGGTCTTTGACGGTAATAAATTGTTCCGTTCTGTTCTAAGGTAAGTTAGGCTGAGAGAGGGATGTAAATGGCCCAAACACTTCTGCTGATCAAACAGAATAGATGTTCTCAATCCATGTCCCTATACTAAAAAAAGAAAGAAAAAAGATAAATGGATGGAGTCAGAAACCCAACCACTGTCCCTAGTGACAAGTGAGGCCTGCTTTTGGATCACGAATTGTGGATGCCCATTCTGCTAGACTGTGATGGACCAGTAAAGCATCAGTATCTAGATGGTCAGTTTCCAGCAAATCTGTGGCAAGTGGGCTTTTCTCGGTCCAAACGTCTCTTACAACAGGCCTTACCTCCTGGTGAGATCCTTTTACCACAGACAGAACTCTTGAGACACAATGAGACTATTCTTTTGTTGGTCAGGGCACACTTATATTTCTCTCAAGATTTCTCATAAAAACTGGTTCTTAATTTCTACTTGGTTATCTATTCTATCCTTAACTTGTAACATATCACTCAGACAAATGAAACATCACATAACTGAATGAGGAATACCCATGGCTTGGCACGTTCTTATCACAAAGTTATGACACAGACGTCGACAGAGGTTGTTTGATTAAGGCATGATTAAAGCATAATTGATACACTCCATTCAGGGACTTCCTACATATTATTGGTCTGGGATATGTATCCCCAATTGGCTTTTAAGTATGCTCTTTAATTTTATTCTTATCCCACAATTTACCATCTTTCCCATAATATCTGAACAGTCAGTTCACATGTTTCACTCTTAGAAGCACCAATGTTCAGAGTACCCGTGGCACTGTTGATGGGCAGTATCTGGGCATCATGGATGTGTGGGAGATTTTGTTTATCTCACAGTTATGAATCTTGCTCATCTTTGAGATTCACCAACACTCTGAAGAAGCTCTGCAAGACCTTTCGATTGGGGGTGGGTTAAATGGCTTTCAGTATTCTGTTTTAGCAGATTATTTTTTATCTGTTTATACCTGACCTCCCCTCCCCAAATGGGGACCCAGAACAGCTTATATCATTCTCATTGAAACAGGTAGTATTAAAATATCCTGAAACCATGTTCAAGAAACTCCAAGCACAGACATTTCAGCCACATTCATAAACCCAAATAACAATATGATTGTGCCTTCTTTTGAATGAAAGACAACTGCTTGAGGTGAAAGAAGTAGCCATCTCTCCCTCCCCACCCTCATAGATTGTGTTGCTTCTTGGACATCAGTTGCATACTTATGCATACTTACTTGTGCATAAGTACTATCGTAATCTGCAGGAATTAATTCAGAGTAAATATGGATAGGTACATTGCTGCATGCTTTTGCTCAGCTACAAGCATTAAGACTCCCATATGTGAAGGTGTGCTTGAAGCATACATTTTGCTCAGGGTGGTTTTGAAGGGGGGAAATTGGGGAAGGGGAGTTCTGGCAGCTGTAAAACAATTATAGGTTATGTGCTGCCTTTCATCCTTCAAGGGTGCATTATGATGATTATTTACTTGCAAAGAGATCCATTGTATTCTAGGGTCCGCGCAGAATCAAGCTGCAGCTTCTCCTATGATATGTGAATAGAACAATTCAGACTGGAGAAAAAGAACCTAGAAAATCTAAAGTGCTTCTTGCTGGAAATTGTCCTAAAGTAGAGAATTAAAATGAACAGATTTTAGAATAATATACAGAAAAACATTTAAAGGTGCCATAGAAAACTGATTTTATGTCTAGCCGATGCATTTCGAGCATGCCACTCTTTTTCAAGGGCACTACAATACAAAACCTGATAAGACTAATTAAAGTGAAGAAATTACTCCTATTATGTATAACATAGCCGACGTATATAACGCCCATGCACAAAACTGTTTTGAAATTCTGCTATAGAACTCTCTCTCTCTTTAAAAATGTGTAATTAATCTTTGTATTGTAGAACCCTGGCGGGGGGGACCCAGTAAGTCTGAAACTCCAAAAATCAGTTTTCTACATTTACCATTGGATGTTTTTCTCCCAATTGTTCCTATTATAAAGACGAATATAGTGTACTTCACACACACAAAAATTAAGTGCTATATAAAATGGATTTAGGAAGAGCTATAACCCTGTGTTCCTTCCATCTTTCAGAGAGGCAAGAAGAAATTGACCTCCATGATTATTAGCCAGCCTTTTCACTTGAGGCTGCCTGCAACTCTCGTAGGGTTGCCAGCTCCGGTTTGGGAATACCTGGAGATTTGGGGAGGGGGTGGAGCCTGAGGTGAAGGGAGGGACTTCAATGCTATAAAGTTCAATTGCCAAAGCGGCCATTTTCTCCAGGGGAACTGAGCTCTGTTGCCTGGAGATCAGTTGTAATAGTGGGAGATCTCCAGCCACCACCTGGAGGCTGGCAACCCTGCTCTCTCTGTATATTCCAAAGGAGCTGAGAGAGGAAAGGTTCCCCAGTGGCTTAATTCCACACAAGGATGTTAAATAGGATTGCCAACTTTGGGTTGAGAAATTCCTGGAGATTTGGGGTGGTGGAGCCTGGGGAGGGTGGGGTTTGGGGATGGGAGGGACCTCCGTGGGGCATAATGCCATATAGTCCACCCTCCAAATCAGCCATTTTTTCCAGGGGAACTGGTTTCTGTAGTCTGGAGATCAATTGTAATTCCAGGAGATCTCCAGACTTCACCTGGATGCTGTCAACCCTATGAAAGATTGGCAGTATTAATACATGCGTTAAGAGGTAAAGGTCCCCTGTGCAAGCACCGGGTCATTCCTGACCCATGGGTTGACGTCACATCCAGGCGTTTCCTAGGCAGACTTTGTTTACGGGGTGGTTTGCCAGGGCCTTCCCCAGTCATCTTCCCTTTACCCCCAGCAAGCTGGGTACTCATTTTATTGACTTCGGAAGGATGGAAGGCTGAGTCAACCTTGAGCCGGCTACCGGAAATTGACTTGCGTCGGGATTGAACTCAGGTTGTGAGCAGAGCTTGGACTGCAGTACTGCAGCTTACCACTCTGCGTCACGGGGCTCCTAATGTATGAATTACCAAATTTTAAACTTGTTCATCTAGCTGTTCCTTTAACATCAGTTTGATCTGTAGCAGTAATGCTATTTAGCCACGAAAAATTTCAGAGGCCCATTTCAGCATATTAAACCTCTATTGAAAGATAGGACTTTTTTTTACCAGTTGGCAACCTTAGCACTGCTTCCATCTTGTAAATCACATTTAGAGCTTGAGGGAAAGGGGGTGGAAACAGAACTAACCAATGTAATAAGTAAGTACATAAAAGTTGCCAACCTGTTTTTCCCCCTCTTGCCTGTCAGGCAGAAATGAATATTTTCCTCTTTCTTTATCTCTGTGCCAGAACAAGCACCACCTGCTAGATCTTTGTGGGCCGCTGAAACATTCCTGGAGGAAAAAAAAAATTGGCATCCTTAGCTGGAAAATGTTAATGTTTCAGACTTACTTTGTTATTGTAGCGAACTCCAAGTACTACTATCCTCCAGAATTAAACAAGACCTATTTATTTGAAGCAGGATGGCTTCTTCATTAAACTGGAGGATTGTGTGGTGATGTGAATGTACAGACTTAGATGGTATTGCCCTATTCAGTGTCTCCTGGTGTGGTGGTTGCTGCAACCCATCTGTGAGGGGTAAATCAGATGGAGATTAAAACCTCTTTGACTGAATCAAAGCAATGTATTAGCCACTAAATCACAATGCTGTTCGACAACTGAATGTTCCCTTACAACATTCAATCTTTGCATGGCAGAGTCCTTAATCTTTAGAGAGATATTGATAAAAAGGTAAAGGTAGTTCCCTGTGCAAGCACCGGGTCAATACTGACCCATGGGTTGATGGCACATCCCGACGTTTCCTAGGCAGACTATGTTTATGGGGTGGTTTGCCATTGCCTTCCCCATTCATCTACACTTTACCCCCAGGAAGCTGGGTACTCATTTTACTGGCCTTGGAAGGATGGAAGGCTGAGTCAACCTTGAGCCGGCTATCTGAAACCGACTTCCATCGGGATCGAACTCAGGTCGTGAGCAGAGCTTTTGACTGCAGTACTGCAGCTTACCACTCTGCGCCACAGGGCTCCTATAGAGATATATCGAGGTTTGGTTATTTATTTGTTCCAGGTTCAAAGCAAAACCCTGTTTTCCCCAGCCAACAAACAGTCAACTTTTATTTAAAATGAATCACTCTAGATCTGATTAAACAAAACATTAATCAAATAGGTACACCAAACACTGGCATACTCATAAAAATAAATCCTATATAAGTGTACATGTCTTTCCTATTCTGCATAACTTGACTCTAATAATAACATTACATTTCAAAGTCTCTTGCCTAAAGCTCTGCCTGAAAAGGGGGAAACAGGTTTCACTGAATTCCAAATCTGTAAGATTCAGATATTATAGAGTGTGGCCAATTTATATAGAAGCTATTACAAAGACCAACACATAACTGTATTGAACTTTCTGACTGATGCTTTCTAAAGGCATAATGTAAGACATCTTTGTGCATCCCAAAGAATAATTGTTGCAAACTCAGTTCCACTTGTTGACTTATTCTGGGCATAAAGCTATTTATTCATAAATTCTCCTTCAAGGCTGAAAGCTAAGCTAGCTAGAACAGTGAAAAATGCATGCTTGCAGATTTTACACAAGAATCTAAACCAAGTTCTGGGGCCTTCTTTGTCAAAACATCTCAAACAGCAATTTAAATGTAAAATCTGCAACACTGAAGCAGGAATGTCATGTCAAGAAGGAGAGCCTCGTGAGAAGGCAACCCTGCTCCAGGTACTAGCTGGAGATCTCCTGTTATTACAACTGATCTCCAGCCAATAGAGATCAGTTCTCCTGGAGAAAATGGCTGCTCTGGCAATTGGACTGTGGCATTGAAGTCCCTCCCCTCCCCAAACCCTGCCCTCCTCAGGCTCTGCCCCTAAAACCTCCAGCTGGTGGTGAAGAGGGACCCGGCAACCCTACCTAAGGCCATCTAGCAAGCTTCCATTGTAGAGTGGGGATCTGAACCTGGTTCTCCTAGTCCAACACTCTAACCACTACACCACGCTGGCTCCTTTTGGCCCTCCGAAATGAAGGTTTAGTTGTTTGGTTTCGCAAGAAGTTATGGGTGATGCCTAAACTGAGCATTATGCTTCTTTAAACCTTAGTTTGGAGAAAGGTGAGGCTTGTCGATGCATCCAGTTCCCAGGGAGCAATTTCTTGCACCCCTCTGTAAGGATATTTCAGGTAACTCTAGACAGACACTCCACACACTTCCTCTCACAAACACCTCCAATCACCTCCTGATGAAAGGTGTTAATTCTTAAGTTTGTTATAGTGCTAATTTTTTTAATGCTACTGTGGCAGCTGTAGTTGCATTGCTCTCAGAGATCATGGGTAACAGGACAGGAAGTTGCAATGTACAGGAAGGATCAACTGAAATAGTATAAGAAAGACCATCCACAGCACAGAAACTATGCTTCTATTCCACAGCAATTTTTTTTAAGTGGCAAAATCAGCTCCTGGGGAAAACTGGTCCTGTAATGGTTGGGGGAAAACGACAGGGATGACTGGATTGCTACCAACTCCCTCTGGAGCCACCGTGATAACCACGTGTACTGTATGAAGGATGACAACTGCCTCACAAGTAAAGAACCACCCTAAGATGTTTTGACCATGGCTCACTCTTGTCATTGCTGACATAAAAGGAAACGAAACAAACAAGAAAGGGGGGGAGGGCAAAGGGTTGTGGAAAGGACAGATGAGCATGAAGCCAGCCAGCAAGCTGTTAAAGTCAGGGGTGTCGAACTCAATTGTTACGAGGGCCAGATAAGACATAAATGTCACTTGGTCGGGCTGGGCCATGCCTCGCCAGCCCAGATCGGGAGTGGGGCAGGGGTGGCTGTCTTGGCTGTCTCGCAGGCCGGATAACAGCTCTCAAGGGGCCGGATTCGGCCCGTGGGACTTATGTTTGACACTTCTGGTTAAAGTGCTGCCTTGCTCTTTCCTCTCCCTGACCCTTTGTGACTGAGACAATTGGGTAACAAATTGTGAGCCCATTTTCCTTTATGCCTGAGCAAGGAAAAAGGCTGGAGAGTTGTCAGTATTTTAATACAAAGCTGGAAACCCAGATTGCAGAAGTGGGTATATTTCTAAGGGACCCTTACCCCCATATAGTTTGCCAACCTCCAGTAGCAGCTGGAGATCTCCTGCTATTACAACTGATCTCCAGCCGAGAGAGATCAGTTCCCCTGGAGAAAATGGCCACTTTGGCAATTGGACTCTATGGCATAGAAGTCCCTCTCCTCCCTAAACCCCACACTCCTCAGGCTCCACCCCAAAAACCTCCCCCCAAAAACCTCCCGCCTGTGGCAAAGAGGGGCCTGGCAACCCTACCCCCACATTAGCTAGGGAAACTGAGCAGCAGCAGCAGCAGAAGCAGAAGAGTTGGTTAACTCCCCCACTTCGGGTCCGTGCAATTCGGCGCGAATTCAAAGTTCGGGGAAAAAATTCGGCCAAATAAAGCCATTAAAAACACAACCGCGCCTTTCCGGGGGGGGGCATTTTTGGGAGTAGAGGTCCCAAACTTTCAGCGGAGCTTCAAAGGACCCTTCTTGCAAGACCCCCCAAGTTTTGTAAAGATTGGGTCAGCAATCTAGGCATATATTTTTTCGTATCCTAAACGCAGGTAGATGTTCAATAGAAGTTCATGTTACTGAAGAACAAGGTGGAATGCTGGGATACGATTGTTTCGGAGTCTTCTTCAGTCCCACATCTACACAAAAGTACACAATACACAATGTTCTAAACTATCTATACAATAATCAATTACTAGTATACATCGTATTACAAAAAAAATGCTGTATATTCTTATGGCAATTTATGTACATAGCACTTCACTGATGTGAATTGACGCTTCTGTATATAGCACTTGCTGTTGTTGTTTGTTTGGTTTTCCAATACAAACTGTTTTTGCAGATATCCCAGCATATTCTTGTACTAATTTCCTAACCTATGGTAACAGTACAGAGATGTTTATTTTTGTTAGTACCTGGAGGTTGGCAACCCTAGCGACCCTCCAGGCGAGGCCACCTGTGGCTGAACCCCAGACACAGCTGGTTCTCCTGAGCTGCCAGGCCATAGACCCGGTGAGATTTCCTGTTCTTCACTCCTTTCACTGTCTTCTGTCTGCTGGGGCTGCTCCTCTGTTCGCACCCTGCTGTCTCCGCGTAGTTGCCTGAGGAAGCGTTGGCAGGCTGACCTATGACACTGTCCTTGCTCTATCAAATGTTAGTTGATGTTAATTGCCTGCTTCAATCAATCAATCATCATTTATTGCGGTCAAAAGACCAATTCAGCCCAGACTTTAAAACTCTACAACATTCAGTTTTCCCACCCCCACATAAAATGTACAAATCCAGTAATGTTTAAAATTAATTGCCTGCTTTATAACATATGCCAGACAGGGGGAGATATTCTTCAGGCAGACGAGAAGATTAGCCCTGAGATCTGCCTAAATTCAGCTGGTGAGAAAATCCACCTCTGCTGCGATTGCCATTATCTGTAGACTATGAGATACAGAATGCTCAGAAAGAATACGCATCATAATTCTGGTGCATGTATCCCCATGCCTTGCAGCTGAGAAGATGCAGATCAGGAGTCCCCAACATGCTGCCTGTGGCACCCACTGACACCTTTCCTAGTGCCCACCAAGGGTGTTTTGAAAAGTGAGCATGGCCAGGGGGGCCTTCTGCCAAGCAAGGCTTCTGGTTTGGCCACTGGAGATTTGATTGGCTTTGCAGTTTTTTTAAAAAAACGTTACTTCAGCAGCAGCTACCATCTCAGTGCAAAGATCTTCACTGTGTGGCTCAAGGTAAGCTGGGGCAGTCATTTGCCACTGGCTCTACCTCCTACGTTTTGTGGCTGCACCCACCAAGCTAGGTCAGAAGTCCAAAGGTGCCCGAAAGCTCAAAAAGACTGGAAGTGTTGTGCCTAAAATGTTACCCCAGGTAGATCTGATCAAGGATAAAGCACTGGAGATCAGGAATTACTTTTACAGCCTATGCTATTTAATGGTACCAGTTTAACAGTACAAGCTGAGATCAAGTTTCTCCAGCCGAAACCAAAAGAATCATACTGCAGAAAGAATCACACTGTAGTTCAGCATTCATCAACCTTTATACACTTCTAACAATTGTCTTCAATAAAGATACATTTCTACTTTTCCCACGGTGTCATTTTTAACAAGCAGTTCTGCAATCAGCAAGTTCTTTTGCTGGGACGCGAAGGTCCCTTTAACGAGATAACAACTAGCGAAGCAGAGGAAGGCGGCAGTGTTTGGGATGTTGCAGCTTGAGGAATGTTAGTGTATGTGGGTGCTTATGCAGACTAAGTGAAAGGAAAGGAAGATGAAAAGAAGAGGGGGTGGCAGTTCTTTACACACGTTTATCTACACAGGTGTCACGTCTAAAAGGAGGATTCCTGCACCTGTTTATGTACACAGGGGCAGTTCATAGTGCCACAGGTAAAAGGCCTTTATTGGGGGCACTTCAGAAGCCCCTGATGTATATGTTGCTTTATGGCACAATCAAAGTACAAGCACATAATGGACTTAATTGTCTAAGCATAACATGCCTTGGTTGTGTGTTTGACCACACCGTCATTAGCACATTATCTTGATACTTGCAGGACAATGACTAGCACATTACTTTTGCACGACAATGACTCAGCTCAAACCCAACCCCTTTCTGACTATATCTTCCTACACACTTGACACTGAGAGACACTGTCCTTCAGTGTTACTACTCTGAAGATGCCTGCCACAGTTGCTGGCGAAACGTCAGGAAAGAAAATTCCAAGACCACGGTTACACAGCCCGGATAACCTACAAGAACCAGTTAACAGTCCTTGGGCTGTTGCATTATGAGGAATTCTGCACTGATCTTACAGATTTATGTAGTGAACAAAACTGATATGCGTGCTTTTTCTGTTGTTCATCTATCAATGAACAGAATCTGGAAGGAAAAGCCAGAAGGCAGGAAAAGGAAGGCATGTGCTTGGAGCAGGGAGCCAAAAGGAGGTTGTTTGGGATGGGCAGGAAAGCCAGCCCTGTGCAGGAAAAGAAAACAGATGGGATTCCCCCACAGTTTTCTGTTATATACTTGGAAATTTTGGGCAAAGCACAGCAAAATGTATTTCTAGAAAGAAGAAGTGTTTTGGCTTCTGGACCAGTAAAGGGGGCTCCCCTGATTGAACAAAATTGACATATCAACAAACTTGCACTAGGAAGGGTAGAAGAAAAGCAGGAACTCTTGTTGAATGTGGGAAGTATTGAAATCCATACACATGTATAACACTTTTTGACACGTGGGCAGGGAACAGTCTGAATAGACCTACTTGAGAATGAAAATTTCCATATGTGTTGAAGAAATGACTCACACAATAATTAATCCATGTGATCTTCTTCTTTCCCCTATTTCTTCTTTTTTCATGTTTTAAAGCTTAAGTCAGAGATGTTGTATTTTGAATAATTTTACTTTATGGTGTGTATTTTAATAATCTGTTCCACTCAGGAGGCCGTGCGACTGAAAAGCATTTGGTTTTAATTGAATTTTTATTATTTGTATTGCATTAAAGCTTCGTTAATTCAGTATATAGTGAACACATGAGGCTGTCTTATACTGATTCAGACCCTTGGTCCATCAAAGTCAGTAAGGCCTACTCAGACTGGCAGCAGCTCTCCAGGGTGTCAGGCTGAAGGTCTCTCACATCACCTACTACCTGGTCCTTTAACTGGAGATGCCGAGGATTGAACCTGGGACCTTCTGCATTCCAAGCAGACGCTCTACCACTGAGCCATCAGAATTCATCCTGTTGTTAGGCTTTTTTCCCAGCCTCTTTTGGTTACCTGTTACATACAAAGCCCTTCATGGCCTTGGACCCTCATATTTGCTAGTCTGCCTCTCCCCCTATTGACCACCAGGACAGCTTCGCTCATCTGAGCAAGGTCTTCTGCAGGTGCTCACCTGCAAATGGGCAACATCAACAAATCAGAGTTGCACTTACCTGTAACTGTTGTTCATCAAGCGATCTTCTGTGCAGGCACGCATGGGAACTGCGCATGTGCAGGCCAGACACAGAGAATTTTTTTTCAAGCTTCTAGTAAGATCAGCTGTGAAGGAGCGCTGCCCCCCCATCCTGTGCTAGAGCCAACAGCTCTGCCCACCCAATGGGCACACGACGGAGGGGCAGGGGAGAACTCTTCCCTCATTTCTCCATTAGCCGCTGTGGAGGAGCCTGAGTCGTGACAAGCAGTCCACAGCGGGGAAGGAGGGGGGATGTGTACCTGCACAGAAGACCACTCGAACAATAGTTACAGGTAAGTGCAACTCTGTTTTCATTGTTGTGACTTCTGTTCAGTCCCACATGGGAGAGCAGCAAGCTCACTTATCCTGGAGGTGGGTGTAGAGGAGGGCCGTCAGCCTCAGCTGGGCATTCCTCCTTGAAGGTGGTCCCAACAGCTACTTTTAACCAAACACTGAGCACAGGAGTCCCCTGGGCTCAGCTGGTGGGCTGCCACCAGCCCTTATTCGATCAGTCTAACCCCAGGCAGAGGATAAGGGCAGCCTCTGCCTGCTGATGCCAAATTAGTGCGTAACGCTCGCCCTGCAGGGTAGGAGGCCCAACAGGTTTAAAGATTTGTGCTCGATACAGAAAGCAAAAGGATTCATGAGGCAGTTCAGAAGAAAATAACAAAAGGCTTAAAGAGCTAACTACACATTAAGATTCTAAAGTTCAAAAGTTTGGCAAAAAGCTTAGGCAAGTTTCAAATAGGTTTACCAGTTCCACAAAAGTTATTGCATCTTGATTCAGCATCCAGAATTGTTCCAAAAGTCAATCTGACAGAGTTCTGCCCTAAAAGGGTAAATCAAAATGGGTTTTGATGAAGCCTGGCATGCTGCCCGCATACCTCAAGCATTCATAGATTATGGTTCTCAACTGGCTACATTTATCGTCCCAATCTCAGTGGTGTGAGCGCACAAGATCCAATGAGAATCCAAAGATACCCATAGACCAGTAATTAGTGATGTGTCAAACATTGGCCCACTATTGCATCAGGGGGGTCGAAAGTGGGCCTGGGTCCGCAGTACTCAGTCCACCTGGCGCCCATCAGCAAATGATAAGACCTTGTCTGACAGATTTGTTGCCCTGGTAACAAATGGCCTTCAATTTACAGAGGGCAAAGCATAGCTGCAAATGACCCACAGCTGGGTGTTATCTACCTCCTTGTAGGAGTGAATCTTTACAAGTGAAACTGTTCCCACCGCTGTAAATTGACAGCTGGAATGCCTGCATTCCAACTGTTCAGAGTTTAATATCAAACTTAAGCAGGCCCCCAAAGCCTGAACCACTGAAATAGCTTCAGCAAGGAATTGTGGGAACCACAGCTCCTTGACAGTGGGTGCGTGGCTGCTCAACGAAATAACGGTTGTAAACATGCTCTCCCCCCTCTTTCCGTTCAGCTAGGGGAGGCTTAGAAGGAGTGTGTGGCGGGTGAAACTTGGCAGCCACCATGCAGATTTTTGTGAAAACCCTGACTGGGAAAACAATCACCCTTGAGGTGGAACCCAGTGACACAATTGAGAACGTAAAACCAAAAATTCAGGATAAGGAAGTTATCCTGACCAGCAACGTCTCATCTTTGCAGGGAGGCAGCTGGAAGATGGACGCATACTGTCCAACTACAACATCCAGAAAGAATCCACCCTTCACTTGGTGCTGCGCCTCCACAGAGGAATCATCTAGCTTTCCCTTCGCCAGCTCGCCCAGAAGTACAATTGTGACAAGATGATCTGTCACAAGTGCTACGCCCACCTGCACCCCCGGGCCGTGAACTGCCGCAAGAAGTGCGGCCACACTAACAACCTGAACATGTGGGACGGAGGGGAGGGGGAATGATCCTTCAGAGCTGATCATACTAGAAGCTTGGAAAGTTTTTTCTTGATGGCTGGCCTGCGCATGTGATACTGCACAGAAGCCACAACAATGACCTACCTGTACATGTGCCATCACTGTTGTGGCCCCCAGCTTATGGAATAGCCTGCCTGAGGAGGTCAGAAGGCTCCCCACTCTCCTGGCTTTCCACAAAACTCAAAAATAAGCCCCCATGCAGAGTTTTGAGAATTCGGATGGGGAAAATGTGCATCTAGAGAGCAGCAAATCCAAGGCAAAACCTCCCATGCATAAATGGCCATTGACTCACTCTGTGTAATCTGCAAAGAGTCCAAGCGAGAAAGGCAGACCATAAACAACGTAAATAAATAAAATAATCTGGCTATGAATAATGTTGGATTGAACGCTGGAGCCTAGTTTGATTGTCAGAGTGTTCTGTGCTCCTGTAGAATCAGCCCCTCCCTTCTGGTGACAGTTACTTGCCAACTGACACTTGCAACTGTCATTCAGTTTCACTCAATCTCACTCTATCACTCTGTGTTCCCTCTGCCTCACACTCTATAAAGATGTAACAATGTTTCAATTGATATGAGGTAAAAGTACTAGAAACCTCACAAGGAAAACGTTGATTGTTTAAAGGACTTTGTAAACATTTATTAAACACAGTTTTCTTCGATTTTAATACAAGTGCTGTTTATATTCCTCCATATAGCTTTTGGCTGTTTTGAACTCTGCTGCTTTAAACAGTTGGAATACCCTGCACCAAGTGAGTGCTGGGATATTGCCCTACATAAGGGATTGGATTTGGGGAAGGCACTGGCAAACCACCCTGCAAACAAAGTCTGCCTTGGAAACGTCGGGATGTGACGTCACCCCATGGGTCAGGAATGACCCGGTGCTTGCACAGGGGACCTTTACCTTTAGGGATTGGATTAATTTCCATTCCCCTCCCCCTAAAAATAAACTCTCTCTCTCTCTCTCTCTCTCACACACACACACACACAGAGAGAGAGAGAGAGAGAGCGCTATGGGCTTTCAATGGAGACCTGGCAACTAGGGTTGCCAACCTCCAGGTACTAGCTGGAGATCTCCAGCTATTACAACTGATCTCCAGCCGACAGAGTTCAGTTCACCTGGAGAAAAATGGCCGCTTTGGCAATTGGACTTTATGGCGTTGAAGCCCCTCCCCAAATCCTGCCCTCAGGCTCCGCCCCAAAAACCTCCCCCGGGTAGTGAAGAGGGACCTGGCAACCCTACTTCATGCCCAGAATATGGCCAAGGTGCCCTCCCTCTCATGATCTGCCTCAGGCCATAGAATCAGCCTTGCTGACAGACGGCCATCTAGCCTCTGCTTAAAAACCTCCAGGGAAGGAGAGCTCACCACCTCCTGAGGAAGGCTGTTGCAGTGAGGAACCACTCCAGCTCGTCCCTGGAGGCCTGGCAAGCCTAGCTCAAAAGCTGCCAGGCAGACAAACTGGCAAAAATGGATTTTACTATTTTAGTTAGTGAGTTATAGAAACAAATTTATTTACTTTTATATTATTATTATTATTATTATTATTATTAACAACTTTTAAAACTGCGGAAGTCAGGTGAAGGGGTCACTTTTTAAGGTGGGTGGAGAGTCAAAAGGGTATTTTGGCTTTGTTGAACTTTATAACTTTGTATCATTATAACTGATCCTCTTTTGTATTTTTTTTCTTTTTCGTGTTATTATTGTATTTGTTTGGTTTTATATTATAAAAATTTAAAAAATATTAAAAAAAAAAAAAAAGCTGCCAGGCAGCACTGCCTCTTTCGCTGCCAGGTTCCCCCCACCCAGCCCTGGCAACCCCGGCGTCAACTTTCAGCTGGTTCCTCCCAGCGTGGGCTAATCGGTATTCCAAAACAGGCAGAGGGGCAGCCAGACACCCCTGCAGCGCAGAAAGGCCACTGCCTAAGGGCGGGTCTCAGGGGGTTCCCCGAGCAGACGACCCCTTCCCTCCCTGGGCGTGACGCATCTGCAGGGAATCCCGTCCGTCCCCCGTCCCCCCCAGTTTCCTGCAAGAGCCGTTCGCGCCGTCCCTCCTGCGGGAGGGGAGGACCGCAGCTGCTCGGCAGCTGGCTCCGCCCGCCCCTTCGCACCCGCAAGCGTTTGCTTTGGGTCTGCTGCGGCGGGGCCGAGCTGGGGCCCGGGGATGGAGGGCTACGGGCTCTTCCTGGCGCTGCTGGGCTCGGCGCTGCTGCTGGGCTTCCTCTCGGTCGTCTTCTGCCTGGTGTGGGTCCTCCACTACCGCGAAGGGCTGGCCTGGGACGGGGCGGCGGCCGAGTTCAACTGGCACCCGGTCCTCGTCCTCACGGGCTTCGTGTTCGTGCAAGGCATCGGTGGGTAGGAGGAGGAGGAAGGCGGCGGCGGGGGGGGGGGAAGAGAGGAGGGGGCTTGCAAGGCAGAGCTGCCCCCGGACTAGGGGGGCGGGAAGTGGAGGGGAGCTGCAGGGGGAGCCTGGTGCTGGGGAGAGGGGGAGGCCTTGCTCGGAAGGGAGCTCCCAAACTTTGGCAGCTGTTGGAAAGTCTTGAGGTTAGGGAGAAGTGGCCATTTGTGCATGGGCGGTTTTGCCTTGGGGGTGCGTGCGTTCAGTGCCGTCGAGTCGCTCCCGACTCATGGCGACCCTATAAACCAAAGTCCTCCAAAACGTCCTGTCTTTGACTGTATTTGCTAAAAATGTGAACAGATCTCTCCCTCCTAATTTAAGTCGTTGTTTGTCCACTTATAGTACCGGATTGGTTTTTTTTTTTACAAATTAATGCTTGGCATGTCCTAAGTCAATTGGGGGTTGATTTGGGGTTACTTGGGGGTTGATTTGGTTACTTAGATTATCTTTGGTTGCAAAATAGAGGGGAGAGAATATGTGAAGCATCCTCCCAAATCTGTGTGTGTTAAGTGCCGTCAAGTCGCTTCCGGCTCAAAGTCCTCCAAAATGTCCTGTCTTTGACAGCCTTGCTCAGATCTTGCAAATTGAGGGATCTTTATTGAGCCAATCCATCTCTTGTTGGGTCTTCCTCTTTTCCTGCTGCCCTCCACTTTTCCTAGCATGACGGTCTTTCCCAGTGACTCTTGTCGTCTCGTGATGTGATCAAAATACGGCAGCCTCAGTATAGTCATTTGAGCTTCTAGGGTCAGTTCAGGCTTGATTTGATCTAGAACCCACTGATTTGTTGGTGGTGTTGTTTTTTGGCCGTGCATGGTGTCCGTAACACTCTCCTCTAACACCACATTTCAAAAGAATCTACTCTGTTGATGCACATTTTCCCCGTCCATATTCTCCAAACTCAACAATAAGCCCCCAGGCAGAGTTTTGAGAATGTGGATGGGGGCGACTGGGCATCTAGAGAGCGGCAAATCCTCCCCTGCATAAATGGCCCAGAGGTCCAATCTCGACTTGGCTGGGACTCGCCTCTGGTCAGCTAACAGGACGCGGCTGCTCTGGGGAGAGGGATTTGCAAGGAGGGAAAGAGACGGAAACGCCTGCACGCCTCACCGGTTCGACTGCAGCCTTTTAAAGCAGAAAATAGAAGCGACCTCGTGCACCCGCAGCGTCAGTCTGCAGCTTCGGATGCTCCTGCCCGTTGCAAGAAGCTGGGATTGGGAAAGAGAGATCGCTCCGGGGGACTGTGGTTGATCTGGCTTTTTAGGGAGCCTCGCTTTCCCGCGGGTGGATGCCAACTGCTGTTGTGGAGGCGGCCGACTGGGTTCTTCTGCTTTTCCATCTGGGTTCTTCTGCTTTTCCATCTAGTTGTGGGTCGCAGGACAAGCAGTAATCCAGAATGCTGGCACAGCCTAGAGTCCTGTGGGGCTCTTAAGCACATCTGTTAAGGGGCTGAACTTCTCGGTAAACATACTTTGGACTGGGCTGCAAAAAATGCTAACAATGTGAACAGATCTCTCTCTCCCTCCCAATTTAAGTAGTTGCCTGTCCACTTATTAACACTATAAGTACCGGATTTTTTTTACAAATTAATGCTTGGCGGGTCCTAAATAAATTGGGGGTTGATTTGGTTACTTAGATTATCTTTGGTTGTAAATTCAGTAGGAGAAAACACATGACTAGGATGAATGATGCCTTGGAAGAGGAAAAAATGGCATTTATTTTTGGTTGAAGGTTGTTTATTTAAATATTTATCGCGGCCAAGGCCAGGTTCAGGACGGCTCACATCATATAATAATATATAATATAATTATGAATCCAACAAGCCTTTGGCTTGCAAGGATGATTTGCTGTGCCCTTTGTATCCAAAATCTGTGATGAGAAGATTGGTTACTTCTTCAAATCCAGCAAAGAAGAGAAGACCTATTGAGTTTAGTGGGTCAATCCTAGGTGCAGATGGATCTGATTTCAGCCTTAAAACTGGATTTGGTATCTAAATCGTCATGCAATCAACAGTGGGCCAGTATGCCAAAGTTTATACCCAAATAACTATAGTATTTTGGCTGCAAAAAGACTTTTTTATTTCTTACAAGAAGCAGATGACTACACCTCTATTATTTTTCTCTTTTCCTGTTACCAAGGTTTGTATGTGTCTGTTAAGTAATCAGAAAATTGAGTAGTCCTTGCATACGGATTCAAAGTGTACACTTTCGATTTAATTGCATTAGGTAACAGGAACGGCAAAACTGGAGAGTAGATTAGACAAAAAGCAAAGATAAAAAAGCAATACAAAGCTTTGCTAGAGGAGATTTGCTAAAGGAGAGTTGGGAGAAAAAATAGGAAATTGTGAAATCAGTTGTGTAGTTTTGGGATTCTGAACTAATTCTCCAAATCTGGTCCCCCAAATTAAATAACCACACATGGCAAATATGAAAGGCAGGCAGAGAAAATAAAGACAGTTGTAGTTTAGGGAAGGAGCTGTTTGCCCAAATGTTTCTCAGTGTAAGTTTCCCAAGTCACTCAAGTGATAAGAATGGAAAAACATCTTGTGGGGAAAGTCCTGGATCAAAAATTTCATAAGTGTTTGTGAAATTGGAAAACCAGTGTTCCATCAAGTATAGAGGATGGCTCAATTACGTACGTTGTCTGGAAACCTTAGAAAGAAAGGTTATTGATTTATGCACAAGTTAAGTAAGCTATAGCTTAGGGCAGAGGTCCTCAACATGATGCCTCTGAGTGCCGTAGCGCCTCAGGGCTGTAACAGGGTGGCGGGGGGGGGGGGGAGGAGGGCAGCTGCTGCTCCTGTGGCATGCAGAGAGGGTGGCAGAACTACCTGGCACAGAGGTGCCCATTCCTCCTGTAGGAGAGGCAGTTCTGCCACCCTGTCTGCATGCCACAGGGGCGGTGGCTGCCCACCCCCCATTAAGGCCCTGCTTTCAACACCTTTCCTGGAGTCTGGAAAGTGCTTTTAGAAAATGGATGGGGCCAGGTGGGACTCTTCTCCAGCATGGCTTCTGACTGACCTTTGGAGATCCGATTGGCTGTGCCGATTAAAATAATGTTGTTTCAGAGGCAACACAGTGTTGTGTGTGTGTTCAGTGCTGTCAGGTTGCTTCCGACTCATGGTGGCCCTATGACTCAACGTCCAGTGTTAGTTTATTTTAAATTACCTCCCTTCTCCTCTGCAGCTCTCTGCCTGGTTGTCTCCACCTCCTGCAGCATTCATTTTATGGCTGTTCCCCCCTCCGGTGACAGCCGTTTTGTGGTTGCGCCCACCACCCTGTGTCAGAATTCCAAAGTTGCCCACAGGCTCAAAAGATTTGGGGACCCCTGACTTAGGGTTTCAGGTGATGAGGAGCCTCTAAATTAAAAAAAAATACTACCAATTACCAAATGTTTTTGGTAATACTATTAGGCCCCTTAAAGTTAACATAGCTCAGGGGTTTCAGTGTGGCTTAATTTGGCTTTGGCTATTGCACAAGTAAAGGAGATGCACTAAAAGTTTTAACTGATATAAAAAAAAAACCGCTTTAGGGATGAACAGGGTACTTGGACTCCAACCCAGATCCCTCTGTCCTTTTCCAACATTTGACTATTAGGTTTTGAACTGATTTAAGATTACTAAAGGTAGAGGTTGTGATTGGATGCTGTGAACTTACATCCGCATTTGGCTATGCTGACTTTAGACTTCAGGAGACTGAAGTCCGATGAAGTTGCTGCTAAAGATCCCTATGTATGTGTGTGTGTGTAAAGTGCCGTCAAGTCGCAGCCGACTTATGACGACCCCTTATGGGGTTTTCAAGGCAAGAGACTAACAGAGGTGGTTTGCCAGTGCCTTCCTCTGCACAGCAACCCTGGACTTCCTTGGTGGTCTCCCATCCAAATACTAACCAGGGCTGACCCTCCTTAGCTTCTGAGATCTGACAAGATCAGGCTAGCCTGGGCCATCCAGGTCAGCTCCTCCTTATAGAACTAGAGTTGCCTGAAGAAAAAAAGGCACTGTTTAAGTCTGAAGTGTATTGCTTAGATACATCCAAAAAGGCTGCAAAGGGTGGAGGAAAACTTATTAACTAAAATACCACTGTTCGATTCCCCCACCCTCTGCCAATTGAATTCTTTCTTGATCTCGTCACTGTTAGTTAAGCTGTACTTGACATCTTAACGTTGAGCTAATCCTTGTTTTGCTGTCTCATCTTCTGTATGTTCCAAGAAAGTAGTAGCAAGGAGCTAGCGTGGTGTAGTGGTTAAGAGCGGTGGTTTGGAGCGGTGGAGTCTGATCTGGAGAACCGGGTTTGATTCCCCACTCCTCCACATGAGCGGCGGAGGCTGATCTGTTGAACTGGATTTGTTTCCCCACTCCTACACACGAAGCCATCTGGGTGACCTCAGGCAAGTTACAGCTCTGTTAGAGCGCTCTCAGCTCCACCTACCTCACAGGGTGTCTGTTGTGGGGAGGGGGAGGGAAGGTGATTGTAAGCCGGTTTGAGTCTCCCTTAAGTGGGAGAGAAAGTCGGCATATAAAAACCAACTCTTCTTCTTCTTAATAGAGAATAAACTGTTGCAAAGCTATGGCATGATGATTCTGCATCAAAAAAAGAATACATGATTTGAGCCAGAGAGGCTTTGTGAGTAGTTTCTTTGAGGTGTTATTAAAGAGTGAATAAGTTGTTAACGTAAGGGAAATTGGAAACGCTTTGCACAAACGGCTAGAATATAAATGCACATCCAGAATGTGAGAAGACAAAAGGGAGTATTGAGTTTTAGGGAAACAGAAGATTGCGAAAAGGGAATAGTTGAACAGCAAGTTATTTTGCAACCATCTGCTTTGTTGAAATGGGTGGAAAAAGATTTCAGCCAAGTTGCTACCAGTAGACTAAACTGTTCTCCTTGTGTGTTTATTCACCTGCATTACTTGTAGTGATAATTAAGAATCCCTTCAAACACTACATCTTTTGGGGGAATGTTCAAAACATTTGATGGGTACTCATAAAACTGTGAAAGTCACTATGTGCTGCACATGTACACACACCAGACACCAAGTATGTACTGGAAACAGCTTTCTCTTTAAAAAATAATTCTTGTGTCAGATATTGATAGATGAAGCCAAAGTCCAGTAACAATAAAATATTGGATTTAAATAACTTTTTAGCCTTTTCTCTCTTTGACAAAGCTATAGCATTGTTATTTTAACATGTTTAAGAGTGGATTTTCTTTTCTGGCATTATTGTCTTAACATTTGGAGAAGGCTTTAGTCAAACAAAGGATTTGTGATAACAGATTATCACAAAGGGAGCCAGCATGATGTTGTGATTAAGAGTGATGGTTTGGAGCAGTGGACTCTGATCTGGAGAACCAGGTTCGATTCCCCACTCCTCCACATGAGCGGCGGAGGCTCATCTGGATTTGGTTCCCCACTCCTACACACAAAGCCAGTTGGGTGACCTTTGGCAAGTTACAGCTCTGTTAGAGCTCTCTCAGCCCCACCTACCTCACAGGGTGTCTGTCATGGTGAGGGGAAGGGAAGGTGATTGTAAGCTGGTTTGATTCTACCTTAAGTGGTAGAGAAAGTCAGCATATAAAAACCACTTCTACTTCTCCTTCTTCTCCTTCTACTACTACTACTTCTTCTACTACTACTACTACTACTACTACTACTACTAGAATATGTATGCTGTGGTACATTAATCTAGTTGACCTTTACCTTTAGATCTAAACTTTCCAGTACCTGCACTTAAAGTGTGAAAACTATTTAAAATTTTAATTTTGGCGCACTGTTAATATTTTGCCTTCAGCAGACCTTGAGGTTCGTTACAAGCACATTTCTTCAATTAATAGTTTCTGCCTGTGTAGTAGTATAGGGATCGCCCTCACCTGGATAGCCTACGCTTGTCAGATCTCAGAAGGTAAGCAGGGTCAGCCCTGGTTAGCACTTGGATGTGAAACCACCGAGGAAGTCCTGGGTTTGCTATACAGAGGCAGGCAATAGGAAACAACTTCTGAACATCTCTTGTTTTGAAAACCGTAGGTTGCAGTAGGTCGGCTCCAACTTAGTGGCAAAAAAAGTATGGGGATATCGGAGTCTTTAGCCCATGTTCTGTTATTTTGTAACTATTATAAAGGTGTTAGAAATGAAGTAATTGCTTCGCTTTGGGGATACTTACCAAGCCATATCGCAGAAGATCTGGTTAACCCTTTTTCTCGCTAAGGATAATGTATATATTATTAAGAGTGGCTATTTTGAGATTAGATCCTGGAAGATAAAGGAAGTTCGTTAATCTGATACTATTTTCTGCATTGTTTAACATAGCATGTCTAATACTTTATGCTTTGATTTGCACTGCTATAATCTTTGTCCTATTACATTGCTTAGAAGATGTCTCAGCCTATTGACTGCATTCACTGACACTGAATAATCCACTTTAGGTCTCAGTGAGAAAGGCAAACCATAAATAAAGTAGTAGTAGTACAAGCACTATAAATTGCCTGTCTGCTCAAGTGACTGTATTGTATTATTGAGATTGGTCAGTTGACCGTATAATTGATAACTGAGTTGATTATCTTTAAGACTGCAGAACTGTACAGGCTTGCCAGGGAATAAACCCCATTGGATGTGTCACAATGAAACCAACATTCATAAGGTTGTTTCTTATTACGGTACCAGCTAAGGTTAAACTAAGTTTTCTTCTTGTGAGCTGTACAAAATTAGGCACAAAACTGCTGTCTCTTCAGTTTGAATATGCTTTTCTTTAAAAATCTGTGCAATTGCCAAAATGTATATGTGCAGTTGGGGGAGAAGGCTTTAAAATGTCAATATTGTGCTTACTATAACACAGAGAAATATAACTTGGTTCATGTTCCAGGACATTCCATTTGGGAACAGAGTTTTCTTTGTGACTTATACAGTGGAACTATATAGAACTTGGCATGCGGTGGACATATATTAGAAGAGTTATAAAGGATGTAAAGTCTTTATGGTAAAGTTGTTCATTCCCATTTGTCCAAACATGCACACTTACGATTTTTTTGGATATTTTAATCCAATATCTTGCATACGCACTGTTCATATATCTGTGAACAACTGTGTGGCCTGCCTATCTATCTCCTAAACCACTTAAACTGGATCAGGTGAAAGCAATACTGTTGGAAAGTTCAGAGGAAGAAAACCTGCGGGATACATTTCCTCTATAGCCTCGGCTGGGGGAGGGCAGTGTATAAAACGAAAAATAAATAAATAAACCTCTGACAGTTTTTCACATATGCCAGTAACCTCAAGGAATTGCTACAGACAGAGCTTCACGAAAACTGACTTGAGTATACAGACTTTCAATGTCTTAATGGCACTACCAGCCACTGTATCAATCACATCACTCACCTCCTACCCCTTAGCACAATTCCAGATTCCATCATTAGGTGATATTAGAGCTGAATCAACAGGTCACCCAGCAAGTGATTGGCCTAAACTGGGGAGTCCTGTGGCTATTTCTGAAGCAGGAAGGTACTTGTTGTTCACCAAACAGTATATGTGGAAAGGGATTTAAAATGCGTAATTCAAATACACTGGAATTAAAATCTTTCTCCTTTCTCAAAAGCCTGATGCCGATGTACGATGCCAGATCTTTTAGCTATTGTTAGATTTAGGAGGAGAGTGTTACAGATACCGTGGACTGCCAAAAAAAAACAACAACAACAACAAATCAGTGGGTTATAGATCAAATCAAGTCTGAACTGACCGTAGAAGCTAAAATGACTAAACTGAGGCTATCGTATTTTGGTCACATCATGAGACGACAAGAGTCATTGGAAAAGACAATCATGCTAGGAAAAGTTGAGGGCAGCAGGAAAAGAGGAAGACCCAACAAGAGATGGATTGACTCAATAAAGGAAGCCACAACCCTCAATTTGCAAGATCTGAGCAAAGCTGTCAAAGATAGGACATTTTGGAGGACTTTGATTCTTAGGGTCGCCATGAGTCGGAAACGACTTGACGGCACTTAACACACACAGATTTAGGAAGATGCTTCACATATTCTCTCCCCTCTATTTTGCATCTGCCTTGACACTAACCCACAGTAATGATGACGAGGACTGTCCTAGAGCTTGAAACTAGTGCCTAATTGGTTGAACCCTGGTTACAGGGGAATCTTCTTTAGCTTTAACCATGCTGGTACCAACTCAGACTAATGCTACGCCATGTTTAACAGTAGTGAGGGGTAGGAATGTGCATATGAGCCTTGTGCATGCTTGACAGGAATATTATGGGTTGGATCCAGACTAAACTGGCAGGTTCTACCACTTTCCCCTTCCCACTGCATCCCCCCCCATTGTTCCTGGGGTCCCTTATCCCCCAGAATCATATCCACTGATCCATGGAGATCAGTGGGCTGAAGCCAGGAGGGGGGGCAGGAAAGTTCTGTTCTGCCGATAGAATGTTTAGTTTGCATCCTACCTTGTCTCCAGTTATGAACATGAAATTGTTGAGGTTGAGTAACCTACGAAATAAAGGGTGTGGGAAGTAGGGGGCCAAAGGAATAGGAAATTAACCTCTGACTGAGAGACCCAGCAGAAAAGGGGGTGTTATAAATAGAGGCCTGTTTAAAACAAGATCTAATCTAAAAAGCTATCAGTTTACTAGGCCTGGGTATGAGACACTCCTAAATAACAACAGCAGAAAAGCTAATGCTGGATGAAATGAGATAGTGGAACAGATTAACACCTGTGGGGGGGGGGGAGATCAGCACCTATACTGAGTTAGGCAGCCAAAGTCCCTGTTAAATCCATTGTCTTTAATTTGTTGAACTCAGTACTTGGTGTTGGAGCATGCATTAAGTTTGCTATTTAGCTGCTATTTGGGAGGGTCTTAACACCGGCTTTGAGTACAGGGATTGTTCTTTTGATTGGACCTTTTTTTGCCACGGGCCTTACGTTGTAACACTCTTCCTCCTCTTTCTGTTGGGTATTTAAAGGTAAAGGTAGTCCCCTGTGCAAGCACTGAGTCATTCCTGACCCATGGGGTGACGTCACATCCCGATATTTACTAGGCAGACTATGTTTACGGGGTGGTTTGCCATTGCCTTCCCCAGTCGTCTACACTTTACCCCCAGCAAGGTGGGTACTCATTTCACCGACCTTGGAAGGATGGAAGGCTGAGTCAACCTCGAGCCGGCTACCTGAAACCGACTTCTGTCAGGATCAAACTCAGGTCATGAGCAGAGCTTTTGACTGCAGTACTGCAGCTTACCACTCAGCACCACGGGGCTCCTATGTTGGGTATTTAACCATGCCTAATAGATGTTGCTATGCAGAAGAAGGCAATGGCAAACCACCTCTGTTCATCTCTTGCTTTCAAAAACCCCATGAGGAGTCACCACAAGTCATTTGTGACATGATGGGACTTAATTATTAATGGATTTACGCTCCAGTGCATCGGAGGAAGTTGACTCAAGAAAGATTATGAATAAATAAAATCTGTTAGTCTTTAAAGCGATGCTGATTTTCTGTGTAAAAGAAAACCAAAACGGGACGAATATTGATTTCCAAAGCAATGTTATGGGTTGATATTGCAGAAACGTATGGATATTTCGGTGGTGGAAAGTGCCAGCAAGTCACAGCCGGCTTATGGTAACCACATAGGGTTTTCAAGGCAAGAGACAAACAGAGGTGGTTTGCCATTGCCTGCCTCTGTCTTGCAACTCTATAGAGTTCCTTGGTGGTCTCCCATGCAAATACTAACCAGGGCCAACTCTGCTTAGCTTCCGAGAGCTGTTGAGATCAGGCTAGCCTGGGCTATCCAGGTCAGGACATGGATATTTTAGACTCAACCAAACACTATAGATATTTATTTTCAGTACTGGATAAAACAATGGTTTTCTGTGGTAATTACTGCCCTTGCTTCTAGATGCTTAACCCACAATCTAGCTTGTCTACCTTTGTACTAGATTGAGGTCCTTATCTTCAAGAAAGTTATCTACCTTAGAGTCCTTGCATACTTACACAAAAACAAATAAAGTGTCTTCTTATCTAAAAACAGATATAATTGTGTCGTGCAAAAGCACACGGGATGCATGACCAGAAGTTTTAGGCTGAATGTATGCTGTCCGACTGTTGGTCCATCTAGCCAATAACTGACTGGTAGCAGCTCTCTGATGCTTCGAGTGGGGGCTATGCCACCTAAATTGCTGGAGGCTGCATCCACATCTTGTTGGTTATCGAGTGTTCATGACATTATATTGCTATGGTACAATGTTTGTGCTGAGGTGGGATTGAACCTGGTCTTTATGTACCAGGTATGGCCACTTCCTGTGAGCTGAGGTCTCTTCCTTTAAGCTCTTACGCGATATATAAAGACTTGGTTTAGCTACAGAGGTTTTGTCCTTTAAAGCCCTACATTGTTTGGGACCAGGGTATCTGAAGGACCATCTTCTCCCATATGTTCTTGCCCAGGAACTGATAACAGGGAGAAGGCCTCTTGACTGTCCCACCAATCAAATAACCTTGTCTAGTAGGCACACAAGAGAGGGCCTTTTTGTTGGCAGCCCCATGATTATGGAATAACTTCCCCAGGGAGTTGTGCTGGGCCCCCTCACTGTCCTAATCTGAGTTTTTAAATCTAAGTTGTGGCCTTTTATGTGTTTTTATGTTTGATGTTTTATTTATATTGTTTTCAATGTGTGTGTTTTCTTGATTGTAGGCTACATTGTGTTCCACAAGGGAGAAAGGCAGCTAATGAATGTTTTAAATAAATAAATGAAATGTCTTCATTTTTATAGAAGCGTGTTAGGAGGCACTTTTGCCAAGAAAACGCTTGAATCGGGAAACGTTAATTTCATTTATTGTTTAACTTGCTGGTTTTATATCGCCTTCATTTAAATTAAAACAAGTATGCTGGGGGAACAAATACCATGGACCTGCAAGCTGGGTGCAGATGCATAGACGCAGGCATGGAACATGTCCTAGGGAAAGCTTTATGTCATATGTAGGGAAGCACTTCTGAAAGGGCATGGGAAGGAATAAGGAAAGATGCAGCATTATGGAAGGAGTGTGCCAAAGTGAAGGGGGAAAGAATATCTCGGTTTGATAGCATGTTCCATTTGGTGGATGCTGCTGCTTATTTAGTAACCAACATCTGAGACCAAGTCCTATGAGGAAAGGTTGAAGGAGCTGTGTATGTTTAGCCTGAAGAGGAGAAGACTGAGAGGTGATATGATAACCAGCTTCAAGTACTTGAAGGGCTGTCATAGAGAGGAGGGTGCCAGAAGGTCGGACCAAAACCAACGGGTTGAAATTAAATCAAAAGAGTTTCCGTCTAGACATTAGGAAGAATTTTCTAACAGTTAGAGCGGTTCCTCAGTGGAACAGGCTTCCTGGGGAGGTGGTAAGCTCTCCTTCCCTGGAGGTTTTTAAGAAGAGGTTAGATGGCCATCTGTCAGCAATGCTGATTCTATGACCTTAAGCAAATGATGAGAGTGAGGGCATCTTGGCCAACTTCTGGGCATGGAGTAGGGGTCACTGGGGTATGTGGGGGGGGAGATAGTTGTGAATTTCCTGCATTGTGCAGGGGGTTGGACTAGATGACCCTGGTGGTCCCTTCCAACTCTATGATTCTATGATCCCATGAAAATCTCATATTGTGTGGCACGATTAGAACGCGCGCGCACACACACACACACACACCATTTTATGGCTTGTTAGTTGGACGTTGACCAAGTTTGTAGCTAAATTTCCAACAGTTGATACCAGGCTTTAATAGACTTTGAATGTAAATTTTTAAGAATGTAAAGTTTTAAGAATGTAAATTTTAAATTTTTCCCTAAATTTGCACATTTTTTCTTTCTCTCCCCCTGTCATTTTTAGCCATTATTGTGTACCGGTTACCATGGACCTGGAAATGCAGCAAAGTTCTGATGAAATTAATCCATGCTGGGTTAAATACCATAGCTCTGATATTTGCAATTATTTCACTGGTGGCTGTTTTTGATTTCCATAACACCGCGAAGATACCTAACATGTACAGTCTGCACAGCTGGATTGGGCTGATTGCCGTCATTCTGTATTCTCTACAGGTTAGACGCTGTTTATAAATGGTATTTAAAAGTGGGTAAGATGTTCTGTTTTATCTTTATTAGCAATATGCTATCCCAGCTGAATGGCCTAAGTTGAATTGCTTTTGTCCGCGGATGCTTAATAACGAGAGCTGACACCAGAGCTGGGATAATCAAAAGGGCCAACTTTATTTTTATTGTTCAAGAGGGATCTGCAGCGCACACAACCAAAACATCCCCAATAACTGACTGCAGTGCGGGCCATTGCGGGGATGCTGAAGAGTCAGGCCTTCTCTTGTTTTTTGCATCCCCGTTCTTAGGGCGAGACCCACCCTAGCTCTGAGCCGTCCTTGCCAAGTCTTTTTAGTGCTCAAGGGAGGTGTGCCACATCCAATCCACCCTAGCCGCGAGGTCTATAGGTAAAGGATAGCGGCACCCCTCAAGGAGTTCCTGTCCCAGGTCCCTGCCAGGCACTGAGGCCCCAGTCCTGGTCTGAGGGTTACTCCTTCATCTTCCAAACTGATGCCTCAGGGTGCTCACCGGAGTTGTACCATAATAATGAAACCACCTTTTCCCACACTGCTCCCGCCACAGGGGGCGGATCAGCTTAATGCTTGGTCCGCCCCACCTTAGGACAGGGTGATGAGATGGTAAAGTCGGTTGGCAGGTGGCGTTCCTCAGCCTTTAGGTCTTATGTCAGGCCCATGGTATCGGTGGCACAGCTGCAAGGAATGGGGATGGGGCAGGGATCCTCTGCTGCAACACACTGACATTTTGTTTTTTCAGGTGGGCTTCATTGGAGGAGTCAGGTTCTCTATGGCCACAGCATTGTCTTTTAGCCTTTCCCCCCTTCCAAAAGACAGAGAGAACACATTTGAAATAATTCCCAAATTAAGGAGAAACGCCAGTAAATAGCTACTTCTCAATTGTCCTGGGAGCAGAGAGAAAATTAAAAATAAATTACAGAAAGAGACAAATTATTAGTGTGATCCCGCTTATAGAAACAGTATCAGTAAAAGCCATCAATTCAGTTGTAGTAGTTTCTCCATGAGAGCCACCTGCTGTTGGTACATGTACCTAGAAGATACTCCAATGTATACAAAATAGAAAGAGCTACATTTTTCGCAAAACAGGAATATCTAACTTGACACAAGTATTTAATGTTACTGTTGCCCTCATCTCTCAAAAAAATAATACCGCAAGGACACTTCACATAAGAAAGATGGTTCCGTTGTATTAGGACCTTTAAAGCCACTTTAAAAAAAAGAGTGATAAGGGAAAGAGGAAAACATTCTGTTTGATATACAGGTTGAGTATCCCTTATCCGGACTGCTTGGGACCAGAAGTGGTCCATATTTCAGATCTTTCTGTATATTGGAATATTTTGGAATTTTTTCATATACATAATGAGATATCTTGGGGATGGGACCCAAATTCATTTATGTTTTATGTACATTTTATACACATAGCCTGAATGTAATTTTAAACAATATTTTTAATAATTTTGTATACATTGAGCCATCAGAAAGCAAAGCTGTAACTATCTCACCAGAATAACTGTATTAGCTGTTAAACAAGAGCAACAGCAAACAAACCTAACAACAACAGGCTTGTAGTCTCCACCTACTACCTCCACCTTGCAGTGTACACTGTATTTTATTTTTTAATGAATTTTATTATTTTTACAGAGAAAACAACCAATTCTACATACATACATACAACAACATGTATTCAGTCATTCCACCCTTATGAAGTGTGCCAATGCTCATCATGCTATGAAATATTAAGCTGTTGATTACTGATGGTAAAATCCATTTTGTAAATCCATAATATTAAATCTTAAATGCTATATTAATCCTGGTTATTACTTCTTCTATTTTCTATACATAATGTTATTCATCTTATAACTAATTCAGAGGTGTTCTAAAGAAAAATAACATTCTGGGTTAAAAAACTGCTCATTAGTAAAGTCGCTATTTTCAAAATACCTACTCCATCGATACAATAAAGATACTATTAAGAAACTATAAAATATCTATCTTAATATAAATTTCCCCATATCAATATTTTACTTTATCATCATAATTGTTTTGCATTATTGTAATAGCTTCCCCGTTTTCTTTGCAGTTCCCCCAGAGGTCTTTTGTTCAACAAATGTGTCAACTTAGCCATCACTGCAAATTCTGTATTTATTTATTTTTAGGTGAGAGAAAACATTGAAAGCAGGCAGCATGAATCTGCCTGCATGCTGTCTCAAAGGGTACAGTTTTTGGATCAGTTTTTGGATCAGTCAGGATATGTCTGATCAGTCTGGATATGTTTGAGGGATGTCCAGATAAGAGATACTCTACCTATACACCATTTAAACCAGCTAAAGAATAAGACCTGGATATCCTGGCCTGATCTTGCCAGTTCTTGGAAGCAGGGGTCCGCCCTGGTTAGTACTTGGTTGGGAGACCACCAAGGAATTTCAAGGTTGCTACGCAGAGGCAGGCAATGGCAGACCACCTCTGTTAGTCTCTTGCTTTGAAAACCCTACTGGGTCGCCATAAGTCATCTGCGACTTGGCAGTACCTTACAGACACACACAAAGAATAAGATTGCTCTTCAGGTACTTTCTTTAATGGGAGCAGGAAGGAACAGCAGAGGGAGTCAGGATCAACTCCGAGAGGGCTGGCACAACAAAAGCCCGATTGCCTGTTGCCATGAAGAAAGTGATGGTAGTATCTTGGTGACTGTGTGTGCCAGAAACCACCAAGAGCTGAGAGCAGAGCTCAAACATAGCCAAGACCCAAACTTGTTTATTCTCTCTCAGAGGGTCCAAAGGGCATCTTCCTAATGGGTGCTTCCGTTTCCTCTTAACTCGGGAGGCAGGAATCAAATAAGAAAAGCCATGCTGGATCAGACCAAGGCCCATCAAGTTCAGCAGTCTGTTCACCCAGTGGCCAACCAGGTGCCTCCAGGAAGCCCACCAACAAGATGACTGCAGCAGCACCATCCTGCCTGTGTTCCACAGCACCCAAGATAATAGGCATATTCCTCTGATCCTGGAGAGGATAGGTATGCATCATGACTAGTATCCATGGATAGCCCTATCCTCCATGGACATGTCCACTCCCCTCTTAAAGCCTCCAAGTTAGCAGGAATGACCACATCCTGAGGCAGGGAGTTCCACAATTTAACTATGCATTGTGTGAAGAAATACTTCATTTTATCTGTTTGGAATCTCTCACTGGATTCAACCCATTGTCTGAATTAGTTGCTCTTGTGAGCTTGCCAGTACTCTATCCTAAAGTGCATTTCCTTATCTGAAAGGTGAATTTAGCCCAGGGAGTAGCACCATTAATTCCTTCTACATGGCTTGCCAGAGCACTTGTGTGGCAGGACCCAGTCCTAGGATAGGCATTGACTCCTCGTGTCAAGGTTGGCAATTTTATGGATTGATGCCCAGTTCTTTAGTGTCGTGGTGGTCTGTTAAATTTGAGCATGAGGAATGCCCTAGCTGGGATTTTAGTAGCTGATAGTTTGTTCTGCCAGGAGATGGTTATAAAATTATTGAGATATGCCGAAAAAAGTGCACATTAACCAGTATTTCTTAAAACTAGTTAAACAGCATATCAGGATAATAAATAACAAAGGAAATTATCTTTATGTTACCTAAGCTGAAAGAATCCTGCACTGTTTGTTTAGTCCCCCCCTCCAAAAAAATGTTTTGTTTTCCTTAAGATCTTGGAAAGAAAACCATTTTATCTTACACAACAATGAGCACTTATGTGGCCACATCTCAAAGAGTTTAAAGTGAACATTTTCTTATAAAGAAAGAGTATGTTTTCGTAGGGTAACTCTTCTATAGGTTTCTAAACTGTAATGGCCCAATATCTTCTGTGTGCTTCATAATTCATGGATTAATTGCTATAGTTTATTAACAAGGCTTACAATTAAAAGGCATTTCGAGCTTTCCTGTTTCAGAGTTGTAGAAAAATATCATTTTGCCTCCTAAGTAATCCTTATTTCCCTGTTTAAATAAACTGAATCTATTTCTATATATGTTCACAAATTGTTGTAGAGATTTCCAGTATATTCATGTGCAAATCTTGTTGGCTTAACTGTATTGCCTCTTGATAATCTCTCACCTTTACACCCATTAACCTGATTAAGAAGAAAAATATAAGGTGGGAAATTAAACTGGATCTTGTGATTTGAATGCATGAACTCATGAAGCTATCTTATACTGAATCAGACCAATGGTCCATCAATGTCAGTATTGTCTACTGAGGTCATTTATGCGTGGGAGTTTTACCTGAGGTTCATTGCTCACTGGACCCACGCCTTCCTGTTGGGAATCTATGCAACAGCAGTTTCCAAGCTCAAATCAAGTTCAGCCCCTTGAAATGCTGCTTTGTAATTGGCTTACTTGTAGTTCTTACTGTGAGAGAAAATCCCCCCCCAACCCAAGTGCCTCATAACAAAGCATTTTAAGAACAACAACAAAAAACCCCAGAGCAATCTGAAAGGAGGGGGGGAGAGAAATCCAAGCCTCTGTTTTAAAAATATTTCCTTCTGCTCACAAAGAGCTAAGAGGAAGCAGGAAGCATTTGAATGCCTCTGAACATGCTGCTTTGTGATTGGCTGTGAGAGAAACCAAGCTTGCGTGCCCTGTACTTTGCCTTATGCATGGGGATTTCACCCGGGCTTTGCTCAGGGAAGATGGAAGAGTTAGGCTGACAGAGGAATGGGAAGACCTAGACATTGTGAGGGCTGGGTACGAGGTCATCTCTAATGGAAGGAAAACTTATGCATAACTCCAAGGAACAGCCGTTTCAGACTGGGGGCAAATATGAGTGAAAGTACGTATGCATAAACGACCTCAGACTGGCAGTGGGTCTCCAGGATGCCAGATCCTGGTCTTTCACATCACCGGATGCCAGGTCATGGTCTTTCACATCACCTACTGCCTGGGCGCTGGGGATTGAACCTGGGACCCTTTGCATGCCAAGCAGATGCTGTATGATTGAGCCACAGCTCCTCCCCTCCTGCATAGCCTTCAGATAATCTCCTAATAGCTGTCTGCCTTAGAACAATCCCACCATGTGTGGAAAATCATTATTGCACGTTTTAAGAAAGGCGGCTTGATTTGCCATTTGTCCTGTCCATTACTCTTTGTTTAGCTAGCGACTACCCTGAAACGATGACTTCAGTAGCCACACCACTAGGACAAACTATTGTTACGTCTGTAACATTTCAAAATAAATTTTACCAATAAAATAACTCAATACTATTTCTTCTTAGCTTGTTCTAGGTTTTGTAATCTTCCTGCTTCCCTTTGCCCCCATTTATCTTCGGACAATGCTGATGCCGATCCATGTTTATTCTGGCCTCCTCATCTTTGGAACTGTGATCGCAACTGTACTAATGGGAATTACAGAAAAACTTATTTTTTCCTTGTAAGTATTTCTTACTTTTTGGAAATATAAAAGTGATTTTCAATTAGTTTGTGCTCTTAACAATATTCTTTTTCTTCGAAGGAAAAAAATTCCCTACAAAGATTCTCCAGAAGAAGCTATGTTTGTCAATACTCTTGGCCTTCTGGTTGTGGTCTTTGGTGGTATTATTTTATGGATGGCAACAAGACCCCACTGGAAGCGTCCACTTGAAGAGAGTTCAAAACTCCAACAAAAAATTGGAGGAAAGCATGAGGGTACCGAAGAGAGGCCAACTAAGACGGACTGCAAGGATACAGAGAATTCTGATGTGGAGCTCAACAGTGAGGCCAGAAAACGAAATCTCAACCTTGATGACTCTGGACAAAGATCAACCATGTAAAGACTGTGGGTTGGATCCAACCAGTTTTTCCATTGGTGGAAAAAGGAGGAGAGGGGTTCTCTGACCACCAAAAAGGCTGTACTGGGATTATGGGACAAAAACCATGTGTGGTGGGGGTTGTAGTAAGAGAGGGCATTTAGCAAGATTAAGTGAAAAAGCTGGCTGGATCCAGCCCAGGGGACAGTATAGCAGTACAGCTTGCAGTAACCAAAGAGCTCTCTCTTTTTGCCATTCCATATAATACAACTTTTAGAATAACTGATAGAAGTTAGTGAACACTGTGATTCTAGAAGGATATATATTTAGCTATAATTCTTCATATTGTATCTTTTTTATTTCAGTAAATGTGGGACTGAAAAGAGATGTGTCAGATGTCCACTGACACAAACCCTGTTGTCTTTAACTATGTAATGTGTGTGTAAAGTGCCATCAAGTCACAGCCGACTTATAGAATCATAGAGTTGGAAGGGGCCATACATGCCATCTAGTCCAACCCCCTGCTCAATGCAGGATCAGCCTAGAGCATCCCTGACAAGTGTTTGTCCAGCCTCTGCTTAAAAACTGCCAATGAGTGGGAGCTCACCACCTCCTTAGGTAGCTGATTCCACTGCTGAACAATTCTTACTGTAAAATTTTCCCCCTAATATCCAGACTCATGGCAACCCAGTAGGGTTTTCAAGGCAAGAGATTTAACAGAGGTGGTTTGCCATTGCCTGCCTCTGCATAGTGATCCTGGTATTCCTCGGTGGTCACCCATCCAAGTATTAACCAGGGCCTTAGCTTCTGAGATCTGATGAAATCAGGCTGGCCTGGAACATCCAGGTTAGGGCAAACTATGTATTAACAGGCATCTTTTAAGGAATGGCTCCAGCAGTGTGACACCAATTTTTCTATGTCTCTCTTATGAGATAATTTGTTTTAAAAATCACTATGATGATTGATCTGAAGGAGTTTTACGACAGCTAAATAGACCTCTAAGAAATGCAGCGGTATGAACTGATAGCTTTAAAAAATTTAGAATAACACACTGGCTCGGCTCCTGTGAGCAAGTTATGTATGCGTTCAATAGTCATTTGTATAAAGCATGCACAACTTCCATTTGCCCAAGGGCCCACTGAAAACCACTGCTTTAGCAGAATAGCTGAAGAGGAAGCATGCTGGGCCACAGAATCTATCCGGTATGCATAAAACTTGTTCATGGGATCCTAGCTAGTGTCAGGTATTCCAGAGTAACCACTGCATAAAGGTTTGCCAAGATTTTTAAAATCTCCCCAAATGGCTCCAATCTAATCTTGTAGACACAAATTTGAACTTCAGTGGAGTCTCTCACTGGTGGTAGCCAGATTGGTTGTCATGGATACCTATACTTCCTCCTAAGGAGCTACACACCTTTTTTGTTTGTTTGTTTTTCGAGCCATAATACAACGGAGAGTTTTCTAGTGCACCGCCTTAAACACCCTTTGCTTAGCCTGCTGCTAAAAAAACAGCCAAATAATGTTTTCGCACAATCTAAATTAATATAGATTGCACAGCCATGCTACGTTTGAATTAAATGCTTTCTGAATCATTGTGACTCCAAAGGATCCAGAAAATGTAAGTGGCGGTATGCTTCCTTAAGGATGACATCCTAAAATCACACTGATTGGATGATGCAGTAGTTCTTGGGTAATGCCATTTAGGTGGGCAATGAGAACTTTTGAGAATTGCATGAAGGGAAATAGAAGCAGTCTACAAACCAGAGCTGAATCACTTGCACTATGGCCAAAGAGAACCTTTCAAGTGAAAGCATTTTGTCTTAAGCTGTTTATGGCCTATACTGTCTATCTTTTCTGAGAGCAAAGACCTTGTCATAATTACATTTTATCACACATTATTATTAATATTCCAGAGGGTGAAATTATACTGTATCAATGTCAGTGCCATTGTAAGCAGAATTGGATTCTTCTAAGTCCATTGAGTTCTATGGACCCATTACTCTGCTTAGGATGGCACTCTAAGTTGCTGTGCTGAAATAGATACTGTTTCCAATATCTCAAAAATTTCCTGTTTCCCCTTCTCCTTGCTTCAGATAATGTGAATCAAACCTTTTCTTAAGATAGATGAGAAAACCGCAATAGAGTCATATTGCTGGTGGTTTATTTTCAGAAACATAGAAATGCCTTTAGAAATTCAGAAAAAATCCTTATCTTAATGTGGAAATCATGATACACACACACATAAAATGAGCGAAGCATGTGATACAGCATGCACCTCTTTGGGTGATACCCAGATACTCATAAAAGATCAACTATTTCTGTTTATACTCCTAACAGAAGTTTGGAGATGTAGTGTTTTATATGCTCTATCAGAAATTCTTTAAGCAAAACAAACTACACTAGCTTTAATTATCTGGCTTGCTATTCATAGTATCCACGTTAAAATAATATGTCAGGGGACTTTTTTTCAAGACCTGCAATATGAGAGCACATTTTACTATGGTGGCCAGGTCCTTCTGCCCTGGGCCCCATTGTTCCAACTGGTAAAACTATAGAGTTTTGGGTGAATCCTAGAGTGTTGCCCCAGTGCAGTGATGTCACTTCCAGATTTGTGCCAGAAGTGATGACCCAGCATTGACAAGCTGCCAATTTCAGGGTCCCTGCTCCCCCTGCCCATGTTGGTTGCCAACACTTGGCTGGTAATCCTGTATTTTACTATTGACCCCATTCTGCATAAAGCACCTTAAAAGTAGGTTTATAAGGGAGGATGTTCTTCTAAATACTTTTAAATACTATGAAAGAAAGTCAAAACTATTTTTGGGAATGCCATATGATTCTGTAAAAGGTAAAGAAGCTTTCCTAGTTCTAAGCAATGTTAAAAAGTGTATTGAGCAACTCTGAAAGGAAGACCAGTTCTAAAAGTATTTCTGGGGGCAACCTGCCAAGAAGCATTGAACTGGAAAATTCAGAAAAGCCTGTCAAATGTTGTATTTATTCTAAATCCCCCACATGTATCACCTGAAAGAAAATGTGATTTGCAGAAAAGGTCAAAACTGCAAATGGAAATGGGGGGGGCGGCGGCCGGGGAGGAGACACCACCCACCATTTGTCTGCGTTTGTAGCAGGCATTTTGAGGCCCACTTCTGAGCAGATTCCAAAATGGGATGCCTTTTATTTTCAGTAATAATTCGGTTAATAATAAACACTCGCGTGCTCTATCGTAGCATAATGGAAACCAGTATTTGAGTTTCTAAATGAGTACCGAGGTGGTGAATTCTGATAAACTAGGCCTACTAGCAAAGAAGAGATAATGAACAGGCCTGTAAACCTGTCACGCTGGAAAACTTCTTTTGCAAGTCCGAGCAGCTGACTTGCTTGGCAGCAGCAACGCTATGGTGAGTCAGCATGTGGGAAATCTTGACTACAGAATATAGGCCCAGAACATCCCGCATGGCACGCTTCCTTGGCACTGAATTTTCACAAGTAAAGCTGCCCTAAACAGATTACTGATGTTTGGGGGGAGTCGGATCCAAGGCCATGTTGTGTCTGCTTATGGGACTACGAGGTCCTGGCAAGGCCTGGTTCTGACTGAATGCATATGCTCAAATGTACATTATTTGTCCTTTTTATTTGAAAACATTGACGTGGCCATAGGAACAGGCTTATACCAATGGTTGCCATGTTTATAAAGTTCAAATAGTTGAATGTACTATATTATTCATTAAATACATCTAAGAGGATTGCATACAGTATTGTAAATAAGATTAAGCACTGTATGTGGTAACTGTAACCTGACTTTTTTAGGAAGATGCATATCACACAAACTTTATATGAAAAAAGTTTCCTAGTTTAAACTGGAAATCGATTTGAATATTGTAACATTTCTAGTGTTTATCTTGCGGAGTGTGTGTGGGTTAAGTGCCGTCAAGTCGTTTTGGACTCATGGCGACTCTATGAATCAATGTCCTCCAAAGTGTCCTGTCCTTAACAGCCTTGCTCAAATCTTGCCAATTGAGGGCCGTGGCTTCCTTTATAGAGTCAATGCATCTCTTATTGGGTCTTCCTCTTTTCCTGCTGCCTTCAACTTTTCCGAACATGATTGTCTTTTCCAGTGACTCTTGTCTTATTATATGTCCAAAGTACGACAGCCTCGGTTTAGTCATTTTAGCTTCTAGGGTCACTTCAGGCTTGATTTGATCTAAACCCCACTGTTTTGTTTTTTTGGCAAAGGGTATTCATAACACTCTCCTCCAACACCACATTTCAAAGGAATCTACTTTCTTCCTATCAGCTTTCTTCATTGTCCAGCTCTCACACCCATACATAGTAATAGGGAATACGATGGCATGAATTAACCTGATCTTGGTTGCCAGTGACACATCCTTACTCTTGCAGAGTAAAAGGGAACAATCTTTTTTTTTCTCATGATGTATTTTTATATTGCAATAAAAGATGCTGAAGCCTGTATGGTGTCCTAGTCTGCTAAAGTCATTTGATTAATATTTCAGATCTGCAAGTTATACTGTAGCGTTTCTCTCCAAAACTTTTGTTGGCCATTTCATGAAGACCTCATAATTCCTCTGGAAAACAGCCTTGTTTGCCACATTGATTCAGTAATGGAATCTGGCAACTCATTCCAAACCAACCCATGTATAGTTTCAGGGAGCAGCTGTGTAGGTCTGCAGTAGAACAGCTAGATTCAAGTGACGAAGGGAGCGTCGACTCTTGAACAACACATGAAGCTGCCTTATACTGAATCAGACCCTTGGTCGATCAAAGTCAGTATTATCTACTCAGACAGGCAGGGGTATTTCACATCACCTACCTGCCTAGTCCCTTTAACTGGAGATGCCGGGGATTGAACCTGGGACCTTCTGCATGCCAAGCAGATGCTCTACCACTGAGCCACAGCCCCTCCTCAAATGCTCATATCCCGAAAATCTTGTTGGTCTTTAAGGTGTTAATGGACTTGAATAGTCAATCCATATATTGAAATAGGTTTCTAACAGACTTGCTCTTCCATTAGCCCAGTGGATTTCTGGGGTTGTGAGAAGCAGTTCCAGGCACCTGAGGTTACATGAGTAAATATGTGCACCTAAACACCTGAGAGCCAGCATGGTGTAGTGGTTAAGAGCGGTGGACTGTAATCTGGAGAACCAGGTTTGATTCCCCATTCCTCCACATCAGCAGTGGATTCTGATCTGGTGAACTGGGTTGGTTTCCCCACTCCTACGCATGAAGCCAGCTGGAGGACCTTGGGCTAGTCACAGTTCTCTTAGGGCTCTCTCAGCCCCACCGACCTCACAAGGTGCCTGTTGAGGAGAGAGGAAGGGAAGGAGATTGCAAGCCAGTTTGATTTTCCCTAAAAGGTAGAGAAAATCAGCATATAAAAAACCAACTCTTCTCCTAAGGGGTAATTACTGCTCTTAGCTCTAACACTACCAAGTGCCCACTAAGTGTGGTGAGGGGGGGAAACAGCCGTTGGACTCCCTTGAAGCACATTTACATATATAGTCAAGTGATCAGCTCTGGTTACCTGATGAACTGATCGTTACTTGGGTAAAGGGGATTAGGAAGCAGAACAACAGAATTGCTACTACATAGCATTCTGCTGTCCTCATAAATCCTCGGATCAGGCTCCTGATTCCTAAGCAAATCAATCCTGGCTCTTCTGAGGCACCTCCTGTTCCAGTTAGGTGGAGGAAAGCCAAGACTGGCTCTTTTGCTTTGGGAAAGAGATAGAGAAGAGGCACGTGGGTGCCAGGAGACACATGGGTGGAGATACACTGGGGATCACTGAGCTAGATATAGAAGAACCCACAAGCATATGCAGGTGTTTTAGCAGCAGCCCTCAGTCTCCCATAACTGCCCCATTTTGCTAATTCATGAGGCCATCCCTGCCCTGAGGCAAAACCTTACTGAATAGGCAGTTTGACCCCAGCAAAGCTTGCTGGCCACCTCTTCTTAACTAGCACTTCCTATTTTTATAAGAGTACTAAAGTTTCCTCCAATATGCCTTGGCTAGACAACCAGTCTATACTGTTTGATCCACAGTTAACTGTGACCATTCTTGGCCTCTAATCAATGGCCCACTGATTTCCTGAGGATTGCACAAAGGATTACAATAGCAATTCATAGGGTTGCTAGGTCCCTCTTCACCACTGGCAGGAGGTTTTTTGGGCAGAGCCTGAGGAGGGTGGGGTTTGGTGAGGGGAGGGACTTCAATGCCATAGAGTCCAATTGCCAAAGTGGCCATTTTCTCCAAGTGAACTGATCTCTATCGGCTGGAGATCAGTTGTAATAGCAGGAGATCTCCATCCAGTACCTGGACATTGGCAACCCTAGCAATTCAGTAGGCACTGGTGGGCCGGCTGAGATTATTAGTCCCATGTAGAAAATGCACTCTGCATTATGTCAGAAGAAATTTTAAAGGCTACAAAAGCATCACTATGAAATAAAAGAAGAATAACCCAAGAACCTTTCTGCTATTTTTAAGTAGTAAAGATGACTAGTTATAAATAAGCTATTAAACCAGTATAAGTAACAGTAATGGGCTATTAAATCAACATGCGTAAGAATACTTTATCTAACAGATGGCTATAAACTAAACGGAGACCGAGATTTGCTTACTAAGAATATTAGTCTCATTGTAATAAATACTTCATAATAATTATAGGAGGGAGAACTCTGGACTGTCACATAAAAACTATAATAGCCCCTTTGACTTTAGTGAGGCGATACCAGCAAAATAGCTGGTGTAGCTGGTGTAGCAGTGCCACAGCTTGAGGGGCAAAAGCGGTTTGGAAGCTGACTAATGTCAGCTCCGCCCCCAGGAATGCACTGGGAACGCCTCTCAGGATGCTGGCGCAGTGAGATACGCCAGGATGATGCTGGCAGAGAAGCTGCACTGTTATCCCAGCGCCACACTGCTGCATCGCTCTCCAGTGTCTGCATAAGTGCTCCCATGTCAGTGTGAATGCCCCTTACCATGGCACAATGTGGCATTCACGCTGGCACAGGGTTACATCGGCTCATATGGAACTTTGCCCCCCCCCAAATCAGGAATGCACGATAAGTTGTCACTGAATAGCACTGGAGTATAGGGTTGCCAAGCTCCAGGTAGTGGAACTGAACAATTGATACGTGTGCCCATTTGTCTTAACCTCCAGGTAGCAGCTGGAGATCTCCTGCTATTACAATTGATCTCCAGCTGATAGAGACCGGTTCATCTGGAGAAAATGATCGCTTGGGCAATTGGACTCTATGGCACTGAAGTTCCTCCCCTCCACAAACCCTGCCCTCCTCAGGCTCCACCCCAAAAACCTCCCACCAGTGGCGAAGAGGGACCTGGCAACCAGACTGGAGTAGCTTCCCAGCTCCATGTAAATGCTGCATTTGACTTCTTTGGGCTGTGCTTAGAGACTGGGGTGGGGGGCAGAGGGGATGTGATTGAGATAAAGAAGCTCACTATCCCCACCTCAACAATTTGGGCATGAGACTTGAGCATCCATTCAATACCACACCTCAGATAATTAGAAATGTTACCTGAGGCCATAGGAGCCCATCAAGCTAAGATGTAATCAAGCTAAGATGCCACATGCAGACAACGAATGTGTGTGTGTGTGTGTGTGTGTGTGTAAAGTGCCGTCAAGTTGCAGCCGACTCATGGTGACCCCTTTTGGGGTTTTCATGGCAAGAGACTAACAGAGGTTGTTTGCCAGTGCCTTCCTCTGCAAAGCAACCGTGGTATTCCTTGGTGGTCTCCCAAAACTTCATAAGGATCAATTATTAGCCATGCAATGCATTGAAATATTGGGGTCCACTGGAGTATTAATTGTGAGAGTATTTTTGAAGCCTAAAATACTAGCATCACTGCTTCCAAAAAGAAAGTAATTTATTAGGGCCAACGACAATTCTATGTCCCTAAGATATATGGTGTACAGTGGAGCATAATGCGCAGTAACAAACCCAACTCTTATATATTCAGCTTTAACCACCTGAGAGTTGCACGGTAACAAATGAGAGCCAAATGTGGAAGGTGTTTTAAGTTATGATCCCATTATTAGCAGAAGGAGCCAATTTTTTATTTTGAAGTGAGGAAGAAGCAAGAGCAGAGGTGCAACATATGGGCCAATGTATAATAATGCTCCTATTGATTGCTTTCTCTGCAGTCCCCTATCCTGTCTGCGATGTACATGCTGGATTCATTCCATATACTGAAATGAACGCTGGCCATCACGCAGCAAGAAATCAAGGAAGAAGGGAACAGAACAATTCAACGTTGCAATAAGCAGCTACAACTAATTTTCATCCCACTGGCAGCGGTCGGTGTCTGTAGACCGCACAAACATAATTAAACTGTCAGGAGAAAAGTTTCTTAACATGCTGTTTTCTACCCGTTCCTTGTGTTTATCTTCCCAGCTGCAATTCAAACAGGTTAAAATGCTTCTCTGTAAGACAGGGGGGGAAATTAACTGGGTATTAGGTACTATGGAAACAACTGGATTTATTTTGCACTAAGTATATCCCAGATGACCAAAAGAGGATTGTGTGTTTCGTGCCACTAGCATGAAGTAAGATGATAGTTCTTGTTATTTAGTACATTTTCACCCCACCCATCTCCCAAGAGTTAGAATCATAGAATCATACAGTTAGAAGGGACCACCAGGGCCATCCTCCTGCACAATGCAGGAAATTCACAACTACCTCCCCCCCCCTCGTTCTGGATGGTACACACGATTCTCTCTCCTCCTCCATTTTATCCCCACAACAACCCTGTGAAGTAGATTAGGCTGAGAGAGGCTGGCCCAAGGTCACCCAGTGAGTTTCATGGCAGAGTGGGGATTTTAACCTGGATCTCCCAGGTCCTAGACTAAGCACTATGCCATACCAGCTCTCTGATTAATATCAGGGCTTTTCATGATTACTTTACACATTTTTATGACAACTAGTTGTAGACCAGAGCAATAACCTCATTTCCGTATGGACAAGTCAATTGATTGAATCCCAGACACAATACACCAGTGTCTGCCTCTATCATTTTGTGTGTGTTTTAGAGCACTGATTCCTGGCATAGAACAGTTCTGACACATTGTAAATTACTAGGAGTTGAAGCCATTTAATTGCTTAAATCAATTGTTAGGAAAGAATTACAATTGCTGTAGTACATTTTAAGAAGATCCCCAGGGTGTAAAGACGTTGCCCATGTAACACAGGAGAGCTGGAAACCACTGAGCATTTACTTTTTAGATGTCCCCTCTACAAGTCAGCCCGCTTCAGTATTATTGACCCTTTGATTAGGGAAATGGGTTCTGGTGATGAGGGTGAATGGACCAAAAGGTTTCTGCTGGGAGACGGCTCCCCCATCACCACCCAGGTTGCAAAATATTGTGCAGTAGCAATGAAGCTACGTCACCTTAATGTACATCCTTAATCTGTGGACATGTAAAATTGGGTGATTCCTAATTTTGTGGGCCTTGGTTGTAAACATCTACTCTGTATGATCAGTTTCTGTTTTACCTGTTTTATCTGGCATACTAGCCGCAAATAAATTTATTTATTTATTGTTGTTGTAGTACATTGCCAACAGCATAAAAAAATCCTAGAATGTAACAGTGCTGCATTAGGATAGGCAGACATCACTATACCGAAACATCACTGTAATACAAACCGCAAGTGTGATGTAAGGTGTAGAATATTGTGCTGGACACCCCCCTCCCAGTGTTGCCAGGTCCCTCTTTGACACCGGTGGGAGGTTTTTGGGATGGAGCCTGAGAAGGGCGGGGTTTGGGGAGACGAAGGACTTCGACGCCATAGAGCCGAATTGCCAAAGCAGTCATTTTCTCCAGGTGAACTGATCTCTATCGGCTGGAGATCAGTTGTAATAGCAGGAGATCTCCAGCTAGTACCTGGAGGTTGGCAACCCTACCCCCGGGCTGTGAAACTCTCTTAGGCATTCTCAGCTTCACCTACCTTGCAGGGCTGATGTGAAGATAAAAAGCAGGAAGGACTTCTTGCGCCCCATCCATTGCCAACCTTTATATGAATCATTTTGAACAACTTTTCATTTACAATAACAATCCCTTTTCACATCATTTATTGTTCTTTAAAAGATTTGTGGATGATTTGCTACTTATTTTTGACTCCAGTGAGTCCTTTACCAAGTTCCACCTTTGGATAAATACCTTAAATGAACACCTTTCTTTCACTGGACAGTGTCACCCTGATCATATTGCTTTCCTAGACCTTACCATATTCATTCAACAGGATCGTACCTTAGCCGTAAAACCCTTCAAAAAATCCTTAGCTAAAAATGCTGGTTTACACTTTGCTTCCAATCACCCTTTGCATTTAAAAACAAGCCTCCCATTCAGTCAAATGCTTAGACTGAAACGAAACTCCACCCTTGAACAAGATTTTCATTACTCTTCTGATCAATTAGAAACATCTTTAGCCCATAGAGGCTACCCCCAGCATGTTTTGAATAACGCTAGACAACGTGCTGCCCATATTGACCGTCAAGATTTATTTAAAAAACATCCTCAAAAGCCCAATCATAAAATCTTTTGTTCACTAACCTATAGTCAACACTCCCATGCTATACAGCAATGTATTAGGAAACATTGGCATTTGTTGAATACCATCCCGGGATGTAGTGAGCCGCCCATTTTCGGCTTATGCCGCACTGCCTCGTTAAAAGACACTCTGATAAGATCTGACTCTTTGAAGATTAGTAGACGTCCCACAACAGTTGGACACTTCAAATGTAGTGGTTGTTCTGTTTGTCCTCTTTCTTTACCAGTTAAGGAATTCCATTCTCCTCCTTCTGATTTTCGTTTTCAGCTCAAGCATTTTTCTAATTGCTCTACTAGCCGGGTCGTATATGCCGTCTCTTGTGGATGCTCTTTACTTTACATTGGTTCCACAATGAGACAGGTTCGCCTACGTATAGGCGAGCACAGGTCCCGGATCAGGGCACGCAATTTTGAGGCTCCCCTCACTAGCCATTTTGTGGCAAAGAAACACTCTGAAAACGATCTGCGTTTTTTTGTTCTTTGGGTCTATAAGGATCACCCCCATAATACCAGTGACGTTCAAAGAATTTTGTTACAAAACGAAATGCGCTTCATCTTTCTATTTAATACCCTTACCCCAAATGGATTAAATACAGAATTTGATTTATCCTGTTTCATATAACTTCCCCTTTAAGTCAAGTTCTATCAGACAGCTGTTTCCACTTTGTCTTCTTACTTGAGCCTTCTATTTGAGCCTGTTATTTTCACAGTCTATACCACGTATGAATTTTCTGCTAGCAGCCCGTTTGGGAGCTCCAAATTTATCCTAGGAATTGTACAATTAAACCCTCGTGGTGAGTTATAATATTTACTCAATATGTCTGTAGTTTGTTATAGAGGTCTTTTTTATATACTTTTATATTTTTGTATTCTCATGTTTATAATTTTGGACTAGGCTGATGAAGCTACCTCGTGTAGCGAAAGCGCTGGAATACTTCCGGAGCCGCGTTACCACCACCTACTCCTCCGTTGTCCGAAGAACATGAAATTGACCAGAAATGCAACTATATGCTTTATATGAACTTTTGCATATTTATTACTACTAAGTTATTGTTTCTACCTACTTGCTTTGTAACCTCGGTTGCTTAGCGTTGCTTGTTTATCTCGTTACATTTGGGTAATACATTGATTGCACTTGCTATTTTTGCTTGTTTACTTTTGCCTACTACTGTTTATTTGATCAACACTCATTACAGTAGAGTGAGTTATTTGTATAGTACCTGGAGGTTGGCAACCCTACCCCCCGGGCTGTGAAACTCTCTTAGGCATTCTCAGCTTCACCTACCTTGCAGGGCTGATGTGAAGATAAAAAGCAGGAAGGACTGGTACTGCCCCCTTGAGCTTCTTGGAGAAAGGGGAAGATTTAAAAAATGAAACAACTAAATAGCTGGACACAGGAATGGCTTGCCTGTTGCGTTATGAAAGAAAGCTGTTATGATATAGACATAATGGAGATAGGCAGTGGGGTCAATTCATCTATTCCTACTCTAGTAAAGCTAACCCTAGTCTTAAACTACAGTCTTTTGCCTGATTCACTGCAGGCCATACTGGAATGGCATCAGGTTTTCATAGACATGGTTAGGGTTCGGCTCAAAAGATTTTTGTGAGCAGAGCTGCCAAGAAACTCCACAAGCCCCCTGTGGAAAAACCCTATGAAAGCTAGGGTTGTGAGCTCCATGTTGGGAAATACCTGGAGATTTGGGGAGTGGAGCTTGAGGAGGGCGGGGTTTGGGTTGGGGAGGGACTTCAATGGGATGTAATACCATAGAGTCCACTTTCCCAAAGCAGCCATTTTCTCCAGATGAGCTGATATCTGCCACTTGGAGATCAGTTGTAATCCCAGGAAATGTCCAGCTACCACCTGGAAATTGGCAATCCTATATGAAAGCCAATCACATACTTGTCCAGCTCCATGGGTACCCAGGGTGATCAGGGCTCCCAGATTTTGTCCCCTTAGGTTTCTCTTTCCAACAGTCCTGCTTATGAGAGCAGGAAAAAATTGAGAGAGAGACTATAACGAGACTTCCAATAATCTACTACCATTGTATCTAGGGCTGCCAACCTCCAGGCACTAGCTGGAGGTCTCCTGCTATTACTGATCTCCAGCCGATAGAGATCAGTTCACATGGAGAAAATGGCCGCTTTGGCAATTGGACTGTATGGCATTGAAGTCCCTCCCCTCCCTAAACCCCGCCCTCCTCAGGCTCCACCCCAAAAACCTCCCGCCAGTAGCAAAGAGGGACCTGGCAACCCTAATTGTATCCCACCTTTGTCCCAAGAGTGCAGGATGGTGTACATGGTTCGCCTTTCCCTTATTTTATCTTCACAACAACCTTATGAAGCAGATCAGACAGAGAGAAAATGACTGCCCAAGGTTACGGTTAAGCAGGGGTTCGAACCTAGATCTCTCCAGTTCTAGTCCTAGACCAAACCGTTATCACAATATTTAACGCATATGTAACTAGGGTTGCCAACCTCCAGGTAGTAGCTGGAAATCTCTGCCATTACAACTGTCCTCCAGCTGATAGAGATCAGTTCAACTGGAGAAAATGGCCACTTTGGCAATTAGACTCTATGGCATTGAAGTCCCTCCCCTCTCCAAACCCTGCCTTCCTCAGACTCTGCCCCAAAATCTCCAGGTATTTCCCAACTTGGAGCTGACAACCCTATATGTAACCCTCTTTTGCCTTCACAGAAGTCCCCAGGGTCTCAGGCTCATCTCTGGTTGGCCTCTGTAATCTCCAAGGTCAGCTCTGTCTTTATCAGCTGATTCAGAGACTGCTTCCTCCCATTTTTTCAGGGCCTGCTTTTGAAGGCGAGTCTGATTATACAATCCCTTCCTCTCAGTTGGTTCCAAAGTTTCTCCTTCCTCTTCCAGGACTGCGTTCATTGTAGTTGCTGCAAGTCTATATGTGATATTTTCTTCAAATGTGTGTATCAGCAATAGCCACTAGGTGTCAAGCACCACCAAAGCACCACTGTTCGCAATCACCAGTCTTATGTAATAGGCGTGTGGGGTTTCAGACCTTGATACATTTTGCTGATCACCCGGGGCAATTCCTGAACTTGGCTTTTTTTTTTTTTTAAGAGGGCAAGAACAACCAACCAAGAACAACAACCAATTTTTTTGTCAACAACTGTAACACAAAGGTCAAAGTTGACATTACATCAGGAGATCTGTGAATAGATCTCTCTTTTAAAAGGTTGAATAGCAGTTGTGGGGGAGGAAGGAAGGGACTGATTTAGATTGGGGCCATGACATTGGGGGAGGCTTGTTAAAAAACGCGTTGTCCTTGTGCCATTTTTAAGACTTTAGTCATCCCCTTCAGAACAGCTATCTGCCCCATGGGGGGAACGTAGGAAGGACATGTCTCACTGCGTATTGCTTTTGGGCAACGGCTTTGTTGTCTGGTTTTGATTTCTGGCACTGCTCAGTCCACCTGTGTGAGATGTGCCTTGGACTGAGTTAGGAGAATACAGAATTTGTTGGAAAACTAACCAAATAGCCAGAGCTTCTTCCATAACAGAAGTTTCCATTCCAAAGAAACCTTAGGAATCATAGAATCGTAGAGTTGGAAGGGGCTATACAGGACATCCAGTCCAACCCCCTGCGTAACGCAGGATCAGCCTAAAGCAAAGCTTCTTAAACTGTGGGTCGAGACCCCATATGGGGTTGCATAACTGAATGTGGTGGTCACGAAAATTTTGGCAACAGTATAAATTTCTTTATGATTTATTATCAGTAAATGTTTGATTTGTATACCTATTTTATATACCTATATACCTGGGGTCGCATAAACATTTCTTGGGTGAAAAGGGGTCATGAGTGGAAAATGTTTAAGAAGCCCTGGCCTAGAGCATCCCTGACAAGTGTTTGTCCAGCCTCTGCTTAAAGACTGCCAGTGAGGGGGAGCTCACCACCTCCCTAGGTAGGTGATTCCATAGGAAAATCAAGTCCTTTCCAGATGTGGCTGCAGAAAAAAAAAACAACCCTGTCCCATACAAGAGAGCCCTCTAGACTGCCATGTTGGGTCACTGGAGAGCCACTATTTGTCCCATTGGGAAACTTATGTGTATTGAGGGCTACATGAAACTTTCCTCAGTGGGGCAATAGTGGCTCTCAAGGGCTCGAACAGGTCAGGAAAACAGTGCGGGGAGGGAAGTACTGGGTAAGTACTAGAGCATCACCCCAGTGCAATGCCGGCGCTTCTGGGTCATACCAGAAGTGAAGTCATTGTACAAGGCCAAAGATAGCTGTCCTCCCCCTCAATAAGTACCTCTCTCCCCCCCCCCCCCATCTCCCACTGGTCGCCAGGCCTGGCATTGCTAGACTCTTAAGACTTCACAAAATCACAAAATCACACAAGGTTGGAAGAGACCACAAGGGCCATCCAGTCCAACCCCCTGCCATGCAGGACCCCACAATCTAAGCGCTCCCGACAGATGGCCATCCACCCTCTGCTTAAAGACCTCCAAAGATGGGGACTCCACCCCACCCACCCCCCGAGGCACCTGGTAAGCCTACTTAAAACACCTCTCCCCACATACCATCTTTCTGATCTGAATTGGGCCTGTGCACGCCTGGGAATGAAGTTTCCACCACAGAACTCCCAAAGGACATCTATCAACACTCCACATGCCCACATGGTGGACTTTGTAATGTGTAAATTGGCCATTAGCTCCACACAGATGTATGATTGTGCCAAATGCAGGTTCATATAACACATTATGCTGCACTGTAAACACATACAAACCATTTTGAAACAAAAGCCAAATTTTATAATTATTTCAACTATGTATTGTATACTTTGCACTGAAAAAAAGCATCTCAAGAAATGAACAACGCATGAAAGGTCAGGCAGGCATAAATAACATTGACAAAAATATTCCTTTCTTTAAAACAAATTCCCTGCTGCCATCCTCACAGAAGACAAAGCGACATCTACCAAATTTTAATGGCAGTCTCCATTGACCCTTCAAATTACAATCTGGCCAGCATTAAGTAACAAACAGAATGCTTGCAAAAATGGAATGGCAACATTTACCAATGGATTTATGCCGAAATTGAAATCACTCCCTTGTTAATTTTAGCTTTCAGTTTCAGGCCGACAGACTTCCCTGAGCCTTATTAGCTGTAGCAGAATCCCAAATAAGGACCGAATAAAATAATTGAACGGGGAGATAGCATTGTCTGGGAGCCTCACTCTCCTCTTTCCTTTTATTCTCTCCCTGGGGGAAAGCTATTATTCTTCCTCCCGCTCAAATCCAGTTGTTCTTCCTGGCAATCATGTAAATCTGTGGCATCTGTCTCACAGCAGAACAACAAGTCGAACCAGCATGAAGTTTCTCATGAGAGCAACAGGCAGCCGTAAAAGAAGAGAACCGCAAACAATCACTTTCCAGCCATTGCAGTTTTTTCTAAAAAATCTTTTTTTGAAAGGACCACTGAAAACACAAATTTCTGGGACAGATTGCCTCTGATAATCAGTTTTCAGAAAAACAAGTCTCTCTGAAATCCTGCCATCTGAAGCCATTTCGTTCCAAATCCTTAAATAGAAGGGATTTGAACCTCTTGCTATTCACTTTTTTTTAAAAAAAGAGTCACTGTAGCAACCAGGTCTCCCTCGGGCCCTGCCTGCCGCGTGGTGCCCACCAGGACCAAGGGCTTCAGCAAGGTGTGGAGTGACGACCCTCCATTTCCTGCAGACAGTGATCACTGAAGAGGCCAGGTAATGCTTGATTAACGTTTATTCATAGTATAAGTTACAGACGAGGTCCCACGCAGGGTAGTTCCTTCACTCCATCGATCCAGCTGTTATCCTAAGTAGTAGGGCTGCCAGGTCCCTCTTGGCCACCGGCGGGAGGTTTTTGGGGCGGAGCCTGAGGAGGGCGGGGTTTGGGGAGGGGAGGGACTTCAATGCCATAGAGTCCAATTGCCAAAGCGGCCATTTTCTCCAGGGGAACTGATGTCTATTGGCTGGAGATCAGTTGTGTTAGCAGGAGATTGCCAGCTAGTACCTGGAGGTTGGCAACCCTAGTAGGCAGTCTTCACTTTAGTTGGGGGAATTAGCTGGGGAGACAGAGGGGGTAACTGGGATCGATAACCTATGAATACTAGGATAATCCTGGGTGAAAACTCCCAAATGAGTAGCTGGTTGTGCATTTAAAGTTGTTTTTATTAAAGAATAAAAATAGTAAAACAATAAATATATTTTAACCAATGAATATACGCTCACAAAGCATACAAGAGCTAACTAAGAGAAAAGGGAGGAAGCTGGATAGAGTTTCAGGTATGGGTGCTAGTTAAATGCAAAATGAATGGCCAAAGGACCAATATTTATACCTCCAAAATGTGTTTTGAGATGTATGTGGTAAGCTGGCAGGAAAGCCAGAGACAAAATGGGGTTCTAACAAAAAGACGTGATAAATGCAGACATTGGGGGAAAGGTGATGGTTGTGGTATGAAAATGTGAATTCCAAGTTAAAAACATTATTTTTACTAATTATGGTCCTGCTTACTTCTAGATTCTGGTTATATCACACAGTCTCAGCTTTCCTCTCCATACTCTGCCTTAGAGAAGAGGAGAAGAGGAGTTGGTTTTTTATATGCCGACTTTCTCTACCACTTAAGAGAGACTCAAACTGGTTTACAATCACCTTCCCTTCCCCTCCCCATAACAAACACCCTGTGAGGTAGGTGAGGCCGAGCGTGTGTGACTAGCCCAAGGTCACCCAGCCGGCTTCATGTGTAGGAGTGGGGAAACAAATCCAGTTCCCCAGATTAGCCTCCACTGCTCATGTGGAAGAGTGAGGAATCAAACCTGGTTCTCCAGATCAGAATCCACCGCTCCAAACCACCACTCTTAACCACTACACCATGCTGGCTCCGTAGGCCAAAATGAACATGTTAATCCAATGGTCCATATTTTCCCCTTCCCAACATGTTACTGGTAATTTTAACATGCAGTGAGACAGTGTCTTCCCCCACCCTTTAATCAACAGCCATTGAAGGGAAAGGAATATCTAAGCATGATAATGTCGCCTCATGTGTCCTCTTTGAACATTATTATAGTGTTGCCAGCTCTGGGTTTTGGGGGTATACCTGGATATTTGGGGGGTAGAGTCTGGTGAGGGCAGGGTTTGAGAAGGAGAGGGACCTCAGTTGGGTATAATGCCATACAGTTCACCTTCCAAAGCAGTCTCCAGGGTCTAGAGACCAGTTGTAATTCCAGGAGATCTCCAGCTACCACCTGGAGATTGGCAACCCTACAGAAAGAACACAGAGGTTGGTGACCTCCTCATTCAGTTTGGGCTAGGGTTGCCAGGTGCCCAGTGGTGGCGGGCAAACCCCCGGCAATTTGCCCCTCTGCCCGCCAACCACCTGAGGGTCGGCTGGCAAACGTCCACGCGCGCGCACACACCTTGTGCACGAGGGGCCTTTCCCTATTTGTTTGAGTGGTAAAGGGCCGCTTTACCACTCAAACTAAGAGGAAAAGACCCCTCACGAAGCGGCACTTCCAGTTATAAACCGGAAGTGACGCGCACACGCATGCACAATCTCAACCACAGCCCCATAGCCTCCCGCCGGAGGAGAGAAGGAACCTAGCAGCCCTAGTTTGGGTTTTGGTGCCTGCTTTTACAAAGGCCTTCACCCTGTTGAGAATAAACCCTGAACCTTCTTTTATGGGGGGGGGGGGCCTTTTCTCTTTGAATAAGATCTTGGTCAATACTCCATGGACTATTATCCCCTATTACAGGATTAGAAGTAATTGAAGTTTTATTGCCACTGTTCTCAGAGAGGTGTCTCTCTCTCCCCTCAGGCCATGGCAGTTGAAGGAAGAATTATTTTTCTGTACAATCGGTAGATAAGTTAACATCTTAAAGGAATAGGAGCTGAGGGTTTAAACCTGCAGGCCTAATGGTGCTTCCAGTAACTGTGTAAATATAGACTCCTGGTTTTCAACAACTATTGATTTAATCAGGCAAGTTACACTTGGCTGGGCCCCTGGAAAAGGTATCCGCAATACGAAGTTCCTACTTGTGTTTTCACTAAACAGAAATTTAAGTATCATTGGCTGCTTGCTTCCATAGGGTGAACATTCTTCGTGTTGCTTTAATTGCCGCTGTAAATAAAAGAGGCATGTGCTTTGGTGACGGAGCTTCCACACACAGGAATTTTCTGCATACTTTCTCCATCCTTCCCCCCCCCCAAAAAAAGTTTCCTTTCCACGCATATTCTGCAATGATTCCACATGGGCATCTCAGGGATGTGGTCACCATGGCTCTGCCCTTTTTCACACTTGCACTATAATGCTATAATGACTGTGTTTAAATGATAATAGATAAGAGGCAATAGATCATTATAGCACTATGGGAGGGGAAGCCCTCTGGTGGTGCTATAGCAATTGCTGATTTTTTTTTTAAAGCCCTCCGTTAGTGCAACAGGAAAAATATACGTTAGGGCAGTGGCGCCAATGAGGGACTAATGTGATGGCATTGTTAGTTTTATTTGCCACCCTGTTTCCAAGTGAACACAGCAGAGACTAGCACGGTTTATAAAAGTGCTATTTATTATACAGTGAATCAAAGTGCTTTGCCAGTATCCTTCTCCATACACCCCACACCTTTGTACAAGTATCATACAGTTATATACAATACTGACCCAGTCTATCAGCCAATCCACTGATAGCTGCCCAGCTCCCAAGTAAAACCTGCTCAGTCCAGTTTTCTTGCAGAGTCATGATGAGTTGGCATTAGTCATCACTTAGTCATGTGATCCCAGCTGTCACTCAGCTGTCACCTGGATCACCACAATCTGCTTAGTGTTACTAGTCTAATATGTCAACATAATGGTGGAGAAATGGCGCTGATGTGGATGAGACGGTTGCAGCGCAGGAAGATAAGCACCATTCGTCCCAAGCGTTGTGCTAACATGCTTGGACTGAATTTTCTGAAAAAGATCAGAGTGAAACAGGTTGGGGAAAGACAGTGTTGAAGATGGAGAAAACCTGGAAACAGGACAATTGCTGCACAATGCCATGTGGAACTTTCCCCCAAAAAAGGTTTTCCATTTTGGAAGCTGAGGTGGAGAAAAACCTCCCTGGGGAAGCAGCGTTTTGGCCATACAACAAGCTTTCCCACTCCCACCCCACCCTGCAAAATGCTATAGCTTTTCTTAACTGGTCTCCTGATATCCATTACAACACTGTCACCTACGACTGAAATGCTACCAACGATTTGTTGTTAAAAAAGAAAAACGTTCAAAGCCTCGGAGATTAGTTGGGTCAGAAATTACACACTGTGCTTCATTACCATATTACTGGAATTATGCGTAGTCTAAACATTGTGTTTCTCCTCTTGATGTATAATCACATCATGTTAAGATATGATTCCAGAAGACTTTGCTAATTAGTTTTCATCATCGCCAGCTTATGTTTACATTGCCTAGTTGCTGCTGTAAATCTCATACCACAGTATTTTCCAGCCGAGTTTGACAAACGTTGTTAACCCTGTCTTGGCTAGAAACCTCAGAAAGATCCTGTGCTCTGGCTTTGGATCTGTGTTCCCCTGGCAGGCCAGATTGGTTTTATTGTCCATAGCACATGCGCATTTCACAAATCACAGTTAAGTGCCATGGCTGCGATCCTGTGCACAGTCAGGCAGCATAACTCCCGCTGACATTACTGCAACATAGCACACCACTGCAAGTTATCCTTTTGCTTGACTTACATTCTCAGGCAACTTTCTAATCCAGATATTTCCTCCTCTGTTTTCCCTTTTATTCCTATGTGCCTTTGGTGCTTTCCCCTAGCTTTTGTCTTGGTTTTGCTGACTACCATTATTATAGGTGCGATTATGTAGTTAGTACCAACTATTCTTGATGTAGTGATAAGTAGATTAAAAGTCTTGATTGACATAGTTACACTTTGTATCAGTATAACTGAAAATATTATTAAAGTAATACTTTCAAATCCTTGTTAGCATAGCAAGCAGCCCACTAGAAGCACAAAATAAGTTTAATTTTAATGCCCACATGTCAGGAACACATGAGGCACAGAATCAGACCATTTGTCCATCAAGTATTGTCTGCTCAGACTGGCAGCAACTCTCCAGGGTCTTCCTCTTCTACCTTGAAACTCACCTGAGACTCCTGCAATATAAGAAAAGATATATTGCTATACCATAAATTTGGGTTTGTTTTTACTTACCTTGATGATTTTGTATGCTACATAGCATTGAAGTAAATATCATGCATATATTAGATGTATTGGAGAAATACTATACATTTCTTAGCATTTAGTAACCATTTGCCTTTCTGTGCGTATTTGGATGCAACCTCCAGGTACTAGCTGGAGATCTCCTGCTATTACAACTGATCTCCAGGCGACAGAGATCGGTTCCCCTGGAGAAAATTGCCACTTTGGCAATTGGACTCTATGCCAGTGAAGCCCCTCCCCAAACCCCACCCTCCTCAGGCTCTGCCCCAAAAACCTCCCACCGGTGGCAAAGAGGGACCTGGTAACCCTACTCTGCTCTGCTCTTCCTCCGTCTCTGGTCCCACTGCTCTGGGGAGGACTCTGTGGGTACAGGACCTCAGTAGGGCTCCTGCAGTGGCTCCAGATTGTTGAGAGGTGCAGACGGGGTTGTAGGCCTCCTCAAGTGGTTTCTGTTGGCTCTCTGGCAATGGACTCTAGATCTGATTACCGGGTAGGGATCAAGGGATTGTCCAGTTTCAAATATTATCTGATAAAGTGTAGTAAACGTGGCAGGAATTACTGATCAGAGATAAAAACATCCTGGATACATCCCATATGTGTGTTATTTACAGTGTATTTTCATTGTTGGTTAAATTGCTTGTCAGTTTTCTGACATGTTAAATAGATTATGACAGATCATTTGATGAGAAGCAAATGTTCAGATTGTGATTGCTTATTTAAACATATTAGTTTGGATTAAAAGCGAAATAGTGGCAAGGACTTGCTTTTAAAATACAAGTGAGTAACAAATGACAAAAGTTAAAGTCTTTTGCATATACTAGGTTCCATTGGAATCAGTGAGGTGTCTAAGTAAACAATTTTAGATCCAGAAGTATAAAGTCAGAGGGATTGTTAATGGTATATCTCCTCTAAGGCCAAGTCCATAGCATGGACATGATCCAGCCAAAATTAAGCACATTTACTCTCCCTCTCCAAGCAAGGGAAAAGTGACCTTCAGTGACTTTGCACCCACATCTAATTAGCGACTGTCACATCATGATTGCCTGGGATCATTGATTGCCTGGGATCACTCAGGTAGCTAACTCAGGCATGGAAAAATGTGGCACTAAAGCAGCACAAAAATGTGGCACTAAACTGAGGTTATCGTATTTTGGTCACATCATGAGACGACAAGAGTCACTGGAAAAGACAGTCATGCTAGGAAAAGTTGAGGGCAGCAGGAAAAGAGGAAGATCCAACAAGAGATGGACTGACTCAACAAAGGAAGCCACAGCCCTCAATTTGCAAGATCTGAGCAAGGCTGTCAAAGATAGGACGTTTTGGAGGGACGCCATGAGTCAGAAGCAACTTGACGGCACTTAACACACACACACAAAGCAGCAGAAGAGGAAATGAACAGAGTATCATTACAAACAGTAGCAAGAAAGGCACTATTTTAGGGTCTTTTAAGTGAATGTCTCACAACTTCCAAAATCCCTTTTTCCTTGAAAATCTTTGAGAATGAAAATGTGACATAGTTCAAATAAACACACATTCTTCCTCTCCTCCAGTTGTAGCATCCTACAAGATCCACAGGATCTGGTATATGAGCTAAAAAAGCTCTGTAGAATGGATTGTGGCAACTGGTCTGATGAAGAACTGCCACCCAGAGCATTCCAAAGGGTCATTCCTATAAAGTAATCACCAGTTTTCTGTAAGATCAACAGGGAGTCCTACTGATTTTAGATGCCAAGGGACCCAGCTCCATTTATGACTGGTATGGAACGGTATGATTAACTGCTTTAAACAGAGCCTTAGACTGCAGGTATATATCACCGGTGAAATAAAATATGAAAAAGTGCACGATGCAAGATTACATACAGATTGCAATGTTTGATCTGCAAACAACATATAGAAAGATATCCAAGAGAGTAAACATCAAACAAGAAATTAGCCTTCTTTATGAGGAATCCATTCCACTGCCTTGGCTGCTGTCATAGGCATGTTGTTATGAAGGTTTGATCCGTTGCTCCTAGCAACCTGCAGAAGGTGAAACTGTTGTGGGTGTTGGTAACTCCTGTAGTTCCTGAAGTCTATCCTCAGTGATGCTGTTATTATTCAGCATTATTCTGGGGCCCTTCCCTGTTCTCCAGGCAAAGATTTCAGTTCAGTTGCCTCAGAAGAGGGCCCACCCCAGAGTAGATGCACTTTCAGCTCAGCAGTAATGTCAGCCAGTAATAGTAGTGATTTCAGTAGATCAGCAAATAATAGAGATTTCACCTCGGCAGAAATGTGATACAGCTTGCTCTTTTCACCTTTCCTCAGAGAGGCAGCATCTACCCTTGTGCTAGATCAAGTAAAAAAAAAGAAGCTTGCTTGTGGCCACCTGTGTTCCTCAAATACTCTATAAAATGAAACCTTTCCAGTTTTATTCTTCCACTCCTGGGGTGGGTACCCATCTCCCATCCAGCTTCTGCCAGAATAGCGACATGGTCTCTTGAGCCAGGGTGCAGTGGTTAAGAGCAGTAGAGTCTGACCTGGAGAACTGGGTTTGATTCCCCACTCCTCCACATGAGCAGCGGAGGTTAATCTGGTGAACTGGATTTGTTTCCCCACTCCTGCACATGAAGCCAGCTGGGTGTCCTTGGGCAAGTTACAGCTCTGTTAGAGCTTTCTCAGCCCCACCTACCTCACAGGTAGGGCTGCCAGGTCCCTCTTCACAACCGGTGGGAGATTTTTGGAGTGGAGCCTGAGGAGGGCGGGGTTTGGGTAGGGGAGTGGCTTCAATGCCATAGAGTCCAATTGCCAAAGCAGCCATTTTCTCCAGGTGAACTGATCTCTATTGGCTGGAGATCAGTTGTAATAGCAGAAGATCTCCAGCCGCTACCTGGAAGTTGGCAGCCCTACACAGGGTGTCTGTTGTGGGGAGGGGGAGGGAATTGTAAGCCAGTTTGAGTCTCCCTTAAGTGGTAGAGAAAGTCGGCATATAAAAACCAACTCTTCTTCTTTATCAGTTAGCTGAAGCATGGCCATAAATGCTGAGAACAAAATCTCTACCAGCGGTACAGGATCTGTGTTAAAGCTGGTAACTTAAAGCAGGTAACCACCCAAGTTTGCAAAATTAAGCGCCCTGTGAATAGCTTTGTAGACAGTGCCCAGCTTCAGCCACTAGATGGCTGCTGTATACCATGTTTCCAATAGCTTTACATTTGTGATGCCTTAGCAAATAACTAGGCATCCTAATGATGTCACTACTTATACTGCTTCCACGAGAGAAAATTCAGTTGCAATCCTATCATCAACCAACAGCCAGCATAATTTGAGTATAAGACTGTAGTGTAAATCCCACTGAAATTAACAGAATTATTCCGCATGTGTGAAGACATGAAGACATGAAGCTGCCTCATACTGAATCAGACCCCTGGTCCATCAAAGTCAGTATTGTCTACTCAGACCGTCAGCAGCTCTCCAGGGTCTCAGGCAGGGGTTTTTCACATCACCTACTTGCCTAGTCCCTTGAACTGGAGATGCCGGGATTGAACCTGGGACCTCCTGCATGCCAAGCAGATGTTCTACCACTGAGCCACAGCCCCTTGAATGGGTCCTAACAATGTTGCTGAATTGTGCCCATGCAGTATAACTACACTTTAGTAGAATATTCTGAAATGTTTTTACCAAATAATACATGTATTATTATTATTAAATGTATCTACCAAATAGATACAGTATCTACCAAATAACTCACATTACTTTCAATGGGTAATTCGTTGAAAAAATGCTACAGTTTCTGAAGAGTTACCACTGGTCATTGCTATGGGTTTCAGTGAAGCTTCTTCCTAGTATGATTTACTTAAGTCATTTTTATCACATTCTTTGATGTAGGACAACTTTAACAAAAAACAACAACAAAAAAGACCATTAAAACTTTACGATAAAATAGACCATTAAAACGTCATCATCAAATCAACAAGAAAAACCAACAAAATTCTATCCAGCAGATAATAAATCAAAATATAAACAAATAACCAACCCATCAAACTCAGCAGACACATTAGTGAATGCAAATTGCCAATGGAAAACAAAAGAGTTTTAAACCAATTTTCTAAACACTATCTCCACAGGTCACATCTAGTAAGATAGAACTTAGAGTCTCTACTTTTTTCATTCGGACAGGCAGCCAACATGGTGTAGTGGTTAAGAGCAGTGGATTCTAATCTGGAGAACCGGGATTGATTCCCTACTCCTCCACATGCAGCCTGCTGGGTGACCTTGGGCTAGTCATAGTTCTCTTGGAACTCTCTCAGCCCCACCTACCTCACAAGGTGTCCGTTGTAGGGAGGGGAAGGGAAGGTGATTGTAAGCTGCTTTGAGACTCCTTAGAGGTAGAGAAAAGCGGGGTATAAAAACCAACTCTTCTTCTCTGCTAAGTGCCATTTCCTCATGTGTCCCCCAAATGCTATTCTCAAGCTTCTTCCAGCTGCTTCTGGGAACTCTCTCCCTTCCGTCAGAGATGAAGCTAGGACCTCTCTCTCTGTGTCTCTCTCTAGTATTGTTAGTTTCTAAATCAGCTGCTCTGATCAACATTGTGTGTGATTGACGCGGTGTACTCACTCTGCCAAGAACAGCAAATGTATTCAGAATCTCTGGGTGCTTCCATGCCAGCGGTTTTTCTGTGGTATTGACACTAAACAACATTCACCCCAAGACTACTGCATGTACATGTTCTTCCCATTGTCATTCCATATTTTTTTTCAGATTCCGAGATTAAAAAAAAAAACTTCCACAATTGCAGCCCAATCCTTATAGGTGCGAGCGCTGTTGCCTCTCCAGGTCAGAGGAGTGGTCGGTGTCACTCTGCTTAACCCCATCCAACATCAGCAGCATGCCCCCCACCCTGCCAGCCATAATCTTTTTAAAGTGTTGGATCTGACAAGAAGCATGCTAGGTTGCTGAACAGGGTGGGAGAAACAGACAAGTTTTTATCCAGTCTGAAGAGTCTGCTTGCTGAGGTGAGGAAGGCCTTGTCAATTTCATCAGGGATGCTCATCTGCCTTGAACCCGCATTCATACACAAAAAAGAAAAACCTAAGTAAATGGTTACTGTTCATTGATGAACTGAAAAAAGAATCTTATTATGAATGCCACCTGTCAAATATACTTAATCATAGACAAGTTTAATGTTCTGGCTTTAAAACAAAAACTGAATGGAATTGACAAGGCTTTCTTCCCACCTCTGAAGATCTTGGGGGAAATCTAATAAAACTGCTGGAGGTAGGGGGGATGCTGGATTTATTGCTTTCTTTAAAATAATGCCAGCAGCAGGAGATAGCTGAGTGCTACTAAGGCAGCAGAGGGCTGTCATTCCTTCCGAAGTGTTGGCTTGTCTTTGTATGGAGAACAGATAATGAACAATTGCAGGGGACTAGATAAAGTATACAAGCTCCTGAACAGAGCTAGTGTTGATAAAAGAAATGGATTTTTCTTAGTCACTGTCTGCAAGTACCCTCTGTCAAGTATCCTGAACTTATTTCAGATAAGTGGAGTAACGTCTTTATATTAAAATCCTCAACAGAGTATATTCTAAGGAAAATTATCAAGAGAGAAACAGGGCATTTCTAGAATAATTATACTGAAATTAGCTGGAGTTTTACAGAGAAAGTAAGAGATGGGAAAGCATAGCATATCTCTGTTCTTCTACATTCACCAAAACATTTTTAAAAAACACCCTAATTATGCCTGAATATTTACTGTCGTGTATTCCATTTAACTTGGCAAAGGATCAATTTCATCTAAAGGCAAGTGGAATATATTCCACAACGTCTTATGCAAAGCAGTGACCTTACTCAATTCAAATGCAAAAACCCCTTTCCCCTTGCAGATGAAATTCACCAGGATAAAATGCTCAATAGAAAGATTACATTTCCAGTGGGGCAGAAAGGTATTTGCCAGTGTCTCATTATGGCTTTGATATAAACATCCCAGATTTCAATCAGCACGAAGACAGAATAGTAATAATCCCATAGCAAGGTGCTGGCCAAAAGCTTTGTCGTCTGCCAATATTATGCTGACTCCCCTCCTCCCGCATTATTAGAATACAATTCTGGATGGTTTTCAGGAAGAAAAAAAGGAAAAACCTCCTAGTCATTTTATCATCAGAGTTATGATGTATCCGGTTATGTCGCCTTGCCTGCTAACTTTGCAACTGGGAGGCAAGGGTTACATCATTTACATTATTTCCAGTGTAAATGAAAAGCACTGAATTCTTTGAACTGGAAGTGTCCCATCAATTCTTCCACCCTCCATGGCCCACCTCCTATCATCACTACGGCATTTCCCACTCTGTGATGCATTTGATCCTTGTCCGTAAGAAGTAATTTGTCTCCTTAATGGAAACGGATGAAATGTGCCTTACCAGATTTTATGGGTTTAAACGAAAGGTCCTCTAAATGTTTCATAAATGCCTTTTTTATCTGAAACATGAACAATTTGGGCATTTTTAAAAGAGGTTTTGTTTTGAAGTGTCACTTAGCAAAGAATATATTATGGTTGCCACATGTAAAAGGTTTGTTTCCATCAGACCATGTGGTCTGAGGGAAGCAGAATTAATGGTTCTTCAGCGTAATCATATGGTGTGTATGCCTGTATGGGTGGAAACCGGGACACAAAGGCACATGTGAACAAACAGAAATATTAGGAACAAACTCATAGTAATGGAAATTATGAAACTCTTTGGGGAGTCTTTCCAGTTAGTACTCACCTGTGGACCTAAGGTTGCCAGGCCCCCCTTTGCCACTGGCAGGAGGTTTTGGGGGCAGAGCCTGAGGAGGGCGGGGTTTGGGGAGAGGGGGACTTCAATGCCATAGAGTCCAATTGCCAAAGCAGCCAGGTGAACTGATCTGTATTGGCTGGAGATCAGTTGTAATAGCAGGAGATATCCAGTTAGTACCTGGAGGTTGGCAACCCTTTGTGGACCCCAAATCTTTATCTTTAAACCTTGGGAACCCACACTGACTCTCTGATGAATCCGAGAAATCTGGTTGGTTTTGAGATATAATCCTTCCTCTCAGGCACAAGATGTTCTTAGGGCAGCAAATGCAAAGGCTTTAGGTAGGTGCTGTGAGGTAAGCTATCAAGCTTCAAGGACAGATGCCATCGGAAGTAGGACAATGGGTTTACCATCCCACACCTTGTTAGAACATCCTACAAAAGTAACTGAAATATTTATACACAAAGAAGATGGGTTTGCTGCTTTTAAACAATTTTAAAATACACGTCTAAGGTATGCATAGATGAATATATTAACTGTGAAACGGCTACCATTATGTTGGCTGGAGTTTGTTTGGGGGAAGGCCTGTCTGTTGAAGGGATCTTGAGCAATGTGTACTGTACACAGACACACTGAGCCTCCTTCAGGATCTCTGACAGTGATAGTGAGCCACCCACAGTCAGGAGTGGAGGAGGATAGGCCGTGTCTCCCATAGAAGCAACTGGCAGCCACTGGGAATTAAGTTCAACCTATTCCCAGTATCTCCAGCCACTGACATTCAAGACTTCTCCTATCAGTACAGTCCCATTATGGGTTCCTTATCTTCCCAGTAAAATGGCAGAATGTTGAGTAACAGAGGCCACCCGACCACTTAGAAAACACAGGGTTAGGCTGTTAGGTTGAAAGTTTCATTAGATTCAGTGGAGCTTACTTCTAAGGAAGCAAGCCTTGAACTGGGCCAACAGATCACGTAAACATGCAGGTGGGGCACGTGCCAAGGTAAGGGTTGCCAGGTCCCTCTTAGCCACCGGCGGGAGGTTTTTGGGGTGGAGGTTTTTGGGAAGGGGAGGGACTTCAATGCCATAGAGACCAATTGCCAAAGCGGCCATTTTCTCCAGGAAAAATGATCTCCATCGGCTGGAGATCAATTGTAATAGCAGGAGATCTCCAGCTACTACCTGGTGGTTGGCAACCCTAGCCAAGGTCCACCCTGCTGTGAAATAATTGTGGATTTCCCCCCTTACACTGCAAACTTCACACCACAGCAAAGTGGAGAATGGCAACTTTATTACATCATGGCGATGGATGCTAAGCTCTCACCAAGGTACCAAGGGACTATTTGCTTACTCTATTTACACACATTCCCCCTCTCTTTGTTAACAGCAAATCAGTGGACATCAAGGAGATTTTTTTGGGAAGTTCTACATGTCACAGATACAACAGAAAAGGTCTTGCAAGTTTTGTGTTAGACAGGTTGACAGAAAAGTAGGGATTGTTGGTGTATAATATTTGTGGCCAATGCTACAATAATAGTGCCAAATGAGTGCCAGCCATTGTTTGGGGGTGGGGGGAGGAATCCTCAGACTTCTTTGTATCTTTCTCTCCCCACAACTGGAATCTTGTGTTGGTGCACACTGCAGACAGTTCTGGTGAAGCACAGGATTTTTTTTGTAATATTCCATTGCACTAATTTGTGTGTTGGGGTGGTGGTGGTTCTGAAGCAACAAAATGCTGGGATGTGGCCTTACAGCATTTGCCAAAACTGACGCTGAAAGCTCCGTCTCAGACAACATGGGATGCTACATGTTGGAGTGTGTGTGTGTAAAGTGCCGTCAAGTCACAGCCGACTTCTGGCGACCCCTTATGGGGTTTTCATGGCAAGAGACTAACAGAGGTAGTTTGCCAGTGCCTTCCTCTGCACAGCAACCCCGGACTTCCTTGGTGGTCTCCCATCCAAATACTAATCAGGGCTGACCCTGCTTAGCTTCTGAGATCTGATGAGATCAGGCTAGCCTGGGCCATCCAGGTCAGGGCCATGTTGGAGTAGATGCTGTCAAATTGGTTTTGCTGCAATTTCTGCTCTCCATTTATTTACTAGCTCCTTTGACCAAAGGTCTTGAGCTTAACCATAACAATAATACATAATACAACAACACATAATCAATTTACAACACCCAACGTATACTTAAGGTTAAAACACAGTAGAAACAATTACTAAACATAGCATCACTAATACATAACAATATATTCCCCCTGAACCAGTCTCATTGAAATCACAAAATCTGTTTCAACATTCAACTCGTAGTTTACGTGCTTGTTTTGTTTTGACGTTTGAGCGACATCACCTCCGCCAAAAATCTTGCAACAGAACTAGTGATATCAGGATGAATATCTCCCATTATGTGGGATATCACCCAGGACTCCAAGGGAAGTTTGTATTTAGACAATATTGGGGTGATCCAACGCAACCGAGGAGCTGACCAGTGCTGACAAAACAATAAGAGATGGTGTAAAGTCCCAATATCTCCAGATTTACATTCACAAACTCGATCTGAGTATGGAGTTTTCGCAAAACGACCTGACATCTCTGCAGTTGGGTAAGCATTTAATCTGGCAAGCATAAAGGCACGTCTATGGCTTGGGATTGTCAGCAAGCTCACATAAGAGGGCACGAACTCAGGAGGGGGAATCCCCAGTGCAAGGGTAGAACATACGCGCCTAGCGCGGAATGTAGTGCTAACACACTCAAGATTTCTCACCCTTGACCTTACTAATTTAAGTGCTTCAGAAAAGTTTAAGTTGTTAAGAACTAATGGTGGAAGGTCAAGCAGTACCAGTTTACTATCTATATGTCTTCCCCACGTCCCTCTGTAGTTATCTTCCTTTAATCTATGTAACAGGCCCCCTTGGATGTTAGGAGTTGAGTAGAGAACCTTCAGCCTTAATTTGAAGGCAGCAATCCAGGCTCTAGATTCAAAAGAACACTGTGCAAGTTGCATTCTAAGTGCCGTTCCCGCCACACACTTTGGAGAGCCTGTCAAACGCCGCAGAAAATGTATAAGTATATTGTCAACAGACTCCGTGATTTCATTAATCCAAATGGGAGCTCCAAATAGAAACTGAGGGATTATTTTGGCATTGAAAGCTGTAATAGCCATAGGAACATATTGGCCTCCCCTGGAATAAAAGAATCTTAACAAAGCATTCGAATTAACTTTGGCAGTTTTATTTGCCAAGCTAAGATGAGGTTTCCAAGACAAATTTTGACTAAAAGTAACTCCCAAATATTTAAATTGGGACACCATCTCTAATTCACCCCCCTCAACTTTCCATGGATTTCGTTTTACTTTGATCTTCTTTGAGAAAACCATTACTTTTGATTTACTATAGTTAACTGATAGACCCTCCTGGTTACAATAATCAATAAACCTATTAATAGTCTTACGAAGGCCCACCTCAGATCTAGACAAAAGGACTGTATCATCCGCATAGAGCAAAATGGGAACCTCATGACCAGCTAATATTGGTGCATGATAAGCTGTCTTTTGAATAAACGGAATCACATCATTAAAATAAGAATTAAACAGCATGGGGGCCAAAAGGCAACCTTGTTTCACCCCCTTTAAGAGGTGAATACTATTAGTAAGTTGGCCTTCAACTCCACAACGGACCTGAGCGGTAGAGTTCTCATAAAGCTTAAAAATCAGCCAAAGTAATCTCTTATCTATGGTTGTGGTTTTTAATTTAGCCCACAGTCGGCCTCTAGGCACTGAGTCAAAAGCTGCCCTTAAATCCATAAAGGCAACATACAAAGAGCCCCCTGAGTATGAAGAATACTTATCTGCAAGATGATATAATATAAGACAATGTTCCAAGACAGAGGTGCCTTTCTTAAACCCAGCTTGTTCCGGATGTATTATTTCTTCAGTTTCTAGCCAATTCGATAATTTTGACTGCAAAAAGGCTGCATATACTTTACCTATTGATGAAAGCAAGCTAATAGGACGATAGTTTTTAGGATCGTTTTTTGGTCCTTTTTTATAAAGTGGCACAATTATTGCATGTTTCCATGCTGCGGGAATATCTCCTGTGTTATTTATTTGCGTGAAAAGTGAGGCCAAAATATGGCTCCACCAAGACAGATTTACTTTCAAAAGGTCAACCGGAATTAAATCAGGACCTGGAGCTTTACCTGACCGAAATTGTTTAATTAAGGCACTCACACATTCAGGGGAGACCTGTGGCCAACTATCCATTTGGGGGGGTTCAACCAGTTCCTCATCCAAATCAAAACCAGGGACCGTTACAAAATTAGAAGTAAAGTATTTTTCCCAGATCCCAGGAGTAATGCATGAAGGGATACTAGCCACCGTAGAGAGTCCTCTATTCACTAGATTCCAAAAAGTCTGGGTTTCGTTATTATTTATTGCTGAGATGAGTAATTTCCAGCATTTATATATGTCCAGCTGTTTTTTAAACTTTATCAGGGACCTAAATGACTTCTTTAGCCGTATAAGATCTAACAGATGTATATTTGAGCTGGTATTTTTATATAAGCGGTGAAGAGATCTTATTTTTTTAATACTTTCTCTACACTCACCATCAAACCAGCTATTTTTACGTTGGAATCCTCGGGACGATGATGGTTTTGAATAGATTGGTTTAAAAAGGTTTAAAATATTAGTTAACGATTCTATCATCTGCACCGTATCCCTCTGTTTAAAAAATTCAGTAAGGGCGGACCGACATTGATTTGAATGCATAATATTCACTACAATAGGAGTTAACTCAGGTGACCATCTAACGGGCCTCAAGGCCTTTCGTCCTTGTAATAGGTTTGTTGATAAACCGGGGAATAAAAAACAATCAGGAGACAATGAAAGAGTTAATTGTAAGGGAAGATGGTCCCCTCCATAATACTCTCCTATCTTAAAATCGTGAATTCGCGGTAGCAAACCTTCTGATACTAACATGTAATCAATCACACTGGCCCCTTTGAACGTTACACAAGTAAAATCTCCTGTGGGATCAAACTGCCTGTGCCCATTTAAAATTACCAAACCTTGATTCACAGCGCACTCAAACAATTGTTTTCCTGCAAAATTAACCTTAGAATCTTTTGAGAATCTCTCACACAAATGTGGGGGGGGCAGCTCTGTCGTGGGCCAAACTAACCCAGCTTCATCATTGGTGCCAATACGGGCGTTAAAATCACCTGCTACCAATAATGGAATTCTGGGATATCGCACAGTAATCTTAGGCTGCAATTTCCACAGCTTGTTGATGCATTAGAATTGTTTTCTCATGGTACGCATCTACTTAACCATCTTTGCACCCAATCAGGATCCTCAAGGCAACGGACAAAAAAAAGATAATAAAGATTTAAAAAACAAACAAACACATATGTATAAAACCAACAGTTAAATATTTGGATTGTGATATTTTAGAGGATTAAATTACAGCATCAACCATGTAACTCTTGCCATTTATGCATGGGAGGTTTTGCTTTGGATTTGCTACTCTCTAGATGCACATTTTCCCCATCTGAATTTTCAGAACTAAAAAATAACCCCTAATGCATTAGCTATGGCTTCTTTGATCCTGTGATGAGTGATAAAATTGAGTACCCTTCTCTCTATTAGATGGTTCCAAATGAAAATCTTTAGTATTTTGGGATTGTTCCGCTGTTTAAGAATTTTGGAGGGGTGTGGATTGACCTCCTCACTTACAGTGATGAGAATGGAGAAACCTTTCTGTAGACCCTTAGACCGAGGCTCCTCAAGAACCATATTTTTATTGCTTTTACACAAATTATGGCCATTGTTCTGAAGAGTGCTCCAAATAAAATAATGGAAGGCATGTTTTCTGCTATCTGGTTTTGTACAAAGTAATAAAAATAATCAGAAAGCCAGCACAATGTAGTGTTTAAGAGTGGCAGGCTCTAATCTGCAGAACCGAGTTTGATTCTCCACTCCTCCACATGAAGCCTGCCAGGTGACCTTGGGACAGTCAAAGTTTTCTCAGAACTCTATCAGCCCATGCAGAGGCAGGCAATGGCAAACCACCTCCAAACATCTCTTGCCTTCAAAACCCTATGGGGTCACCATAAGTCAGTAGTAACTTGACGGCACTTTTCACCACCAATAAAAATAACTAACCAGGCAGTCCTGAGCTGCGCCAGCAGCCAGGACGAAAGGCCTCTGGAGGCCGGCAAAGGGCTGTGCCAGCTCAAGGGCCCACAGTGCCGGCATCCGGGCAGCATACACCAGTGTTTGTGGCCCCCAAGCTGGCGCGAAGGCCTGGATGCTAGTCGCCCGCCGCTGGCGCAGCAGCACCAGGCCCGGACGCCGACGGAGCCTTCCACAGGCATTCGGACGCCGGCAAAGGCCACGGCGGCATCCCGGGAGGCATTCCCAGAGCGTCACAGCATCCCAGGAGGCATTCCCAGGGTGTCATGGCACCATCCTGGGGGTGGGGCCGCCGTTAGGCAGCATCCTAAACCATTACAACTTGGGAACACCCCCTTTTATTTTTGTAGAGATACGCCACCTTTTGGGTGGCGTATCTCCCGTGCAATCCTATGCGAAACCTCCGTAGGAGGCAGAGCTGCTGCGTTGCCTCCTAAGCCAAGTGCAGGCATTCCCCTCAGGAATGCACGGTAAGAAAGCAAAATTTTGGATAATTTCTGTACCAGGGTAAGCAAATTGAAATGGAAAAGGGAGTGGTTGAAGAAGAAAAAGTAGAGCCAACAGGGAGGGGCCAAAGGGAAGGGGTGTGGCTAGAGGCAAAAGGGGCTCTACCATAGGGGAAAGGACCCCCGGTTATACTCTATCACCCAAGGACCATGCAAACCTGGTACCGGTCCCGCACACACGCATTTGCACGTGCACAATTTAGATTTCTAAAATAAGGATCACAGCAATATTTTCAGGGGCCTTTATAAAGGATCTCCTCTTTGGCAGGAATAAACCTAGATGCACGGCAGAGGAATTCATGTGCAAAGGCCTGCTGCAACCAGGACTCTTTGCACTCAAAGGAGCTTGTGTCTGTTGCCTCTGGAGCTTTGATATCAGCACTTGAGCTGGAATGATTTTCCCCTCAGAAAAACACCACAATACACATTATTATTTTTCTCGTTGCAAATAAAGGCTGCACATCTTCCAGCAGACTGACAGATGGGACCGATTGACTCCACAGGAAATTGAACACTAAGAGCCATGGTGACCTGCGGAGATGGCACCTATGGTTAAAAAGCATTTACTAGATAAAAAAATTGCCAGCAAGGGAGTGCTAACTGTTCTGCACATATTTACTAGCTCACTTCTTTAAACCTCGAACCACCAGTATGCAGTAAAGGCTGGAATCTCTAACATTATCTTATGTGTGCTTTTTCATTATCGGGTTATTGGATCCTGGTTACATATTACACATTTATCACAGGAAAAGTAGCCACATGTAAGCCAGGCTTAGAGGACTGTTTTATACAGGATGTGGGTTCACTTGGTGCAAGTGTTCTGTGCATAAGCTGTCATGTTTAAATGTATTCTCCACATTTCTTGGTCCACTTCTGTTTCAGGTTGGAATATCACTTTGGCCGGCTGAGTCCTTTACACTGTTTTTATGCCTCTGGCTCGTTTGTTATTCATTATTTTTATGTTGTTGTTTTTATGATTTCATTGTATTGTTCTTATTTTTGTGAGCTGCCTCGAGGTCTCTGGAGAGATGGCATACACTTTTTCAAATAAACAACGATATAGCACGCTGACAATCAATGGCTCAGGCAGGTACATTGTTGGAATTTAAACATGGCTGGGGGCACCTCTGCAGCACCCGCTTTGACAAGGACTTGACCTGGGGGCTGTAATAAACTGCCTGTTGAGAATTCTGAAGGGTCTCTGGGGCATAAGCAGAAAATGCTTGGGAGAAATCGATAACTGTATGGCTAGGGTTGCCAACCTCCAGGTAGTAGCTGGAGATCTCCTGCTATTATAACTGATCTCCAGCCGATAGAGATCAGTTCCCCTGGAGAAAACAGCCACTTTGGCAATTGGACTCTATGGCATTGAAGTCCCTCCCCTCCCCAAACCCCGCCCTCCTCAGGCTCCGCCCCTAAAACCTCCCACAGGTTGCGAAGAGGGACCTGGCAACCCTATGTGTGGCCATTTTGCTTGCTTATCTTATTTCTCTTCAACAGCTAATCATCCCTAGGTGCTGGGAGGGGGAGAGGCAGGGTTTAGATGATTTAGGACAAATATAATTTGATTCAATATCTACAATAAAAACAGTCTAAGAGGGAGGGGGAAAGGCAGTCTCTTTTCAGCATAAAATTTTGCACTTTTAAACGTTTAATTCAAATTTCGAATACACTCTGTATTTATTAGCACAGATCTTCATGCACTGTCTCAAAAGGATTTCTTGCTCAGATGAGGGGGGCACTGCATTTTAACTTACTAGCGGTTCATCCTTGACAAAGCTTCTTGTGATTTTCTTAACGGGATGAGGGCTTCTTACATTGTGGTTTGGGCAAATATAAAGGTTTTTTTAAAAACCTACTGTAAAAGTTGACATGTTCTTCCTCCCCTCCAATCAGAGCGCACACCACAAATATGAACTAATGGGAAGTATACAGAAAAGAATATATACTTTGTCAACCACATGGCTTAAAATAGTTCCTTTTGGGGTGTTTTCAATTTGCTTTTAGAAACTATTGCAACAGTGGAAGTTTGGGGGCTTTTAAAGCTTTCATTTTCTCTCCTCTTAACCACATAATAGGAAGAAAATGAGAGTACTGTACCGAGACCAAACCAAGGAAAGGGGAACTTGTCTTGTATTTGTGAACTGGGGGGCCTATTTTCTGTAATGTGCAGCAGTGCACTGCTCTTAAGTGCTCACCCATTCATGAGTGTATGTTTTTCATGGCAAAGGTGACGAGATTGCAGGAGTACTCTTCTCAGGAGGGACTCATAATTCACAACCACCTTATTTTGACACTAAAAGAAGGAAATGCACATCGAGCAAAAGGAATAATAGAGGAAAATGTATTAACAGTGTAACAAATATAAAGGGAAAAGCAGGGGCTAGAACAATAATGGGAAAGAACAGTGTCCACCTGATAAGAGGAGGCTTGCCTACCAGTTAATGCACTGAAATACAATGACAGCTACTCATACTGTTAGAATCTGGAGAGAGATACAACAGTTCACCACAGGGCCGTCTTAACAGCATTACAGGCCCCCGGGCAAAGCCGTGCACTGGGGCCCCTACCTACACAACCACTCACAGGAATAAAAATGTAAATGGTCGATAAAATTAAAGATATATTTATTGGTACTTCCAATAAAATAAGTGTTTACACATTTTAAAAAACATGCTATACACTGAGGACTAATCAACATAAATGTTTGAACATTATAACATGATATTTATAGTTTATAATATTTAGAGTTTAGTATAGTATTTATTTATTAATTGACAGCAAGTCACAACATACATAGATTAGCATGGGGCCCCTATTAAGGTTGTCAGGTCACTCTTCACCACTGGCGGGAGGTTATTCAGTGGAGCTTATTCCCAGGAAAGTGCCTTTAGGATTATAGTCACTGAGCCCAATACTAAGCACATTTACTCAGAAGTAAAGCATATTTCATGTAATGGAATTCCATAGTTTGTTTTTTTGCCACCAGGTCACATCTGACTTCTGGCGACTTCTGGTGGGGATTTCAAGGTGGTTTGCCATTGCCTGCCTCTGCTTCATGACCCTGGTATTCCTTGGAGGTCTCCCATCCATACACTTGCCAGGGTTGACCCTGCTTAGCTTCTGCGATCTGATGAGATCAGGCTAGCCTGGGGTATCCAGGTCATGGCAAATTCCCTAGTACACAGAAGGGCTGTTGAAAAAAAATCAGTAAAATTTGGATTCGGCAAAATTCAGCCCGTTTTGAGTCGGGAAATGTCGAAGTCCGAACTCCCCCAATTTGGATCTGTGGAATTCGGCGCCAAGTTCCGAGTTCGGGGGAAAATTCGGCCGAATAAAGCCATTAAAAACAATTTGCGCCTTTCCGCTGCTCCGGGGGGGGGGCATTTTTGGAGGTAGAGGTCCCAAAATTTCAGCGTAGCTTGAGGGGACCCTTCTTGCAAGAACCCCCCAAGTTTTGTAACGATTGGGTCAGGGGGTCCAGAGATATGGGGCCCGGAAGGGGTCCCCCCAAATCGCCCACAGGAATAAAGGCATTAAAAACACATTCGCACCTTTCCGGGGCTCTGGGGGGGGCATGTTTGGCGGTAGAGTTCCCAAAATTTCAGCGTAGCTTGAGGGGAGCCTTCTTGCAAGAACCCCCTAGTTTTGTAAAGATTGGGTCAGGGGCCCCCATGTTATGGGGCCCAGAAGGGGTCCCCCATCTGCCCATTGGAATAAAGCCATTAAAAGGGATGTACTAAAACGAATGACAAGTCAGCCCATTGGAAGCAATGGGAGAGGCTGCCAGCCCATTGAAGATAATGGGAGAGGGTAATGTAGGTTGACTTGCATTGACTCCACTGAAATACATTACTAAATGTAGGTTGACTTGCATTGACTCCACTGAAATACATTACTAAAACGAATGACAGGCTAGCCCATTCGAAACAACAGGAACGGCTGCACAGCCCATTGGAAACAATAGGAACCAGCCAGAGAGAGACTCACTGACCCACAGTTAACTCCACACAAAGTTGGCAACCGGTGAAAACAGTACAAAGCACAGTCCCACACAGAGGCAATCAAGCCCAACCCCCCAGCAGAACAGATAAACCCACCCCCCTTTGGCATCCACATACATACACACACACAGGAAAAAATATATAGAGAATTATAGAGAAAAGCCCCCAAATGGGTCTTACTGTGGATGTCTTCTTCTCTTCTATCAGGAGCAGGGACTGGGAGGACTCAGGAGTAATCCAATACGATTCTAGCAGACTCACACACACATACTGTCTGGCACGGGAGTTTTTGCCTTGGATTTGCCACTCTCTAGATGCACATTAAGGATTGCCTGCTCCCATTCATTCCAATGGGTGGATGGGGGGGACCCCATAACTTGGGATTAATTGCCTTTCAGTCAGACCCCCGGGCCGGGGTAATGGTACGGCCCAACTGCTGAGGCAACCAGACCCCCAGGCCAGGGTAATGGTACGCCCCAACTGCCGAGCCAACCACCAGACTAGACCCCCGGGCCGGGGTAATGGTACGGCCCAACTCGAATGTGTTTTTAAAGGCTGTAACGGGCAGATGGGTGGGGGACCCCTTTCGGGCCCTATAACTCGGGACCCCATGCCCCAATCGTCACCAAACTTGGGGGTTCTTGCAAGAAGGGTCACCTCAAGCTATGCTGAAAGTTTGGGGCCTCTACCTCCAAAAATGCCCCCCCGGAGCTGCGGAAAGGTGCGAATGTGTTTTTAATGCCTTTATTCCTGTGGGCGATTTTGGGGGGGACCCCTTCCGGGGCCCATAACTCGGGACCCCCTGCCCCAATTGTCACCAAACTTGGGGGTTCTTGCAAGAAGGGTCACCTCAAGCTACGCTGAAATTTTGGGGCCTCTACCTCCAAATAAGCCCCCCCAGAGCCACAGAAAGGCGTAAATGTGTTTTTAATGCCTTTATGGTTATGCTGCTGATTTGGAGCCCCCGAATTTGCTGAATTTATTCGGCAATCGCCCCGAACTCGCCGAATTTGGCTTGTTGTTTTCCCGCCTTTTTTGAATTCGGTTCCATCCGAACTAGAAACCACCGAATTGGGGAAAATTCAGCTGTTTTTCAGTTCGGGACGAACCGAATCGACAGCCCTTGTACACAGTTTTAATTTTAAAGATTTACAGTGCAATCCACATATATCCATTGAAATAAATGGTCTTAGAAGAGTGCAACACTGTTCAGGATTACACTGTTAGGGTGCAACCCTAGGCACACTTATTACTCAGTCCCGTTGAACATAGTGAGACTTATGGCCAAATAATCATGCATAGGAATGGGTTGATTAATCAGACATTTGAAATCCTTTTGATCAGAGACTAGCAGAATGGAGATAGGAACAGCATCGACCTGCATTGTTTCCCAATTACTATTTTACAAATGCTTGTGCGCAACTGATACTGTTCCATAAAGAAACTGCTTTTAAGACCATCTTGGAAATGAGTCCACAAAAATTACCAGCTTGCCTCTCCAAGTACGTTAATGCTAATTGTAGGTAGCTTGAAAGAAAAGAGAGCCAGTACTTTTATAGCTACGAAAACTAATCATCTTGAGACAATCCTTCCTTTGACCATAGGTGAAGAGGCACCTGGCTATTTACAAATCTGTTTTAAGGAAACAGTGATCAGAGGTCTTATGGTCTTCTGGATTCCTTTGTGATCACTCCCAAGAGATTGCAGGTCCACCATTGGGCTTGCAACCTGGCCGTGGTTGTGCGAGGGTACCAGCTGTACTCCTCTGTGTAGGGGGAAGGACATGCGTTTGCCACAATGTGTTTAACTCCGGTAGCTCAAAAAAAAAGGCTCACATAGTCACACAAATCGCAGGAGCCGTACACCTACCACTCATGCAGAGGCGCTGGTTCACATGACTGGCAACACTCTGCAATCCCAGCTGGGGCACATTGATAGCTTCAGAAAGAAAAAAATACAAACAGAAGACAACAGCAATGTTGTGGGGAGGAGTTTCAACTGGTGAAACCATGCAGGGGTGGAAGGGTTAAACCCTTCTCACCCCTCCACACCCTGGGTAGCCCTGATGCAAAATGGGGTCACAAACAGTGGCTATTGTTGTTTTTTTTAATTGAGAAGATACAGTCACAGATCTCCTAGCATCTTGTCTAGGGTTGACATAAATAAACAGGCTACAACCTGGGACAGTGTCGGGAAAAGCCCAAACCTCTGCTTTGCATAGGTGGTGAGCTCACTAGGATGAGGAACAAGTTTAATTCCCACTCCAGTGGGCTAATCTGTTCCATTTATTTACTTTCTGTCCCTATTCATTCATCTGGGGACTCGTAAGTGGTCAAAAGCCTCATCTCCATGTGCTATATTGGGTGACCAGTCTGTACTGATGTGCAAGTAAAAATAGAGTTCATACACACTCTCTGTAACTCCTCTCCAAGGTTCCTTCTAATAAACTGTTCCCCCACCCCACTCCCTTCATTTACTTCTCTAGCTAATTAGTAAACTTCAGATTGAATGCCCTACCCCATTTTTTAAATTAATAAACTGAACATCATGCTTCAACCAATGATGGCAATTGCCTTCCTTATGTGAGCATCTCTACAAAAGCTTCCAAGCCTGTCAGAGAGCGATTGACAGACAGCAGTTCAGGATATCTGTACAACTGACACTGATATTATGGTGTCATGTTGCACCACCTCAACCAGCAGCCCTGAGAATGCCTTGACACCTTTTGCTGTCAGCCTGCTTTTAAGCAACATGGGCTGGGCTGGGCTGGGCTGCCTCCTCACATAGCAAATGGTGGTCATCTATTCACTCAACCTTCTTGATATATATTTGCATTGTTCTCCAAGGTGTGCCCCCCCCATTGCTGACACAGAGTCACTTCGTAAACCTTTCCTTGGTGAGAATTGACATTTTTTTTAAAGTCTGATAATTTAATTTTCGCTGAGATAAAACTGTAGTACATGTGGACTGCTGGGAAGCCAAGGTTCTCTGATTACCTTCCAATATTTTATAGGCATTTATAAAATTATGCATGGGCTGGAGAAAGTGGATAGAGCTTTTCTTCTTCCATGACACTATGACTCAGGGCACCCAATGAAGCTGATGGATGGGCAATAGGATCAGGTCAGACAAAAGGAAACACTTCTTTTCTCAGTGAGTAATTAAATTGTGGAATTCACTGTCAGTGGATGTTGTGATGAGCACAGATGGCTTTAAAAGTGGGTTAGACAAATCTGTGGAGGATAGGTTTATGAATGGCTACTAGCCATGGAGGGTAAAAGGAACGTCCATATTCAGAGGTGGTAAACCTATGAAACCCAGTGCTAACAGACAGCATTGGGAAAGGCTTTGGCTTCTGTGCCCTGTTTGTTCTTCCTCCAGGGTACCTGGTTGGCTGCTGTGTGAAACAGGATGCACTAAATGGACCACTGGTCTGTCGTTGCAGGACTCTTCTCCTTTTCTTATGAGATGCTCAGCCTGTTAGCTAGTAAATGTTTATGGATCACATTCATTTAAGCAACTGTTCTCAAAGTATAAGCCTCCCCCCATCCCAGCCAGTGTGATATGTATTATTCTCAGGGGTTGGCCACTGTGTGAATGGACTGCCGGACTTCATGGACCTTGGTCTGATCCAGCATGGCCTTTCTTATGTTCTTATGAGATGCAAATCGATGCTAACTCTCACTTAAAGGCATTAATATGTTTCTTTTGAAACTCTATCAATACATGCCGGGAATTAGAATTAGTTCAACTTTCATTAGATACTGAAACCCTCAAGAGTAAACTTGCAGTCTCTGAACCAACAAAAAAATTGTGAAAACTTGGGGGGAAATATACAGTAGCAAATTCTGACGGAAATATGATTGTATGTTATTTCCTGAAAATATCCAAGTGGCTGTATACATAACATTTTTATATATTCCAAGAAATGATTAAATATCATAAGGTATAATGAGGTTGCCAATTACCATTTGTGCTGATATGTCCACCACCTAATTTTCTGTACAAGCCTGCTCTCTGTGCCCCTTCCTGCAGAGGCAAAGCAGGTGGTAACAAGAAACAGAGCTTTTCGGTTGGTGGCACCTTGCTTACAGAATGCCCTTCCCCTGAAAATGGTACCTACCCTACTCTCCTCCACATGAAGCCAGCTGGGTAACCTTGGGCTAGTCACCATTCTCTGAATTCTCTCAGCCCCACCCACCTCACAAGGTGTCTGTTGTGGGGAGAGGAAGGGAAGGAGATTGTAAGCCAGTTTGATTCTCCTTAAAAGGTAGAGAAAGTTGGCATATAAAAACCAACTCTTCTTCTTCTTCTTTCAAAAATTGTTCTACACAATTCTAACCTGAGGATGATTTTATAAGAATAATTTTAGGCTGCTAAATGTTTTGTGCCTTTTATGCTCCAACTGAGTTTTAATGGTTTGTTAATTTTAACAGTTTAATGTTGTTTTATAATGTTATTAGGTTTTACTTTTTTAAGCTATTTCAAGCGGCTTCTTTAGAGAGCTGGCATATCATTTTTCTAAATGAGTAATACTTGCATATGCTTAACAGAAATCAACAGGACTTCCTCACACAGGATGCCTTCCCACTTGCTATTTCTTTGCCATTTCTACTTTAAAGGGCCGCTTTGTATGAGACAGGTTCCTATCTAGGGGGTGTATCGGTCTCTGATCTAGAATGCTGGGACCCAGGTTCAAATTCATAGACAGCCCTGAACTTCACTAGATAACCTTAGGTCAGTCACTTTCACGTACAGTGCAATCTTAAAAAGAGTTACTCCAGTCTAAGCACATTCAGTTCAATGGACTTAGACTGGAGTAACTGCAAAACTGGAGTAACTTGGCATAGGATTGTACTGTTAGTCTACCTCATACAGTCTTTGTGAGGATGAAATGGAGAACCATGTAAGCCACCCTGAGCTCCTTGAAGAAAGGGAGGAATACATATTTGATGGCCTGCATTTTATACAAAGGTAAAATCAGGTATAATCACCAGTTTTTCTTTAAAAATATATTAGGAATCACTGGGGGGGATATGCCCTTATTCTTGCATATGGCAAACAAACAAGCAGTCACTTATGGATACCTGCATGTTTTGAGTGTAATGAGATATATTTATGTAAAATGTTTGAGCATCAGAACTGAATACATTTCATGTAAGAAATGGCTTCACAGCAAGTCTCCAAAATGCGCATGAACAAGATCAGATACACTACCATCTCTGCTCATGCCCTTGAATTCACTCTCAGATGTCAGGACCAAATGCAAGAGCAATCAAGTGTTTTGGTCGTAGCAGCAACTCTTATTGACCACGCTTGAAATCAGGTTTCTAGCACGCTACAGAAAAATTGGACAGGACGCGACAATACTAAGGAAAAGGAGGCAGAAAGTCCCACCCAGTACTAAAGTTTAACAAGATATTTACTTCTAACGGGCTTTGCACTTTGGGGGGGGGGGCACTCTCAACCATCCCAATTCATACAAGGCTCGTCTCTTCTTCCCATTCCCCTCAGCAGAGGCACGACTACATTTCCCAGTCTGCACTGCTCGAATCCGGCTCTCATAGACAGCTCCCAGCATGCACCGCTGTACCTTCCCACAGAAATTGAAGTTTCACTGACAGCGGACCAGGGGAAGGTGCCTATTCTTGACGCAGGGCATGCTGGGAACTGTAGTTTGTGTTCCTCGAAGAGCTCTGTCTCTGAGAGAGGCTAATTGATATCACACAATGCGGTCACTCCTTTTTTTTTTTTTTTTTGCTCCCCGTTTCTATTCCATACGTTCGATATCCGTGGACGACGTCAGAAAACCGACACTGACGTGATGACGGAAGAGAGAAAAAGAGGGGCTCGCGCTACGCGCATGCGCCTTGCTCCAAGCTCCACTCTACCGACACAGAAGAATGACTGGTCTCCTTTGCCGCCGCCGGTCGTTTTAGCGCATGCGCGTCCCGTCAGGTGACGCCGAGCTGTCTCCTGTGGGCTTTGCTATAGGGCTCCGTTTTCCGAAGCGCCCGCTTTGTGACGGAGCCGGAACGAAGTACCGGGGCGGCCGCGGTGGCCTGAGCGTGCGAAAGCCCCAGGGTCAGCTTCATTACGGCCTTTGAGACTTCCGACAGGGTGAGCGTTGCTGCTTTTCCAGCCGCGAAAGAGCCGCCTGGGGTGTCGGTTGGGGGATGCCGTTGTAATAACCGTCAGCACAATCGATGACCGTTGGGGGGTGGGGGAAGGGGCGCTCGCGTTGTGGGGGGGGGGGTTGGCCATTGTGAGGGCCGCGCCCGGAAGCCGAGCGTGCCTCGCGCGTGGCGTCTTCCTGCAGCCCGTGTGGGTTTGGCCTTTGGGCGGCTCCCATTAAAAAAAAAAAGCCTCTCCGTTTTCCCCTCTCCCAAGCCTTCTGAATTTATGCATAAGTAGGCGTGCCTAAACCCAGCCCTGTCAAAGGAGGTTAGGCGTGTCCAGTTCCGGATTAAGAGGTTGCAGACAGCCACATTGGTCCACAGTAAAATCTAAAAAAAGCAGAAGCCATATAATGCTTTTTTGTTACGACCAACCCGTATGCACGCTTGTTTGTGTCGTTTCGGTTGTTCCTAGTGAAAGGCATTCTGTGGTTTTTGCATTTATTGATTCAGGGAATTGATTTGCTGCCTTCCCAGAATCCTGCTTGAAGTATGTTCCCAGGGTGTCCCAGGATCCCAGGGTAGCGTGATCTTGGAAGCTAAGCAGGGTCAGCCCTGGTTAGCACTTGGATGGGAGACCAGCAAGGATGTCCAGTGTTGCTATGCAGAGGCTGGCAATGGCAAACCAACTCTGTCTCTTGTCTTGAAAACCCTATAGGGTCGCCATAAATCAGCTGTGACTTGATGGCACTTTCCACCATCCTTGTGCACAGTTCCCTCTGAGCAAGCCACCTCTGCCATCCAAGTTTGAACACAGTTCTGAGTAAATGTGCATAGGAGCAGGCTACGGAGATCAGGTTGTCATGTTTTTTTGTTTTATGGGATGGGAAAGAAAACAGTTTGGTGACCCTAAGAACATAGATGTCTGTCAGTTATTTATTTACATCATTTATACTTTGCCTTTCTCCCCAAAGGGAACTGTAAATGGCTTTCATTGTTCTCCTTTCCTCCATTTTATCATCACAACAACCTTGTAGGGTAGATTAGGTTGAATGCGTGTGGCTGGCTCACCCAGTAAGCTTCCATGGCAGAATGGGAATTCGAACATGGGTCTCCCAGATCCTAGTCTGTCACTCTAACCACTCTACCATCTTTCTTCAAGAGTGCAATCCTTAGCATGATTACCTAGAAGTAAGACCCAATGAGTTATTCTGTATTAACAATGTCCTAAGGGTCCCCAGCCTTGCTGAATTTGCAGGTGCTTTCAGAACTTTGAAAACAGGTAGCAGACACCATCAAAAAATGGCTGCTATGGGGGCTGGAACCAGTCACAAAGTTTGAGAGCTTCCATGACAAGTGGACTTCTATAGTGGAGACAGCTGTTTTTGAATGGGTCTTCCAGGCCATCCGGCTCTTCTGAACCTTCTTGTTACACTTAGATGGAGGAAAGCCAGAACTGGCTCTTTGCTTTGGGGAAGAAACCAGTGCGTGCCAGGAAACCCATCAGCCATCACCACACTGGGCATCACTATTATAGAGTGTTCAGGACCTCTTGCCTACCTCTTGCAGCATCACATGTCTGATACAGCTCTATGTGCAGGTGTTCAAGGGATATGACTCTGCAGAAGTACAATCTGCTGGCATTGTCATACAGTTTTTTTCACTCTTGGCTATATAATGAATGAAGTGACCAGCTTTGAATATCATCTTAATAACTTCAACTTCCCCTCCTTTTATTTTGAAATATTTTAATTTAGTTTTAATATGCATGCACACCACTGCCTTTATAGTACCTCTTAATGTAACTTAAGGCATTTTTGAGCTGATTTAGCAACTGTTCTTCTCTCAAAAAAAAAGTTTTGAGTTCCCCTTTCCTGCATTAAAACTGAACAGTAGATTACAGATGAACGTTTCATATTTTTTTAAAAATCATTTTTGTTGATCTAAAAGTGTCCTCCATTAGGGCTGGGTTTTGTCTCCTGTTTAAATAGTTTTTTTAAAAAAACAAGAAGGTTCTAATCTTGGAGTGTATGACTAGTGCACATAGTAATAATATAGTAAGGAGGATTGATGTTTTGTGCAAACCTGTGATGCTGGTGAGAAAGCTGTCTGCATGAGTTGTTATGCCTTTTCTTAGTCTTTTTCATATTTTGGTACAGTTACTTATGTTAAATAATCGTAGTGGAATAGCTTCACAAAGGTATTTTGTTTCTTTATCTATAATTCTGCATATGCCTTTCTTGTTGGCAGGATTCTAATCATGTCTGATAAAAGTGAACTGAAAGCAGAATTGGAGCGCAAGAAGCAACGCTTGGCTCAAATCCGAGAGGAGAAAAAGAGAAAAGAGGAAGAAAGAAAGAAAAAGGAAGTAAGAACTTTGCCAATTTACACCCATCAGAAAATTCCAGCATCTGTTGTCGCTGTAATAATTATACTGATAGCACAGATTTACAGTTTGTGAGCATAGTGAAAGATCTTAAATTTAAAACCAAAGATACTTTGCTTTGTATGCTATCAGTTACTTTGGGTCTTTACCATAAATTGGAAGAATGAACATATTTCAAGCAAAAGACCACGCCTATACAACATTTTGTATTATGGGAGATGCAAATGTATTGCTTGTGCATAAGTTAGAAAATATTGCATATTTTGTTGTTAAAAATGTCTGAATTTGTAAAGCAATACTGCTGGAAGGTTATTTTGTGCAGGAAGTTGAGTCATAGATATCTTGTTTTATTTTGGCTAAAGGTGGGAAATAAAATATCAAATGTTTATTTACCTTAAAAAAATTACCAAGACTAGTGGCATGAATCACAACACAGGAAACACTTGAGATAGCTTTATTAGCTGGAATGGATGCTCTTAGAAATTATGTAAGATAAATGGATTAGGTAATTTGAAAATGATCCTGTTCTGAAGCTGAAGAAAAATGAAACTTTAGCAGAGTTTAAAAGGTGGTGTAATGGGGTCCAATCTATTTGGCACAAACACCATCATTCATGGATAGGAAAGTGCTCTTCAGGCTTGGTGGTGACAGATGGAGAGTGGGATGGCAAACCTGAACTCATTCTCCCTTCCTCCCTGCTGCACAGTGTGATAGCTTCTCTTATTACTCTCCTTTTTCACTACTTAGCTTGCCTCTAGAGGTGTAGAAGCTCTGGGGTTTCAGCATTGTGGCTGGACCAACAAAAGAACAACCACTACACTGATCTTACCCTAGAGCCTTTCCTATTCTTTCGTTGTCCAGCATCTTTTGCTGGCTGGCAGGAACTCCTCCACTTGCTGCTGACCTTGTTCAGTGAAGGGTAAGCAGAACTGGACTTTCTGTACAAGAAGAGCCTTTTCTGAGGAGAGGGCAGTTTCCTTGGGCATATTGTATACTATTGTGTACATGTGCTAAGGCACATGTCCTATCACTTATGCACTGGATATTCAGGATTACCAAAAGACTGAAGTGATGAATTGCCCTTAATTCACCTTTTTAGGAGATGTGTTGCATTAATTAGGTAATTTGCTGCCAAGTACAAATAAACACAAAATCACATCTCAAAAATTTAAGCTCACATCTCAAAAATTTAAACCAGAGACACTATCCAACATTTTTTTAAAATGCATGGATATGTAAATAGCTTTTTGTGATGGCAAAAAGCTGTAAATAAAACTCTTAGTTAAACAGTTACTTGACTGGTACAGTTCCCTTCAGGACACTTGCTGAATCTTCTCATACTGTTTCAGAGTCTTAATATGTTAAAGAAAGAAAATCTGTACATAAGAAATCTTGGAGTTTGCCTAAGTGCACAGCTGGCAGTAATGCTGTGTTTTTGACACAACCTTCTTGGGAATCTTGGCCTCATTTCAGCAAAACATCTAAGGCACACTGAAATTAAACTTTGATGAGTCAGGACTCTTGAACATAAGTTTTGTGTACTCGGACTGTACAATTTGGAGGTATCCCAAAACAGTATAGGACTGAGCAACATTTTTTATATATATATATATATATAAAATTCTCATCTATCAATGAGAAGCATCAACTTCTCATACTACAGTGGACATTACAAAGGTTACAGAAAAGTAGGTTGGTTGCCTTCTGTATAGTCACATTTAATGGTACTTGCAGTTGTTTACGTTTAGTAAAATGTTTGAAAGGCCTTGCTTGTTTTTAATTAAGCTTTAAAAATGAGATCATTCCCAAGTCATTAGGGGAACATTTGAAAATCCCATGATCACAATATTTAATAGTAATGTGGCTGAACCTTGTGTGAGTCATGCGAGCAGCAAAACCAGGCCACACACAGGCAAAGTAGCAGTCGATGTATATTCAGGGAGTTCTCCAGATAAGCAGAAAATCACAACACTAAATTAAGCAAACACAGACGCCTTTCAAAAATGGGCTGAATATGCTTCAAGAACGTGGAATGATGAAGGTCAGAGGAAGAGAGAGGGAAGGAGGAAATGAGCTTGCTCAAGCCCCTGAAAGCTTAAGAATCCTGGAGGAGAAAATTTTGTTCAGGGTGGTGTGGTGGTGGGGAGGAATTTCCAAATTCCCCTTCTGAGATTCTTTATGGGCCTCTAAGTTGTGTTGTCTACTGTTGACACTAAAGTTGCCATTCCATTTTTATCCAGATTCCTCCAAGATACTCAGAACAAAGTACTAGGTTCTCCCTTTCTTATTTTATCCTCACACTATCCCTGTAAAGGTGGTTAGGCTGAGAGAACTACTGACCTCAGCAGCAGAACAGGGATTTGAACCAGTCCACTATATTCAACACAACACTGGTTCTATGGCTGAAATGAGGTCACTGGCAAGATTGACACTATTTCACTCAATTTAAATGAAGACAATGGGCAATTATTTCATGACATAAAACTAATTGATCTCTATACTGCTTGTAATTCATGCAGATTGAACTGTTTGACATCAAATAGGTGTCTCTGGGTATGATTTATTTGAGTGGGAGTCAGCTTTCATCTCTGCTGTCTGGCTATAGCAGGTTGTACCTTACCATAGCACTTTATACACTTGATAACAAAGGGTCTAGCTGACAGAATTATATGCCACAGTAGATGTAGGAAAACCTTTACAAAACGTGTCGAAGAGGAAATGTTTATGAACCGGTTCTAATAGTGATCGTCTGAAATTCTTGTATGAGGATCACGTACCCAAACTTCTTACAAATGTCACTTATAATTATTGGTACATTTTCCAGAGCTGGTAGTAAACTTTTCACATCCTACTAAGTCCTTTTACATAAAAGAAATTCCTTGTGGTGAGGGTAGTGATTTTACAGAATCAGTTATATATAGACTTCCTATGTGACCTCTGTAAAGTACTTCTCATCTTGTATTTAAGTCTGTTAGAGTTGCCATAATACTTTAGTATCTTGCCTGCCAATATGCATCTTTGTTCAGTTGTAGCACTCTGATGACCTGAAAATGCAGGAGGAAGGGAAGAATTACATCTTTAATGGTTTTGTATAAGCAGCTCTGCCCAGTTAACTGGAGTTGATTCTTCCTTGCCACAGCCACTTGTCTGGTCTTCTATTTACAGACTTGATTTTCACTGCTAGTGAACTTCTGATTTCTCTTTCATTATAGTTTATTAAGATGGTGATTATTTTCATTATTAGACAGGCTAACTTACAGTGTACCATTGAAAAATGACTATGGAGAAAACTTTAAGTAGTCGTTGTGTAAAACCACTGGGCAGACTGGAGTGTTGTTTGTTGTTTTGGCTCAGAGTTTTACAGTTGCCTTAAAGGCTAACAGGGAAAGCAAGAGGGCTGGGAAGCATAGTAAAAAACGTGGCCTCCTTCTCCTGTAGCTTTAAAGTCATAAAGCCAGTGTGGTGTAGTGGTTAAGAGCAGTGGTCCCTAATCTGGAGAACCGGGTTTGATTCTCCATTCCTCCATGTGAGCAACGGAGTGTAATCTGGTGAACCGGGTTGGTTTCCCCACTCCTACACATGAGCAGTGGATGCTAATCTGGTGAACTGGGTTGGTTTCCCCACTCCTACACATGAAGCCAGCTGGGTGAACTTGGGCTAGTCACAGTTCTCTTTGAACTCTCTCAGCCTCACCTACCTCACAAGGTGTCTGTTGTGGGGAGAGGAAGGGAATGGGTGCTACCTAAGTTCCTGTCTTTACTCTCATCCCCTTGCCCTGTAGTGAGATCAAGAACTGGTCAGGACAGACCATTTGTCTACTGCCCCCGCCTCCTCCCCACTTTCCCTTGTGTTATGCAACCCACAAGATCAGGCTCTTGCTCAACGAAATACAGATGAAGCTCTTATCTAGGTCTTTACTTTGTGAAGACTTCTCACTTGCACTCATGTGCAAGGAAAGATGTGAAACTATCTACGGTCAACATGTTGTCATTTTAAAAACTTCTAGACGGATCAGAAGAAAGAAGCTCTTCCTATACAAGACGAATCTGACCTTGAAAAGAAGAGAAGGGAAGCTGAAGCCTTGCTTCAAAGCATGGGTTTAACCCCTGAGGCTCCAATGGGTAAGAACTATGCTGAAAACATATCATGTAAATGTCGCCCCCCCTCACAAGTGTAGCATGAAAGTGGGGTTATTAATTCATGCATGTATTTGTTGTTTGTTTGTTATTGCCACAAGTTATCCTGCATAGCTTTTCAGAATTTACTGCTATGTCAGACCTTAAATACATGAATCATACAGTTGATCTCCAATTGTTATGTTATTTAATGTCATGTGGTCAGAGTTTTAAGGTTGTTTCTTTAGAAAATGTAAGGCCCTGTTATAAGTAGGAGTCTTTTAATGCGAAATCACAAGTGAATCTCAGGGTTGGCAGATAACTATTGCCATCCCTTTTTCTATACTAAATATCTTCCTTACTAGTTATTGAATACCTTAAAACATATTGGAGCAGAAATAGCATAGAAATAGTAACAGTTCAGTTCTTTCTGAACTGAAAATATATTTCAGACATTAATCCAGACATTATTTTTCTGTATTCTATACTGGATAAAGGATAATATTTCCAGAACATCTGGAGTAACTTTGCATTAACAGTTAAGTTCCTGAAATTTTAGATGGTTTCTTGCAAGATCTGTAGTCAGTCTTATTTTTTAATAGGGGATTCTGCCACTAGGGGGCATCACAGCATTGCGAGTGGCTACCTAAATGCTTATCAACACATACTTTTTCTGACTTTTAAGGCTAGGACAGCTTTTTTACTAGCGAAACAGGGGAGGTTACCGCACTTTGTATTCCCAGCGATGTATTAAGAGTTTGAAAATGTTATAAAAAACATAGCTTTAAAAGGGTTTTTGGATACCACGGCTTATAAGACGTCTTCACAGCTAAAGGGGCCAAACAAAGTGCGAACAGTATTTTTGATAATGTTTTCAGACTCTTAATGCATCGGTGGGAATACGTAGAAAGTGCGAACAGAATTTTTTATAAAGGGGCCAAACAAAGTGCGAACAGTATTTTTGATAATGTTTTCAAACTCTTAATACATCACTGGGAATACAAGTGCGGTAACCCCCAAGAAGTATGCCTTTAAGTAGGTGACATAAATGACAACCTACTTTGTTACTTTTACAAAAAGTTTAAAAATATGCATGGGGTGAAAATTAGTAGTCCGTGACAAATTGCTGTCCTGAAAAGTGCTCCATGACTGAACAAATTTGGGAACCTCTGGTTTAGAGGATGGAGTTTTCAGATTGGGGAGGATGGAGAGAATGTGTGAAGGGGTTTAAAAATCGGCCCTAATCCAAGGGCCCATTTTAAGTATGCGTGTGGCACCAGGGGCTAAATTCAGAAGGAGGGATTTCAGTCTCTGGCCTCATATGGAGATATTTGTGCATGGGCCTCTGGATCATGATTACACGATGGACCAAAAAGTTTTAAGTTTTTTTGTGAAATACTGTGATTTATTTTTAAACGTCATTATCTGATCTGGTGGTCCCACTTACCTACAGTGTGCATTCTTATTCACTTTAGTATCAAAGCAGTTCCCTGCCTACGTTTCATTTTTTATGAGGAGCTCTCCTGGCATTTAAATGAATAGGAGAGTTTGTGCACATCAGAGTTCAGTGTGTTCATGGAGATCCTATGAATTTTGGGATCTTGTGATAGCTATGTTATTAGCTATTCTGTCATAGTTAATGTTATGTTTATGCAATTGTAGTAAGAATTTGGACAGCTGCACATAAAATAATTGAACAAAAATGTTCATTGACAAATGATTTATAATGTTTAAATTAACAAATACTAATTAGTTCTTCAGAACACTACAGGCTAAGTTTTATTAATGAAGTTCTAATTTAGTTAAAGCAGATAAGTTCTGTTTGCTTCACTAACAGCCCAATCTTGAATGTATTTATGAAGGCCTGGCACACAGATGAGGTGGTAGTATCCTGCAGTTGTAAAAAACAAACAAAAACACAGTAGTGGGAAGAGTTATAGTCCAGTTTATTCCCTGATGTGCTATTTTTTTACTTGCAGGGAGGTTTTTAACAACACTGATAATTCAAAAACAATATCCTCCATTTTACCACCTCAAGATTCTAAGTATGCAAACAACTGTAGCCCACAACAGGCTTTCTGAATGCAAGCTTTCTTTTTTTTGGGGGGGGGGAGAACCAATTTTTCCAATAAAAATCCCCCTGCATCCCTTGAAGATTAAGCCATTGCACAATTACATAACCAATAGATGGCAGTAGTAACCAGTTGAAATTATAACAAAGGACTTCATTCAACATAAATCAAATATGCCATTTTAAAATCCCCAAATAATGAGTTGAGTTGGTATCTAGCGTTGCTTGTCAGTACTTATTTTTCCATCTTGTAACATGGCACAGCAGCACATCAAAACCCATTTTCAACTTGTGCCAGTGGTTTGAGCTCTGCAGTAAGATTAGGTGTTTGCTTAACTACACTTCCATGTATCTTAAGCCTGTCTTTTAGAATTCTGAAAATATAGAATAGAGGTGCGTTCATATTTGGTCTGATGACAGTAAAAATTTCAGAAATTTATTTGTTTGAAAATATGGATCATAATCAGAAATGATAGCTGAGATTAAAAAAAAGTTTTAATCCTTTTATATAGTTCTGACAACAAATCTGTGGCTGAGTTCAGTTATATTTTCCCTTGCTTCAGCACAACAGATAACCATGTATTTTCCCTTTCATCTTAAGAAAATTCACAGTGAAAAGTTATTTATTGTAGGTTTTGTTTTCATGCAAAACTGCAGTTGTCATAGCAGCAAGGGTTTAAAATGGCCTAAAACATATGCATTTTAAATTGGATATTTTACACATCTTAATTTCATGACTGCGGACAGACAGCATTATTTTAGGTTGCATGCTGCCACTTTTATTTTTCATTCACATGATACATAGAACACCAAATGCTGAAAAACAAGCTTTCCCTTAAGAAGAGAATTTTAGAAATTGAGAATAAAACCAAACTGTCTTCAGTGAATAGTGACAAATTTATGACACTATGGGAGGGGGCTTTTTTCATGGCTTGTATTTCTCACTCCCCTCTCCCAATCACTGGAATTACAAGATGTAACAAACTCAGAATCTGTGTATTTTTAACTTGTTTTAATTTCTGATTAGCCAGCTTGTTATCTGAGCATGAAGAAGTTTTAATGGCATCTTCTTTATTTCCAGCGTTTTGTGCAAATTATATTTTTGTATAACCCCAAATGTATTAAATGCCAAGAACTGCATGAGTCTCCAGCATGAAATGTTAACATTGTCTCTTTCCCCTTTTTTTCTATTATTCATTTCCATCCATTTATTTTTTTGTTTGCCATCACTTTTTTAATGTTCCCATGTTAAATTAATTTGGAAACATCCTAAGCTGTGCAACCTCTGCGACTAGTAACAGCGGATACCTGTCTGTTTCACTATTTAGTCCCTCCTCCAATGTCTCCATCCTCCAAATCTGTGAGCACCCCAAGTGAGGCCGGAAGCCAAGATTCCGGGGACGGTGCTGTTGGTTCTAGGTAAGCCGTCTTAAAGATTTCGGTGCTAAATATTGTGTGGTCTCGTGAGTGCAGAACAATATTAAGATGGACAGTACTGCATGATTGAATAAGTATGTTCTTCAAAAAATTATAGGCATGATTCCTCCCAATGTACCATAGTGCCCGTGGGGATACTCCTTCCTGCCTTTGCTTGGCACACGCTGGTCATTACCCAGAACAGGAATTCAGTAACCTTCCTATTAACCTCTCCAACTTATGCTTTCCAGCTCGGGTCCAGCCAGGAATGTACAAAAGCTGAAAGCAAGGTCTTTGGTGAAGACTTGGGATGGGGATGGGGGGGGGATGGATTGGGAAACCGAAAGCGTGCTCTCTTTCCATTTCAGTAATGGTAGGTGTGCGCACATAGAGGAAGCGGGAGGTACCATGCCATATTTTTTTTATTGTAAAGCAGCTTGATGATTCATGTGGTTCACTGACTGATGTGTGTCTAATAATAAATCCTGGAGTGCAGATCATATGAATTGTGTTTTAATTTAGATTACTGCGTTCTGTACTTGAGACTTTGAGAGAAAAAGGAAGTCAAGAAAACTTACAGCCCCACAATTTGTATTTTGTTATAGATTTGTTTGTATTATGTCTCAGAAATCTGTCTATGCTTAAGTTGTGTGTGCGTAAAGTGCCATCATATTGCAGCTGATGGTTAATTTTACAACATACTCACTGGTCTCCCAAACAGTGGGTTGGCCACTGCCTGTATTGTATCCTACATTGCTCCACATATCAGCCAATCAGCTCTGTGCTTGAGGTTGATTGAGTGTAATGAAGCCTGCTTCGTTCTGGTCTAATAGCTCTACCCTGTTCAAGAAGGTTCCTTGTTGGCACTTTGACTTAGTTGGTTCTTTGACTTTCCTCTTTGGCTACGGTGCATTACTGAACCTTGCATTTTTAATGGACATGTCACGGAACCTTTCAGTTGTTGTCACAAACCTTTCAATTGTCACAAGCAGTGCTTACCGTGTTTCCCAATATGGCCTTTCTTATAACAAGAATATGCTGTATTTTATACTGTTGGTGATGGTTCTTGGTTTTCACTGTCACAGCCTGTGCTTTTGCTTTGGAGTGAGATGTGTGTTGGGGGGCAAATAGGAATGGGCTATCTGTAAAACCTTGTGCAGAACCCACTTTAATCACTTGCCAGGGGGTGGACTGACACCAGCTGGCCTAGTTAGGGGATATGTTGTTGACCTCCAGTTGCCATGTAAGAAGACCCTTGTTCTTTTTATTAACAGTAAATCACACATGCTGTCATATGAGTAAACACATGTTAAAAATGTTCAACATACGGAATTCACATGACCATTAGCTTACATGGCTTTAAGAGTGCTTTAGAAACTTTATGGAGGATAGGTCTAGCTGTAGCTATGATAACTGCATGGAACCTCCATTTGTGGAGCCAGTAAAGGGGAGGGGGCCATACCATTGTTTTGCCTGCAAGAGGTCCAAGCACCTCCACTTAAAAGGACTGGATAAACAGTGATGTGAAAGACCTGCCTGAGACCCTGAAGAGCTACTGCCCATCAGAGTAGACACTACTGACCTTGATAGACCAAAGGTCTGACTCCATGTAGGACAGATTCACATATACTTTGAATACCAGGTGCTGGGAAATCAGTGAGACGGTGTTGCTTTCACACCCTATATGTGGCCTTCCTCAAAGCCTCTGACCAATTTTAGAAGCAGGATGGGGAAACAGATAGACTATAGTTCTAAACTAGAAGATCTGTATTTGGTGGAGCAAGGATGAAGAATTTTGGGTTCAGAGGTTTTGGGTTCAGAGGCCATCTCATACCCTTTCCCTTTCCCCTTTGGTCCTTTTATAGTCCTCAGTGGCTCTGATTGTTAATTGGTGGGCACACGAATTTAGTCTCTGCAGTAACATTTGCTCCCTGAAGCTTTTCTGCACCTAACCAAGCTGGAGGGAGGCAGTGGGACTTCTTGTGCTCCCCTGTGTACATGAGAGAACATGGAAGCTATCTTAACTTAATTCTACCCAGGTCTATTCCATTTTTATTTATTTATTTTTTGAATTTATAACCCGCCCTCCCTGGCTGAGCCAGGCTCAGGGCGGGTAACATTAAAACCACAATATAACAATAAAATATAATTAAAACCATAAAAGCCGTTCCTAAAATCAAGTAACTAAAAGTGCCATATAATATAGTGCCCACTATAGCAAGAATGCTGACCCCAAGGCAAAGTTCTTCAAGCCAAGTTGGCAGACCCCCCCCCCACCATAGTATCAGTTGTCAATACAGTTGTCAATGCGGGGGGAGTAGGGAGGCCAGCACTAATATCACCTGTGGCTGTCCTCAATGAGGCTTCCTCCCAGAAAAAATGTTCTGAGGATGGCATGGCATTTGTGTGTTTATCTGTTGGCTGTGGGTGAATTCATGCTTAGTATAAATAATATTTTTAACCTTGTCTGTGGTAGCAGTGACAGTTCAAAGCAACATGTAACCAGATTGTTTTTATTTCTCAACAGTATGTCCCAATTGATAATTAGATTACCTGCTTAATATCAGTACATGGTTCCTTGTTCAGGGTGTATATATTCTCACAAATCTGATTCTGCAGGATTCCCTGCTCGTAACCCAATATCTATGTGCAGGATTGTGTTTTCCTTCTTGTATGGTAAATTGTTGATAAAGTGTAGTAAAAGTTATTTTGTCATTAGGGTTTCTGGTATACTTATGTAAAATGACTTTGATCAATCCTCCTAGTGTTTCCATTAGACCGCAAGCCTAAATAATATAAAAACTCTAACTGGGGATCTTGTGTAGGATGGAAGGGGCAAGGTAAAAATGTTTTGAGTAGATAATGTATTAAATTTAATGTATGGTATACTGATGTTCACTACATGAGACCCTTTGTTAATGTAAGGTTGCTATTCTAAGCGTACTTATTAGGAAATAAATCTCCAACTTCTTGGGCCTCAATTCTGAACAAGCATACTTAGAACTGATCTTTTAGCAAGCTGTTTTCTATGACATTGACTGTCTTGAGTTGGCTTTAAATTAAATGACATTTATAAGCCCAAGGCAGTGCTTAACCCATAATTATAGCAATGTCACATCTTGGAAACACTAGCAGTAGTATATCCCAGTGGGCAAGCATTTTTTCCTGTACCCAAAGGTTTATGTGTTGACTCATTTCCTCTACCAATATGACAATTTCCTGAACATATTTAATGCTTGGGGCAAGACTGCAGTGTGTTAACACACACAATGACACTACAAAATCTGTGTAGCTTTAAATGAAATTGTTAATTTGTGTATGTGTTGTTAATCTTTTCTGTGGTTGTTTTGTGAGGCTTCTTATATGTGTTGTCCTGCAGCTAAAATTTCTGTTGTTGAACAGACATATCTTTTAATTGTTGGGACTGTCACTTGATTTAAGAAATCTTAGTCCATTAATTATAACTTTTGCTCAATCAGTTGATTAATTTAGATCTGTAAACATTTGAGTATGAATAACAGTACTTGAAGTAGGAAAAAAGCCTGTGTTCTTCCTTCTGTCAAGTCCCATCTTAGAAGAGGCATCCCCTCTTATGTGTTAAGGAATGGGGAATCCTCTTCCAAGGTAGCACCTGCTGTATGTGAATTCTGCAAGTTCTTGCATTAGAAATTAGAAATAATTTAAAAGCTTTCTACCCTATTAAAAAGGTGCCACCTTTTTAATTGATTGGAAGGTCTGTAATCAGTTAATCTAACTGATTGATCAACTAAATGTTGCAGTCCTACTAATCGCTCTGAATTCTATGTCTTAACTGTTATATTTATTGCATGTATTGTTGTAGCACTGAACCAGTCAGTTGGTTTCCACTAACTGGTGTTGTTTTGTTTCTGATGCCATGATGTGACTGTAAACTTACAATAGCTTTAACATTTCATTGAATGTTCTTGCTTTACTAATCTCTGACCTTTTTTGCTAATGCTGCATGGTTGTTCCTTCAACCTGTGTTATCAGGACGCTGCATTGGGATACTGATCCATCTGTTCTTCAGCTGCATTCTGATTCCGATCTGGGGTACAGCAGAGATTTATTATCTTCCATCTTTGTGTAATGATAAATGCTTTTATAATAATGCACTTCTTAAAATGTATTATTAACATTTTAAAATGACTTTTTCGATGATCCATTAAGGCCGTGTTCATTCTGTCAGAGTATGGCATTCAGTTTATCTATCAGCGGCTTCAATGCTGAATCCCAAACCTTTGTTTAAAGGGGGGAAAGGTGTAAATTTGGTGGAGAGAGCTGTTTGGCAGATAACTGTGCAAAAATTGTGTGTGTGTGCACTTTTGGTTTGCCATCTTGTAATTTATACTAGGGTCATAAAGACTCATTTTTTGGTATTCTTTTAACATTCCATTTTGATGATCTTTTATGTATGTGCCCATTAAGCAAAAAAGATTAAGAACTCATTGCTCTAGGATTACTAAACCTAAAGCCAGTTACCTTTGATTATAATTTTTCACTAAATCCCACTAATTTCTATAAAGGGCAAATTCTGTCCCCTGGCAATATTTTTCCTTTTGTATAGATTTGTACAATATTCCCACTCTACTACACCATAGACTGATTAGACTGACTTGCAGTCGAGATATCTGTTGGAAACAACAGTATAGCATTGTGGTCAATGGCATCAACAATGAGGTATAAATGGATTCAAATCTCAGTTTAGCCCAGAATGGTGTGCCTCAGGTCGCGCATGTGTAATGCTGCATAATACTGGCCTACTTCGCTCAGATAACGTACATGAAATGCTTTGAGCAGTTTAAAAGAAGTAAATGAGCATTCTTATTCCTTGAAACTAGGAAGGGTTCAACAGGTGACGGATTTGACTTCAGACCCCTTTACGCAACTACAGTAAAATGTATTTTTCTTGGGAATATTTATTGGGAAACATGATTGTGGGTGAATCTGGTTCAAGTAATTTCACTGGAATCTCAAAAAATATTGATTTGCACAGTCTACTGTGTAGTGTGAAAAAGTTTGCTTTCCTGTTCTGTTCATAATTGCAGAAGATTTATTCCAATATGCAAAAATCATGGTCACAGAAATTCTTAAAAGTTAAATTTTGAGGTGCAGCTGTGTCATGTTAACACAAAATTCATACATTGGTTTTATTTTTGATGGCAAACTGTTGGTTTTAAGCAAGCGTTTGTCATGAGAGCTAGTGTTCCTGCCAACTGACAGTCGCATAGCAAACCAAAACTTAGCACAGATTTTTTAAAATCTTATTTTTCTATATAGCTCCCATTGTTTTTAAAAACAGAATTATGCGTATTTCCCTGATATTTTGGCTTAATGCTCGTATATACAGTGAATCATGGATTGTCTGTGCAAAGTCTGAAGTTTTGTATAAGTGAAGCAAATTGCAGTTTATATGACTTCTGATTTCTTTATTCACTTTCTTTAGACGTGGGCCCATTAAACTGGCAATGTCAAAAATTACGCAAGTTGACTTTCCCCCTCGAGAAACGGTCACATATACAAAGGAGACCCAGACACCAGTTGTGACTCAACCAAAGGAAGGTGAATATCTGTTTGACTTCTGCTATTTGTACTTACTTAAAAAGTACACAATCAGGATGAGATGTTATACCAAGAAATAAATTTGAGACTTTACATTGGATCCAGTGCAAGGGGGGCGGGTTCAGGAACAGGCTTTTGGGGGACATTTAGGGCTGCTTTGAGAGGAGGGAGGTATGAAAGTTACGCTCCCTAGGCTTTGCGTGGTGTAGTGGTTAAGAACAGCAGACTCTAATCTGGAGAACCTGGTTTGATTCCCCACTCCTCCACATGCAACCTGCTGGGTGATCTTGTGCACATCACAGTTATCTCAGAATTCTCTCAGCCTCACCTACCTCACAAGGTGCCTGTGGGGGGAAGATGATTGTAAGCCGCTTTGCGATTCCTTTCGGTAGCGAAAAGCGGGGTATAAAAACACCTCTTCTCCTCCTCCTCTTCCTTCTCTTCCTCTTACTGCTCTACCACCACCACCACCACCACCACTACTACTACTCATGGAAATGCCAGGCTGGATCCATCCCCTCTGTTGCAAAAACATAAACACAAAAAAATGTTTGCAAAATAAAAAATTGCTGTTGTCACTTTTTAGGCAGCAAACAATATTTTGTGTTCCTTATTCCTTAGGTGGTCTGATTATATCCATTTTCATATCGTTCTCTGTTTTGTCAAGGAAAGGTTTTGTAGGGTTTCTTTCACACCAGGTAAACAGTGGAACCGAAAAGGACAGCTATGCAAAGATGGCATACTCATGTGCTGGTGAGAACTGGCACAGTGATCACTGCTTACTTTGAAGGTTTTATTGGGGGGGCGTGCAACAGTTCTGGCAGCCTAAGGGCCTTTTTCTCTTTAACAGTTATAGGGACTTGAGCAAAAATCTCAAAGCTGAAGCTACACATACATGGCTGTCATCTTTGTGCATCTATAACTTCTTTGGCTCTTGACTTGTGATTGTGTGACCATGAAAGGAAGAGAAGAAAGTTCACTTGTTGTGTGTATTTTCTTTGATCATACAAGGAATATATCATTCAACTGGTTTGGTTGGGGGGGAGTGCAGCTGTTATCAGCAAAATTTAAAATTGATCGATTTTGTTCAACCAGTTTGTCTATGTGAAATGTGGTTTAGTAGTTGAAATCACTTCTGCGTCTCATATTATGTAATTATTAAAGTGGGAAGTTGTAATTGGAACATATGGTAGTAACACCACGCTTCCTGATAAAAAGTTCACAACTTTTATTTCAGAGTTCTTACACGTTTTGATATGCCTTCATAAGATTCAGGCTATTTGACAAGAGTAACACAAACTTTTCTAGCTGAACTTGTTCCCAAACTGGTCAAAAAAGCACCAAAAATACTTATTTGATAAGAATATTCTACTCTTCGTGTGCTGTAGTTTCAAGCTCAAAAACAAGCTCTGTGAATGCCTATCCTCAGGGACGTCCCCTAAATCTACATATCCTTAATCTGTTTAGAATGATTATAGAAGCGCCAGGATGCGGGCTTGAAGCGAAAGAGAGTATAGTGTTCTTACAGGTGCAACACATGATGATATTGGCTGGAAAAATAGAAATCTATTACTTTCTGGGATAAAAAAAAAAGTCCCGAAGGATAGATTCATCTCATTCTCAGTGTCCCTAAGTTCTGTGACTGTTGGATGTCAGAAATGAACAACTGGAGGGAAATCACTCCATAATTGCTCTGTTCCACATACCGTCTCAAGCATCCATTTCTGGAAACGGTTGGAGACAGATATTGGGTAGATAGGCTATTGGTCTAGCCCAGTATGACCATGCTTATGTTCTTAACCACTGTCTGTCCATCTAATTCTTTGTAGACTGCTCCCACGGCAATACGGCATTTCTGGACACAATGCAGAGTGTTAACAGAACCTTGTACCTATTCCTGTCAGTCCAGCATTATGAAATAAGATGCTGCTATCCCAGAATACGCATCAAAACAGCCCCAAGGGATTGGGTGACTAAAATACAATTTAGGTGCTTATTCTTTCTTAGTAACTTGTGCCAGGCTGTTTTGTAGAGTTGTGCTGTATAGTTGAGCCTATGAATCGCCGCTGTGCCCATCATGTGGCAGCATTCGCTGTCAGTTTCATCGTGGTCTTTATTTCTGCCGCATCCGTATGAATTGAAAAGCGCACAGAGCGTCTCGGTTAAAGTCGCCGGAGGTTTGGATGTTGATGTGTACATTTGGGGAATTCAAAGTGACTTCAGATTGCCTGCCAGTTATTCACTGATATCTGTAACTGACAACTAGGTTTCTGTTGAATGGAAGACAAAAAGCTGTTACCTTGCAATGTTACTAACAGATGTCACTATAAGCACTGTGATATACAGGATGCTTAACAGTAAGGCAAATCAGCCTTTTAGAGAAGAAATTGTGCTTTCCTTGTCTTGTTTCCTTCTTTTAAGAAGTCAGGAAGTACGTCCCTGTGGTACTTGTATCATTTTTTTAAAAGTGTCTTGAACAACATGATATTTCTTACAGCAGTATCATTTTTTAAGAAATATTTTTTTTATTCTGTACCTGCCTAAACTATCAAATGAAATACAGATAGCGAATGTGATCAGAAGACACCTTCAGCTTAACAAAAGACACCCATTTCACAGATGATTTAACTTTGATTAACCTACTCTGCAGCAACAGATTACACAGGCAACTGGAACTTCATTCTCCAGTGTATTTTGCTGGTGGCTGACTAATTTACAGCCTTGCTTTTCTTTCCATCTCGCCAAAATACATCACAATTTTGATGTTAACGCAAAGTAAAAATTCACTGGTTCATTAAATCTAGATTTGCCATTCATTGACAAGGGATTTGGCATTTTAGGACTAACTGCTACTTTTATGCATTCTTTAATGCTTAGCTTGTAACCTTAGATCCTCTGTCAGGGGAAAAAACATGGAGTTAACCACTTAGCATATTGTAATGAATATTCATCAATAAAATGATTTGACAGACAGCTCCACTTCTCATTGTGCTGTTCTTGTAGGACTATTAAAAGTTTTTTGTTGTTCGATTTTAAAGAAACTGAAACAAACAATGCAGTAGTGCAATACTGGTATAAATCGTAGATATAAATCACTATCAGGTTAAACTAGTGATAGGAATAAAACTGGAAATGGGAACTTCTCAAAAGATGGACTGTAACAGATTTGAAAACTAATATAACTGTCCCATCATCTAACAGTAGATATTGAATGCTCTGTTTTATGTGGTGCAATCTGACTTTCATTTATACATCATATTGTACTTTTTATATTTGCAGCAGTTAGTACTTAGAAATATAGATTTAAGAGATTGAGGAGAGAGAAGTAATGTGGAGAGGGGAGAGCTTTGATCATTAATAGGGAACTGCTTTTGGGAACCTGTATTTTGGAGTGATGAAATAGCCACGTATGACAATTGATCAGTGGGCCTGTGTGAACAACACAGTTGAAGGGGCCCACCTCTAGCACCCCACTGCTGCCCCCTTACCTCTTAGTGCCCCCCTAGGTAATCCCACCGCCCCCCAGGGGGTGGTACTGCCCACTTTGGGAACCACTGGTATAGATGTTCAATAAGGGGGGTTGTAGGTATCAAGGGTAGTAAGGGAGAGAGGATACAGTGATTTAAGGGAGCGCTTGGACAGTTGAGTGTAGAAGACCCAAAGGAGTCAGAGTGGACTACCGCATTATGTATTCCCAGCGATGTATTAAGAGTTTGAAAATGTTATAAAAAACATCGCTTTAAAGGGGTTTTTGGATGCCACGGCTAAAGAATGGTTGGAAGATGTCTTCACAGCTAAAGGGGCAAACAAAGTGCGAACAGTATTTTTTATGCCAGTTTCAAACTCTTAATACATCGCTGGGAATACATAATGCGGTAACCCTCAGAGTTGGGCAGAGAGGAGAAAGAAAGCTGGAGACCATGGTGGGCTCTGAAGGTGAGGAGATGGGAAGCCAATGTACACATTTAAGGAGAGCTGTTGTATTGTCTTAACGTTTAAAGAGGTAGATTATTTTGGTGGCAGAGCACTGAACATAAGAAAGGCCCTGCTGGATCAGACCAAGGCCCATCAAGTCCAGCAGTCTGTTCACACAGTTCACACAGTGAACTGTCTGTTCACACAGTGGCCAACCAGGTGCCTCTAGGAAGCCACTAACAAGACGAGTTTGAGAGGGCTGAAGTGTGGCGACAGAAGGCCGGAGAGGAGGAGGTGGTATAGGCTAGGTGAGAAATGAGCAAAGCACGAACCAGAATTTTCATGAAGAGTTTGAGGAAGGGGGGTGAGTTTGCATACATAGTAGTGCTGTGGCTTGGTGATGGACTGAATGTGGAAAACAAAAGAGGGAAAAGGGTTTTTTTAGCTGTACTCACCAGACCTTTTGCTACTTCAGATTCCTGACAAAGTTGCATGTTGAGATACAGGTGAGACCCATATCCCTTGCCCATGTCAGGTGAGGAGCAGTGGTGCTGGCAACCACAAATTTTGGTTGGATTCCAAGACCTGCCAAGATGTGTGAACCCTGGAGGGAGAAAGTGGAGGGAGGCAAGGCTTTGTGCCCCAGTGGCAGATTGTGGCATGGATATATCCTATTGACTTGAAGTTCCTTCCCATTAGCTAATAGATAATGGCAAGGTGTGGCATATATTACTCTAGAGTAATTCTATCTTATAGGTACACTTTTTTTGTGCTGGAGTGTGATTCCTTGGCTAGCATGCTATTATGTGATCTAATGTAACCATAATAGGGTTAAAGTTCCTTGTCATCTGTACGGTGGCACATACATACATCTAGAAACAAGGTGTCTTAAATGGAGATGAGAAACTGCCCCAGAACATCTAATGTATATTTAAGTAATTGCTATTATAACATATCCCGTACTCAGATGCAACAATAGTAATTCCTAGGGACTGACAGCAAACATGGAGTCTCACATGAGAAGGAATTTGGATCTCATTTGCATAATATGTGCCATCACCATTGAAAAATGCGAGAAGGGAGGGGCAACTGGTGACAAGATCTTTTCTGTGTAATATATGCAAATGAAGAGGTCACTTCAGCATTTAAAGGGCTAGCCATCTGCATTTGACAAGAATTTGACTCCTGTCACTGAAAATGGTACTTAAGAGTCAGGATGGTGTGGCAGGGCTGGGAGACTGGGATTTAATTTTTTTTAATTGATGGCATTAAAGCCCAAAACAACTTAGGGAGAGGGGAATCCATGCTTGTAAGTCTGTTTCATTGTTAGCTTTGGCAAGCTTGCATACAAAGGGGGGGAAGTCCACGCTTAATTCAGCCAAATTCTTTAATCTAGTCATTGCTTTGTAATTTGCTATTTACAATGTTGCATCTATTAAATTAAAATTAAGGGTTTATCAATTTTCTCCACCCCAGTGCTTGAGGGGGAAATCCAGTTTTGTTTGGGGCACACACAGCATAGAATCTCTCCGTTATCCGGTTTTTCTGATTAATAGTCCATTTGTACGTACAAATTCATCTGAAAAAGGAGCAGTATCTTTCTTGTTTCTCTGTGTGATTATTTTGCCCCCCAAAAAAGGTTTCTTTTCTCTTTTTTTTTAAAGTAGCACAAAAGCTGTAATTGGCATGCTTTGTAAGGAAATGTCAATGTGCAAAGAGAGTGGAGATCACTAAGAATTCTTTGACGCGTTCTTTCCCCTTTGCACCACCGCCTCCTCAGCAGGGTCACTGAGATCACTAGCTTTTCTTGAAATGGCCATTTTCATTGGCAGGTGCATTATACCCTGTATTTTCAGATTGTTTTTCCATTCTGAATGTTTGGCAGGTTGATTGCTCCGGCTGCATTGACGGAGAAAGGGCTGACAAATGCGGTTGGGCTGGCTGAAAAGACAGTGATTACTGTTTTCCTTTGTGGCTGATTGAGGCCCTTGAAAGGAAAGATTTTAACCTTCACCATTTGGTTCAGAAGTATGAGCATATATTGAAATCATTCATGCCATTTATCCCAGTTCTGTAAACTTGTCAGAACGTAAAAATCGCCCAATTTCACGTAATGCGGGATTGGCGTACGTCATTATCATTTTGATTAAGTTGGAGTTTGTATTATTGTGTGCATTATATAGTGTCATTTAAAGCATTTGTTCCTTCAGGTACAGTTATATTTTTATTGCCTACACTATGGAGCTAGATTTTTTTTTTGCCCCCTCCCCAGCTTTCCCCGCTTCAGCCTATCACGATGTGTGTGGTTTGGCAGCTGGTAGGCCCTACAAGCTGTATTTTTGTTTGCAGGGTAAAGGCTTGTCTGAAGACCTCCTGGAGAGCGAGTAATTGCACAGGCTTGCCATTGGAGAGAGAAAAAAAACATGATTGGAAGCAGTCAGGCAGAAAAATGCTGTGCCATCCCATTGCCACCTCCGAGCGGGAGAGACAATCCCAGCAGTACCATCTGGTTGCTGCTGTCTAGTCAGCTGGCCTGGCTGCTGGGACCATGGCCGGGCAGCTGGTTCCCATCTCCTGACCACTCGAATGTCTTTTTTTCCCCATAGGTGACTTTGAACGTGGGTCACGGGGATGGCGGCAACAAACATGTCCCTGTTGAATCTGGCCTCATTACTTGCGACGAGGCGTGCCGCAGGCTCCTGCTGCCGGTCTCTCTCACAGGCAGATGACAGGGCTGTTGAACCAATAAAAAAAAGTCTTTTGAGAAACTTACTCTAGGAAGTGGAGGATGGAAAGGCAGGGGAAACGCATATTCTGGAACACTTCAGTAATTTCCAAGAGTGCCAAGATAATTTATTGTATATGGCCGTTGGCCGTCACAAATAACTAAAACTTAGTAATTGGAAGTTGTGTTCTGGGCTGCGTCTGCCACACAAAAAAAGTCATACACCTTCTCAGTATTCCGCAACATTAGCACTTCACGATATTTGTTGCAATTAAGGGAAGTGTATTCTGCTTTTAAAATGCTCATTGGCAAACATGATCCCAATAATGAGGCTTGCATTTAGAATGACAGAGCAAGAAAATGTAATCTGCCCGCTATTATCTTTTGCAAAATTTGCCTTTCTGACATCCTGAAAACTAATGCAAGCCATCTTTCATGTGTGGGGGCGGGGGGGGGGGAATTAGGCACTGACGGTTTGATATCACAAGGAAGTAGCAGCTCTGTGGCCTATTTAAGAAACTCGATTCTCTTTATTCGGCAGCATTAATATGTCAGCATGTTACATAAAACTGTGGCTGTTGTGTGTTCTGTCTGGAATGACAAATGGTGGGAAGAGGTTAGGAATTCAAAATACATTTGCTTCTTGGGGGCTTTGTTTTAGGTTTTGCAGGAATTCATTGGGGTTGGGGGCTGTTGTGAAAATGCTGCCCAAACTGCCCAGCTTGCTCTCCCACTTGATCAGCACAGTCCCTGTTCTTACCGTGCCATTCTAGAAAAAGATCAGAGTTGGATGGAATAAGTGATGTGTGCATATGCAGGTTGATTATCCCTTATCCAGACATCCAAAATACGGAAAGATCTGAAATGCGGACATTTTGAGCTGACAAGCAGGCATTACTCACAGGCCCTCAGCAGCACGCCAGGCTGTTTACTGATGGTTCAGTGTACACAAAATTATTTAAAATCTTGTTTAAAATTACATTCAGACTATGGGGGTTACCGCACTTGTATTCCCAGCAATGTATTAAGAGTTTGAAAACGTTATAAAAAATACTGTTCACATTTTGGTTCTTGTAGGTTATCCGGGCTGTGTAACCGTGGTCTTGGAATTTTCTTTCCTGACGTTTCGCCAGCAACTGTGGCAGGCATCTTCAGAGTAGTAACACTGAAGGACAGTGTCTCTCAGTGTCAAGGGTGTAGGAAGAGTAATATATAGTCAGAAAGGGGTTGGGTTTGAGCTGAGTATTGTCCTGCAAAAGTATTGTCCTGTAAGTATCAAGATAATGTGCTAATGAGGGTATGGTATGTTAATATGGAACCATTGTATCCTGAAGTGATCTGTTAATGTGTGTAATCCAAAACTAATCTGTATGGCTATTGTTGAATGTTGTCTTTGTCTGGAGGTTTTTCAGGGCAGGAAGCCAAGCCTTATTCATTCTTAAACTCTCCTCTTTTCTGTTAAAGTTGTGCTGATGTTTGTGAATTTCAATGGCTTCTCTGTGCAATCTGACAAAATAGTTGGTAGAATTGTCCAGTCTTTCAGTGTCTTGGAATAAGACCCTGTGTCCTGTTTGTGTCAGTCCATGTTCAGCCACTGCTGATTTCTCAGGTTGGCCAAGTCTGCAGTATCTTTCATGTTCTTTTATCCTTGTTTGTATGCTGCGTTTTGTGGTCCCGATGTAAACTTCTCCACAGCTGCAAGGTATACGATATACTCCTGCAGAGGTGAGGGGGTCTCTTTTGTCTTTTGCTGATCGTAGCATTTGTTGTATTTTCTTGGTGGGTTTAAACACTGTTTGTAGGTTATGTTTTTTCAAAAGTTTCTCCATCCTATCAGTGACTCCTTTAATAAATGGCAAGAATACCTTTCCTATGGGAGACTGTTTTTCTTGAGTTTTCTGATTTTTGTTTGGTTCAATGGCCCTTCTGATTTCATTCTTGGAGTAGCCGTTTGCTAGCAGTGCGTGATTTAGATGGTTAGTTTCTTCCTTGAGAAACTGTGGTTCACAGATCCGTCTTGCACGGTCCATTAATGTTTTGATTATTCCTCTTTTCTGTCGGGGGTGGTGGTTGGAGTTTTTGTGTAAGTAGCGATCTGTGTGAGTTGGTTTCCGGTAGACCTTGTGACCTAACTGAAGGTTTGATTTACGGATGACAAGGGTATCAAGAAATGGGAGTTTACCCTCAATTTCCTTTTCCATGGTAAACTGAATGTTTGGATGGATATTATTAAGATGGTTTAGAAAGTCCATTAATTTTTCTTCACCATGGCTCCAAATGGTAAATGTATCATCTACGAACCTGAACCAGACTGTAGGTTTGTAAGGTGCTGATTCTAATGCTGTCTTTTCAAAATATTCCATGTAAAAGTTTGCTATTACTGGACTGAGTGGACTTCCCATAGCTACTCCATCAATCTGTTCATAAAATTCTTGATCCCATAGGAAATAACTTGTTGTCAAACAATGGTGAAATAAGGCTGTTATATCTTCTGGAAAAATCTGGTTAATCAATGAGATTGTGTCTTTAACTGGAACCTTGGTAAAGAGGGATACAACATCAAAACTGATTAATATATCCTTTGGATTGAGTCTTAACGGACTGATTTTGTTCATCAACAAAATCAGTCCGTTAAGACTCAATCCAAAGGATATATTAATCAGTTTTGATGTTGTATCCCTCTTTACCAAGGTTCCAGTTAAAGACACAATCTCATTGATTAACCAGATTTTTCCAGAAGATATAACAGCCTTATTTCACCATTGTTTGACAACAAGTTATTTCCTATGGGATCAAGAATTTTATGAACAGATTGATGGAGTAGCTATGGGAAGTCCACTCAGTCCAGTAATAGCAAACTTTTACATGGAATATTTTGAAAAGACAGCATTAGAATCAGCACCTTACAAACCTACAGTCTGGTTCAGGTTCGTAGATGATACATTTACCATTTGGAGCCATGGTGAAGAAAAATTAATGGACTTTCTAAACCATCTTAATAATATCCATCCAAACATTCAGTTTACCATGGAAAAGGAAATTGAGGGTAAACTCCCATTTCTTGATACCCTTGTCATCCGTAAATCAAACCTTCAGTTAGGTCACAAGGTCTACCGGAAACCAACTCACACAGATCGCTACTTACACAAAAACTCCAACCACCACCCCCGACAGAAAAGAGGAATAATCAAAACATTAATGGACCGTGCAAGACGGATCTGTGAACCACAGTTTCTCAAGGAAGAAACTAACCATCTAAATCACGCACTGCTAGCAAACGGCTACTCCAAGAATGAAATCAGAAGGGCCATTGAACCAAACAAAAATCAGAAAACTCAAGAAAAACAGTCTCCCATAGGAAAGGTATTCTTGCCATTTATTAAAGGAGTCACTGATAGGATGGAGAAACTTTTGAAAAAACATAACCTACAAACAGTGTTTAAACCCACCAAGAAAATACAACAAATGCTACGATCAGCAAAAGACAAAAGAGACCCCCTCACCTCTGCAGGAGTATATCGTATACCTTGCAGCTGTGGAGAAGTTTACATCGGGACCACAAAACGCAGCATACAAACAAGGATAAAAGAACATGAAAGATACTGCAGACTTGGCCAACCTGAGAAATCAGCAGTGGCTGAACATGGACTGACACAAACAGGACACAGGGTCTTATTCCAAGACACTGAAAGACTGGACAATTCTACCAACTATTTTGTCAGATTGCACAGAGAAGCCATTGAAATTCACAAACATCAGCACAACTTTAACAGAAAAGAGGAGAGTTTAAGAATGAATAAGGCTTGGCTTCCTGCCCTGAAAAACCTCCAGACAAAGACAACATTCAACAATAGCCATACAGATTAGTTTTGGATTACACACATTAACAGATCACTTCAGGATACAATGGTTCCATATTAACATACCATACCCTCATTAGCACATTATCTTGATACTTACAGGACAATACTTTTGCAGGACAATACTCAGCTCAAACCCAACCCCTTTCTGACTATATATTACTCTTCCTACACCCTTGACACTGAGAGACACTGTCCTTCAGTGTTACTACTCTGAAGATGCCTGCCACAGTTGCTGGCGAAACGTCAGGAAAGAAAATTCCAAGACCACGGTTACACAGCCCGGATAACCTACAAGAACCAATAAACTCTGACCGTGAAAGCCTTCGACAATATGTTCACATTTTGTTTGGCCCCTTTAGCTGTGAAGACGTCTTCCAACCATTTATAAGCCATGGTATCCAAAAACCCTTTTAAATCGATGTTTTTAACAACATTTTCAAACTCTTAATACATCGCTGGGAATACAAAGTGCGGTAACCCCATTGTGTATATAAGTGTACATAAAGCATATGTGAAACATACATGAATTTCGTGTTTAGACTTGGGTCCCATATCTCATTATGTATATGCAAATATTCCAAAATGCAGAAAGATCCGAAATACGGAACACTTCCGGTCCCAAGCATTCCGGATAAGGGATACTCAACCTGTATATATGTATTCAGCTTTAAATGTGTAAATAACTGTGTTTATTTTGGCTTGGAACCACCTCTCCATAGTGGTCAGAACGTTGCTGACAACTTTGCTTTCTTCAGATGAGGAAGATGAAGAGGATGCAGTGGTACAAAAACCACCAGTCGAACCTGAAGAAGAAAAAACGTTGAAAAAAGAGGAGGAGGAGGAAGGTACAGAACACTTGACTTAGAATACAGAACTCTCTTCTTAAATTCAAGCTTCCCTTGTGAGTCTCCACTGAAAATGTACAGAATTCTTACCTTACAGCTTTCAAAAGGAATAATTTTTAACTCCAGTCACTATCTAAAAATGCATAAAATCTACACCAACACTTTAAAGCCATTGTAATTGCTAAAAGAAATAACTTCGGTTTTATTCTGGCAGTTGAAAATGAAATCCTAAATCTGTTTTTTCTTTTCCTCCCCAGCTGCCCCTCATGAGCTGACAGAAGAAGAAAAACAACAAATTTTGCATTCTGAGGAATTTTTGAGCTTCTTTGACCAATCTACTAGGATTGTAGAAAGAGCTCTCTCTGAGCAAATTAACATTTTCTTTGACTACAGTGGGCGAGACTTGGAAGAGAAAGAGGGGTAATATGGGGCTCTTGAAATGTGTTGCTGTGTGTTGTTTTGATCTTACTGCAAGTGATCCTAAGTCCGCCCACTTCCATTGCTTGTCCTTTGCAGGGAAATTCAGGCAGGTGCTAAGCTCTCCTTAAACAGGCAGTTTTTTGACGAACGCTGGTCAAAGCATCGGGTTGTGAGTTGCTTGGACTGGTCATCTCAGGTAATGAAAGCACCTTGTTGAAAGTCTTTCTGGTAGAAGCCCCTTAGCAGATAGCTTTCCCCCCCTCCTTTGCTTGCAGTGCTAGATGTCTGTGGTGGTTGTGTAAACTCAACGCCTGATTCAGTGTGTGGAAGGAAAAGACTATGCAGCAGGCAACCTCAAGAAGCATTGTCTTAGAATAATGTCAACTGCAAAAGCTTGATTCGGCCCCAAATGCACCAAAGTAGGAAGCATGATCTTTTCGGCATGTGCTGTTGCATACAAATGTTCCTTTAATATTTAAGTGGCAGTTATAAGGATAGTAAGAGCCTCGTGGCACAGAGTGGTAAGCTGCAGTACTGCAGTCCAAGCTCTGCTCACGACCTGAGTTTGATCCCGACGGAAGTCTGTTCCAGGTAGCCGGCTCAAGGTTGACTCAGCCTTCCATCCTTCTGAGGTCGGTAAAATGAGTACCCAGCTTGCTGGGGGTAAAGGGAAGATGACTGGGGGAAGGCACTGGCAAACCACCCCGTAAACAAAGTCTGCCTAGGAAACGTCGGGATGTGACGTCACCCCATGGGTCAGGAATGACCCGGTGCTTGCACAGGGGACCTTTACCTTTTTATAAGGATAGTGGTCTCATATGCCCTGATAATGAAGCTGACTTCCCCAGCTTGATTGTCACTGATTGAGTTTACATTTTAATATTTGGTTTCTTTATGTATGTAGTACCCAGAGTTGCTGGTTGCCTCCTATAACAACAACGAAGATGCTCCTCATGAGCCTGATGGGGTGGCCCTGGTGTGGAATATGAAATACAAAAAAACAACTCCGGAGTACGTCTTCCACTGCCAGGTATGATGCGAGTTCCTGTCTTGCTGGGCTCGGAGTTTTATGTTGATGAATGTGGACAAGTGCCACCTTCTACTTGTCAATATTGATGATTTCATTGGGCAGCCCTGAACTTTTAAACTGCTTGTTCTTGCAAACATAAGTTGACAGCTGAAGAATCTGTTCATCTTTTTTTTTTTAAAAGGTTCATGTGTAGCAGCCTTTTTAATATACTTTTGGCTATTGAAACATGTGTACTGTTTTGGATTTCTTATCCTGGTTAAATAAAAAGGAAGTCTTGCATGCGGTAAGATTGTGGAGATTTTTTTTGCAAGAATTATGATTAAAAATGTACAACTAGACCTTAGCCCTCTGACTAAAATGTACATGGCCTGAGGATGTAAAGCAAGGTAAGTTGAAACACATGCTTCAAGCAGAAACAGATGAAAGAATAAAAAGTATTAGTGGGGAGGAAAAATGTACATGTCTGGTTTGCTATCTCTTGCCAGAAATGGAGGCATTTTTTGCAAAATGTCATAATTCGGAAAACTCACTTAACTACATCTTCCAAGAGTAACGTTTCCTGGAGATCAGTGAGCTGCAGTGGGTGGAGGGAGGCAGGAAGGTTCCATCCTGCTGATGAAAAATTTAAGCTGGATCATATGATAGTGTATAGTTTCAAAAGTTTCAGTTATGATTTTAATTGCTTGTTCGTTTATCTAAGTTACCTTTTTTTCTTTCTTCATCCAGATCTAAATGTCAGTGGGAAAAGAGTGGACAGTCGTATTAAAAATAACACGTGTGTTCTTTGCTTCCCTTACAGTCGGCTGTGATGTCCGCTACATTTGCAAAATTTCATCCCAATTTGGTGGTCGGTGGCACATATTCGGGGCAGATTGTGCTGTGGGATAACCGCAGCAGTAAGCGAACTCCGGTTCAGAGAACTCCCCTTTCAGCTGCTGCTCACACGGTAGGGGGTGGAAGATCTTCCACAAAAAAGCACTTGCTTATTCACAAATTAACCCATTAATGTAGATCATTGTTGGCTTGGGGCAAGAAGTGATAATCTGTTCCTTGAGGATAGCTCATTTGGGGCTGCTGCTCTTAAAAATGTTCTATATTAAGAGATCTTTTATAGCATCCACTGTGTAACATTCATCTTTTGTTTGAGCTAGGAATCCACAAGCTTATTTTTATTAAGCTCCTCTTGAGAGATTTGTCCTGGACTCCTGATCTATCCACCCTTTTTGCTTTTTAAACAGATCGCCACTTCTCAGTTCTGCAGTATTTCCACTCATAGCCATGAGTGTTCCTTCAGGCTTCAAGTGCTATACATTATCTGCACTTAAATAGGATCATGCCTTCAGTCATCCACCCCACACCCTTGTCAAGAGCACCATTGTGCTGGGGTAACGTCAGAATGCACAGAAGTTGCAAACTCTGCTTTTAAGAGGCAGCCTGCCTGGCCAAGCAGCTCCCCTCAGCCACGCTTTGGCTTGGAGACTATTGATAAAGTATGTTGTGTTCTTAGCCTCCTTATTGCACCATGTTAATTAATGCCCAATCCCTCCTTTGTCACAATCCCCCCCCCATTTATGGCATTGTTCATGGATGATCCCTTAGCATTTAGACCTCCCATCCCATGCTGGTATAGTGGTTAAGAGCGGTGGACTCTAATCTGGAGAATCGCGTTCAGTTCCCCACTCCTCCACATGAAGCCTGCTGGGTAACATTGGGCCAGTCACAGTTCTCTCAGAACTCTCTCAGCCCACTCAGAGGCAGGCAACGGCAAACCACCTCTTAACATCTCCTCCCTTGAAAACCCTATGGCATTGCCGTAAGTCAGCTGTGACTTGACAGCACTTTACACATACACACATCCCATGCTAGATTCCTTATGCCTTCCAGTCAGGAATCAGGCACTCCATGTTAGCCCTGGGCTTACAGTATCCAAATACTCTTTTTTCCCCCTCTCATCTGAACTTGAATGGTAGTTTTGGAAAGCAGTGTACCAAATTATTTTCCCCCCACTTGCATCAAAGTGTCTGTAAAATATTCTGAGAAGCCTTGTCAAGCTCTGTTGTTTGCCATTTTGTTTTAGCATCCTGTGTACTGTGTGAATGTGGTTGGGACGCAGAATGCTCATAACCTCATCAGCATTTCAACTGACGGAAAGATCTGCTCATGGAGCCTGGACATGCTCTCACAGCCTCAGGTACAATAAGTGAAAGTTAGCAGCAGACATTGCCATGCCATCTGTTTGTCCCACCACATGAAAGCCTGGGCGTTTAGTTGCAATAATAATTTCACAGTAGAATTGTCATGTTGACCAATTAATACATTGTTAGGTAAATGTTTTTTCCCCTCCAACTCAGATGGCCCAGGCTAAGCAGGGTTAGTCCTGGTTAGTACTTGGATGGGAGACTACCAAGGAAGTCCAGGGTTGCTACGCAAAAGCAGGCAGTAACTAATCACTGCTATTCATCTCTGACCTTGGGCTAGTCACAGCTCTTAGAGCCCTCTCAGCCCCACCTACCTCACAGGGTGTCTGTTGTGGGGAGGGGAAGGGAAGGAGATTGTAAACTGGTTTGATTCTCCCTTAAGTGGCAGAGAAAGTTGGCATATAAAAACCAACTCTTCTTCTTGCATAGAAAACTGTACACGGTCGCCATAAGTCTGCTGCACCTTGATGGCCTTTTCCATCTCCAGCTATGTGTTTGCTACTGAGGTCTAGAAATTCTAGTGTATAGCTTTCTGGTATTCAGAAATCTGTCAGAGTGCCAGTATCTTGCAGAGGGGTTGTGTTGGATTAGAATCTGGGAGACTTGGGTCATATTCCCACTCAGCCATGAAGCTCGGTCTCCCTCAGCTTAACCTACCTCACAGAGGGTTGTTAGGAAAAAATGGGAGGGGGGAACTATCTTTGCTGCCCCTGAGCCTCTTTGGAGGAAAGGCAGAATTAAAATGTATGACTAGTCAGAACTGGAGACAACATGGTATCGTGGGTAGTGCTGGACTCCGACTAGGAACGCCTTCAGGAAGACTGAGTTGCTTTTGGAGAGGCAACCACAGTTAACTTATTTCACAGGGTGGGTAAGTTAATACAAAACACATAATGCCACCTGGAACTCCATATATGAAGAAGGGTGTACAAATGTGTTAAAATATTATTTTACTATGAGGCAGCATTGAGGAAAGAGAATTGCCTGTGAAATTGTGGGGACGGGGGCTGTGGCTCAGTGGTAGAGCATGGCCTGCAGAAAGTCCCAGGTTCAATCCCCAGCAGCATCTCCAGTTAAAGGGACTAGGCAGATAGGTGGTGTGAAAGACCCATGCCTGAGACCCTGGAGAGCCGCTGCCTGTCTCAGTAGACAATACTGACTTTGATGGACCAAGGGTCTGGTTCATGTGTGCAGATTCAAGAAAATTGTTTCATGTGTGTTTCCCCAGGGTGTTCCAGAGAAACAAACCCATTCTTTAAATTGAAGAATGTTTCTATAAAACTAGTTCCAGAAATTGTACTTGATTCTTGGCGAGGAAGGAAAAAAAGCTGGGGGAAAAGAATAATGTTTCTCTCTTTCTCCCCAGGATAGCATGGAGCTAGTCCATAAGCAATCCAAAGCTGTGGCGGTCACTTGTATGTCTTTCCCTGTTGGAGATGTCAATAACTTTGTTGTTGGAAGTGAGGAAGGCTCTGTGTACACAGCATGTCGTCATGGCAGGTGAATGGAATTCCATTTTAAAGCAGAAAGTTCCCCTGCGTCCCCAATTTGTTCTGTAACATAACATGAGTTCAGGAAGGTTTGTTCTCTTAACTGCTTGCAGACGATCCTATGGTGGGGGGAACTGTACTCCTCTTAAAAGGCATTATATGAACTGTTAAAGAGTATTCCAAGTTTCCTTTTTTTTTTTGGGGGGGGGGGTAAGAGTGAATTTTGAGTTTTGGAATAAAGATGAACCATCATTCTGGTCATTTGAATTGTGGCGGAACATCCCCATCCCAAACCCTTTCTCAGCTCTATGGATAATTGTACAGTAGCATCACGCACCAATCTTAAATTGGGCAGCATGTCTCCTGCTGTTCAATCGGTGTTGAAATTGTCTGGCTGAATCTTATCAATTGCTTTCTTAAATGAAATTGAGGCCCAGGTTTCAGCTCAAACAGACATCATGTTCTACAGCACTTTGGTTTAAAACTAACCCCAATTGGTAGTTCTTCCATTTAATCAGTTCTGGTACTATCGGGGATACATTGTCCCTGGTTTCAGACTTGAAAATTGCCCCAGGAATATATCCTCTGGAAGCTTCATGCCCCACAGAAGACAACAGCATCTTACTTTTAATGATTCAGATAATTAGGTTGAAAAAATGCCCAATTAATCAGATTGCTTTTTATTGGGGTTGGCATGTCCCTGTATGAGACATATTTAATATATATCCAGTCCCACCAATCCCTACACTGACATATAAGTAAAAGGACACTAACGCTTGTGCAAAAGAAGAATTTCCTTATTCACCTCCCCCCCTGCCAAATCCCATGCCATTTTTGGAGTCTCTCCTTACCCTCAAGAGAGGCCTTTCTGGGGGCACAAGGTACTATAGCAAAAAAAAAGGGGGAGGAGCCAAAATCCAGTTAGTTCTCTATAGCTAACTCATTATTTAACTTGAAGCGACACGGTTTTATTGACATCCACGCCACTTGCTAGTGGGGAAGGGGGAATAGGCAAGAAAATCCCCTTTTCCTCCTCAGTATAGAAACAGACCTCTGGTATTCTGTGTGAAAGCTGTGTTTGAAGGAGCTAAATTTCCTTGTGTCCATCTTTAAAACAGTAAAGCCGGGATCAGTGAGATGTTTGAAGGTCACCAGGGACCGATTACAGGCATCCATTGCCATGCTGCTGTTGGACCTGTGGATTTCTCTCATCTTTTTGTCACTTCTTCTTTTGACTGGACTGTAAAGCTTTGGACGACTAAGGTATCTAAACGGGCCAGGTGACTGTCTGTTTCTCAAGAGGCTGGAGCAGTGAAGGTGTCTCGTTAGTCTGAAAAGCTACTTCACAAAAGCCAACTGGTGTAAATATTTAATCCAGTTCCATGATACAAATTTTTGTCCATAACTTTGTACTTCTTAGGATCACTTCTGTAACATATCTTAGAAGATGCAGCGGTGCAGTTACATCTAAGCGTGAACATTAAACATTTCCGCCTTTCCCCTTATCCTTTTCTTAGTGAGCTGAGAATTTAATGTGAGTGTGAAATCTCCAGACTATCTCTTATAACCACCCGTTCAGGTTCTATAGAGCGCAGCTGTTTTCTGGCACACTGTCATTTTGGGCATCATCAAATACATTGGGTTGAATCCACTAAAGGACTCTTTACATTCATAAAAGAGTATCTTTGGATCCTTAATGATTAAAAAAATGTTTTTACATTATGTTTCTTATATTTGTATGTTTCTCCATGTTGCCAAATATATGAAGATAAAAATTTGAAAAATATTAAGAATTGCCAGGTCTTACAATTTTGTACATGTAGTTATTGAGAAAACCTAGAGATTATTAATTAGTCAATCATGCTTTTGTTACAAATAAGGCTTGGAAGTTGACATGTTTGTCAGTTAAGGTCATCCCAGCCTCTTAAGTTAATGACGAAAATTTGCTGTTGCATGATTTCCAACACTTGGGTGTTCAAATGTCTAAATGTTGTTCTTTCAGGGATTTTTTTAAAAAAAGTTTTATTTACCCTTACGGTTTATGAGCCAATGTTCCTTCCAAAAATTTTATCTAACAGTGAAAGCAAGAAAGGCATCAACTGAGATTCCTTTTATTACCATCAGGTTATCTTGGTTGGGGAGGGTGTTTTTTTTTTTTTTACTAGAACGGGAAGCCTTGCAGAATGTTAGGAACAAACAGTGCGAGACCTTTTGTTACATTCGAGTCGAGTAGCATCTTAGAGACTAACAAGTTGTTCAGGGAAGAGCTTTTGAGAGTCAAAGCTTCCTTCTTCAGGTATCTGACAAAGGAAGCTTTGACTCTCGAAAACTCATAACCCGGAAATCTTGTTGGTCTCTGTGGTGATCCTGGACTCAATTGTAGCTGTTCTACTGCAGATCCAACCTGGCTACCCTCTTGAAGCACCTTTTGTGTTGCTTTGTTCAAAATTTTATGATGTGCGTCAGTGGTTGATCGTAATGTACAGAAGTATGAAGTTCATTCTCTGCATTTATCCAGGTATCTTGGAACTCTGATTTAAGGATCATGAAAAATATGATCTATAAAGGTGTTTCTCCCCCCCCTTTGGTTTTCAGAACAACAAGCCCCTGTATTCATTTGAAGACAACTCAGACTATGTTTATGATGTGATGTGGTCTCCCACCCACCCTGCCCTCTTTGCTTGCGTAGATGGAATGGGCAGGCTGGACCTGTGGAATCTCAACAATGATACAGAGGTAAGGGCAGGTTATGTTCAGTGTTCCAAAGCTAGCAAGAGTGACTGAGCCTTGAGGAACCTGAATGGAATGGAAAGGTGCCAGAGAAATGTTTTAAATAAGCAGTCATCTGTAACACCAGAATCGTTAAAGATTTTGTGCTTTATTTCCTTAAAGGAGTGCAGATTTAGTAAACATTCCCTACCTCACTGCTTGGTTTACAGAAAAGAGCAAATCACAAACCAGTGTCTAGAAAGTTTTTTGCTCTCAAATTAAGCCTGGAGAGCAGCTGGCCCCTGTTCCTGTGGGGAGGTCAGAGGTCCTTAAGGGCAAGAAGAAGGAATGGCAGTGTATATCCTCCTCACTTACACTGGTGTGTCGTTTCCTTATTTCTTCATGCTTGAGTTCCTTTAGCCTGGCCCCAGAATTGGGCAAGTTTAGCTTCCTGTAGTTGGGTACCCCCCCCCCACACACACTGGTTTCTTGAGAACCAATAGCTCATCACACTACCCAAAGCAGACATTTGTAACATCGGATGACTGCTTCGTGAATCTGTACTTGAATCTGCTCCTGCCACACAGCAGTAGATCACCAGCAATGCACCAGGCACTGAGCAAAACCCAGAAGCAGCACTGTCACCAAGTTCTTTAGAGCACCGCACATTTGATATGCTTAGTACTCCTTTTATGCAGAACACTTACTCTCAGTATATGATGTATGTATGAAGATGTGGGCTACTTATTATAAAGTAATTTCTTCCAATGTGTTTCCAGTTAAATATACACAGACAAGATTTTGTCTAAAGGAAGAACAAAATGTAACTGGGGCTGTCAGCTTTGAAGGCTTGGAGCTCTTTTTCCTACCATTATCAACCTACATCTTGTGTTGGGTGTATCACAGGAATTTCAGATTCTTAAAAGGCAGAATATTCCCCCAGTGTAGTGTAGTGGTTAAGGTGTTGGACTGCAATCTGGGAAACCCAGATCTGGGAAAGCCAGGGTTCGAATCCTTACTCTGCCATGGAAGCTTGCTGGGTGACCTTGGGCCAGTAACACACTCTCAGTTCTGACCCTGGCAAGCATTGGGATGGGAGACCTCCAAGGAATATCAGGGGTGTGACGCAGAGGCAGGCAATGGCAAACCTCCTCCAAAGGTCTCTTGCCTTGAAAAACCTACTGGGTCGCCATAAGTCAGTTGTTACTTGACGGCAAAACACACACAGAATAACTCCCCCCCCCAATGTGTTATTTTAGCATAAGAGACAGCTGGCCAATGTTGTCCATTTGATGTTTTCAAATCTGGCTAAGCTGAAGGCAGCGTAGAACCCCTGATGCAGCAATAAAATTTGTTTTGAAACCGATGCAGGTGCCAACAGCGAGCATCGTTGTGGAAGGGAATCCTGCTCTGAATCGTGTGAGATGGACCAATTCTGGACGTGAAATTGCTGTTGGAGATTCTGATGGTCAAATAGTGATTTACGATGTGGGAGAGGTAGGTAACTTCCTTTTGAAATCCCAGCCATGTGCAACGTGCTCTGAATTATTTTACTTCATTCAGAGAAAAGGCACATTTTTAGACCCACTTCTTACAGTTTAGGGATGCGTGGTTATGCATCCAAGTACAGCACGTTTGGCATTCTAAGAGAGCCATTTATTAACACAGATGCAGTTTTCGGTGTAGTGGCGAGCACCCTGGTCAGCACCTAGTTTTATTGAAGGATGAGTTCAACAAAGGAATGCGTAAAGCCCCAAGGCCCATTGCCCAGTGGCCAGCAGCCAAAGCACACCAACACCAATGCTGCTCATCCACATGGCTACTTTTTCTGAGGTCAGCAGTCAGTGAGGGTCTAATGGAAGTAATCAGGAGGCCAGACTGGCCCAGGACCACCAGTTGCCCAACGTCTTTAGGATAGACTCCAGTGCAGTAGTGCCCAGATCCGGCCATCTGTTGGTAAAGAGTGAGCAGGTAGGTATCCTGTACCAAGAGCTCTGTTAGAAATGCATAGGACACTTGCTACTTGAATGGCTGGGGGCGCAAATATACCCCCTGGAGAGAAACTGAGAGCGCTCCTAGCAGGCATTGAACACAAGGCCGCTTTGGCTGTTGCAAAGTTTATTTTCCTCAAGTTATAGCAAGATATAATACTATGAATAAATAAATGAGTCCGAGTCTGAAGTCAGGCTTATTAGGGTGATTTTTAACTTTATCAGTGTGATACTGCTCAAAGCCACTGGGTCGAATGAGTAGTTTCATTTAACCAATTAAGCTACTTCAAATGGGTTATTTATAATTTTTGTGGCTTTTATTCTTATGCTTTTGTACCTTGCTATTGCAAAGGTGTTTTTTTTTAGGATCGGAGGACTTTTCTGTGTTATCAGTATATGTTGAGGTCCAAGTAGTGGGAGATCTTGAAAACAGGCTCAGTAGCCCATCCCCATCATGATACACATGATGCAACAAATCCTGGGATGCCTGGTGGTCTTGGAGCAGTTGTGTGCCCATTCTGGATCTCCTCACAACATTCCCTTCCTCTTACATATTACCGTGAGATGATGCAGAACTCACTTGACGAGGAGAAGTGAACTAGCCCCAGTTATGACAATACTGTTTCCTTCAAGGAATTCAGAGGGGTATTTCAGAGCTCAGGGCAAGTTTGGGTTAGAGCGAGACTGACTTGTCCAAGGTCCATGAGCCATTCGTTGGCGTTGAGAATTGGAATCTGGGTCCCATCGTGTCGTCTCTTTCACAACACGTGGCCAAGTGAGGTTATGGCTTACTGTGCTCGTGCTCACTAACATTCCTCTATTAACTTTGTTTCTCTGCAGCAAATTGCTGTTCCCCGAAATGATGAATGGACGCGTTTTGGCCGAACATTAGCAGAAATTAATGCCAACCGAGCTGATGCAGAAGAGGAGGCAGCAACTCGCATTCCTTCCTAGATAGGACCTAGTAGTGAATTGGGGAGTGGGTAAGAGAGGGCTTCAGAGTAGTAGCATGCGTTAGCCTACAGAGGAAAGAGAATATGAAAATGGCAAATAAACCGGATTTGACACGCGTATGCAAAGATCCCTGAAACAGATCTTGCCGATTTGCTTTTTACTAGCAAAATCATACAGCCTTAATCTGCCTGGTGTAATTTATTATTTCACCTTAACTCAGCAAGGAACACTAACAACATTGTATATTTGAAGTTACTTGGGTTGTCCCAGTTTTCAGCAACATGTAACTGTTTCTGAAAAATTAATTTATGTTAGTTTCTAAACAAGAGCCGTCCTCAGTTAAACTGATAGGCTGTGCAATGAACATCAGTCTCTGAAAATATGTTACTGCTTTAGTACTCAAACTGCTTAAGTTATGCATGCATCTGTTCACAGTAACCTTTATCCTAATTATTATACGATAGGCTCCAGGCTACGGTGGTAGGTCATGTATGTGAATTAAAATATGTGCAACTTTTGTTTAATTATTTAGCAATAGAAACTTTCTACAACACCTGCTAAGTACTTTTGGATTTTTGGGGTTAAATCTGTGCAGTATAGATAAGACTTCTTTATAAATAAACATAACATGACCTTTTTCTCACGAGCCCTGGTCTTAAAGACTCATTTTTGTCCAAAAGCAGTTGTTGCCAGTCACCTGTTGCCACAGGTAAGAGACCATGTTGCAAGGTATGTAGGATCTGAACTTTCTGCTGCCTTCATTCTGAATACCTCAGGTAGCTTAAGTGAGAATAATGTATGCATATCCCTAACTACACGAGCTCTTAATGATCCAGGATAGTGCTATAGTAGAAATAGTGGGGACACCATATGAATCAGGGCTGCAATGCAGGGCAAAGGGGAGATTATTACTCCTTGCTATTGGTGGTGGTGAAAAGTGCCGTCAAGTTGCTGCTGACTTATGGCGACCCTGTAGGGCTTTCCAGGCAAGAGATGTTCAGAGGTGGTTTGCCATTGCCTGCCTCTGCGTCACACCCCTGGTATCCCTTGTTGGTCTCCCATCCAAATACTAATCAGGGCCGACCCTGCTTAGCTTCTGAGATCCGGTGAGATTGGGCTATCCTGGGCTATCCAGGTCAGGGCCTCCATGCTGTTATGTGTGTGTAAAGTGCTGTCAAGTCGCAGCCGATTCATGGCGACCCCTTATGGAGTTTTCAAGGCAAGAGACTAACAGAGGTGGTTTGCCTGTGCCTTCCTCTGCATAGCAACCTTGTGGTCTGCTATCCAAACATTAACTAGGACCGACCCTATTTAGCTTCTGAGATCTGATGAGATCAGGCTAGCCCGGGGCTATCCAGGTCAGGCCTCCATGCTATTTCCCCTCTTAAAATGCCCTCTCCCCAGCTTTAGCGTCTGGTAAGGAAATTGGGAGGATGCCAGTATTTTGTCTGCGTTTTCCCTAGTGAGGCTTAAGCAACTGGAGGGCATGTTTAATCAGCGGAATGGCGCAGGGACAGAGACGCAATGCCTCCTTCCACAGTAAGAACTTAAGAGTCTGGTGGTCCATCTAGTCCGGTTTCATGCACTGGCCAGAGAGTTGCCTTGGAGGGCCAACAAACAAGGCATAAAGGCAAAGTCCCTCCCCTGATGTTGCCTCCTAGCACTGAGTTTCAGAGGTTTCCTGCCTCTGAATATAGAGGTTCCCTTCCCTCACCGTGGCTAGTAGCCATTGATGGGGCTGTCCTGCATGAAATCCCACAGTATGACTCCGTATAAATCATCTTCACATGTCCCCTGTTCTAGAAGCACAGCTTAACTGATGGGGAAAGGGGGGGAGCTAGACTGCTCATAGGTATCTCCTTCCTCCTTTTATGAAGAGCCAGTGTAGTGTAGTGGTTAAGAGGTTTGAAGCAGTAGACTAATCGGGAGAACCGGGTTTGATTCCCCACTCCACATGAGCGGCGGATGCTAATCTGGTGAACCATGTTGGTTTCCCTACTCCTACACATAATGCTAGCTGGGTGACCTTGGACCTCTCTCAGCCCCTCCTACCTCACAGGGTGTCTCTTGTGGGGAAGGGAAGGTGATTGTAAGCTGGTTTGATTCTTCCTTAAGTGGTAGAGAAAGTTAGCATATAAAACCAACTCTTCTTCATCTTCATCATGGAGCGCGTAGACAGCAACTGCTTTGGCTTCACTATACTCTGAATCCACGTAGTTGTGTCTTTTTATTGTTGGGCAGTTGAGTTACTTGAATACAGTTTAGAAACCTTAATGTTTTCACAGGTTGTTTTTTTCAAACTCTTATTGCCGTAGTATTAGTCTGCTACTTGCCTTTAAATGGAGCCCTTGTTTTCCTTCTCACTCCCGTTTGCTTTGAGCTGCTACCTTTGGGAGGAGTGTGGCGGTATATGAAGTACCCTCTTGGCCTCTTTTTGCTGCCCACTTAAAATTCTTTTTTTTAATTAACAGTTTATTCTCACTTTCAAAAAATGTTCCTGATCCCCTTCCTTGTCCTAGTGACTCCTGTAAACACCCCTTCCATGCTGTATCTATTTTTGCATGCCCATTTTTGATTTCCATTTCTCCTTGAGCACCTGTAGTATCTTTTCAAGTGCTGCTCTGTAAACTTAGATTTGTTTATGGTTTCCCTATTGCTATTGTCGTCTTTTAATTTTTTTAAAAAAAGTTGTATCCGTATGGGGAGAAGGAACCATAGCTCAGTAGTAGAGCATCTGCTTGGCATGCAGAAGGTCCCAGGTACAATACCTGGCATCTCCAGTTAAAAGGACCAGGCAGTAGGTGATATGAAAGACCTGAGACGAGAGCTGTTGCCAGTCTGAGTAGACACACTAACACATGAAGCTGCCTTATACTGAATCAGACCCTTGGTCCATCGAAGTCAGTATTGTCTACTCAGGCAGAGGCTCTCCAGGGTCTCAGGTAGAGGTCTTTTACATCACCTACCTGCCTAGTCCCTTTAACTGGAGATGCCGGGGATTGAACCTGGGACCTTCTGCATGCTAAGCAGATGCTCTGCCACTAAGCCTCGGCCCCTCCCCAATACTGACATTGATCGACCAATGGTCTGATTCAATATAAGACATCTTCATGTGTTTCTGTCTCTACAACAGATGAGAACAGCTGCAGATTCAGTTCAAATGTCACTTGTTCATGCTTCTTCATCACCCACATAGAGCGTGATGCTGAGCAAGATGCTCATTTGGTTTGCCTCTCTCTCTCTCACCATCACCCCCTGACTCCTATTGAGGCTAGATGGTGGAAACCAGGAAAAAACATACTTTATCAAAGAGCTTTTGTCAAAAAAACAGCCCCATTATCTTACAGCTCACTTTCAAGATCCTCTCCTTAAGTATCCACTGCGACTCTTTCCTTTGGTTTATTTTGGCAGCTAGCCTGTCCCCCTCTCCAGGACACCCACTTATTATGGGAGTGATTGTAAGAGCCTTTATTTCCAAACCACCTGCCCCACAACTGCAAGCTTTTGTTAGTATCTTTCCTCAATGTAACAATCGGCTATGTAGTCTGGGCCCAGTAATGCTGCTGCTTTCTCAACCACGGGTAAGAGAGCCACCAGAGGTTCTTGCTTCACTCCTTTCCTTATTAGTACAATTCCCTCCCCCTTTCCTCTTGATCACCATAATTTCATATTCAAACCAGGTTCCCTTAAAGCCATGGTTTGGAAACCCACTTCAAGCCATGGCCCTGATTTCAATCAATCAATCAATCAAGATTTATTTCGATACAATATCAGCTCTGAATAAAAATCAAAGTTAGGTTAAAAGGCCCTGATTTAAGAAGTGGCGAAAAGCAGATTCCAATCTTTGGTGTCATCTTTCCAGTGGTGGGTAGGAATCTCCAAGAGATAGACCAACTCGCTCCAACTTGATCGGTCAGAAGTTGAATAAAACAGAAGATCGGTAGCAGGCACCTTAAAGGCTAATATTTATTTCTATATGGTTTTCATGAGTCACTCAGGTCAATTCTTCTGATACATAGAGATCATATAGACATAAATGTCAATCTTTATAGGTGCCGCTAGCCTTTTGTTTTACTTTGCTACAATGGACCAACATGCCTGCGTCTTTGCAATGGTCAAGGGTTGCAGAGCATGGAAAAAAATATGCCAAATCCTTAGCAAATGAACAACTCTGATATATTACGTGCTGTGGAACACAAGCAGGATGCTGCTGCAGTTGTCTTGCTTGTGGGCTTGCTACAGGCACCTGGCTGGCCTTTGTGTGAACAGACTCCTGGACTTGATGGGCCTTGGTCTGATCCAACATGGCTTTTCTTGTGTTCTTATGTCCTTAAATATTCTGGTGATTTTCCTGAGTGTCAGATTCCTTCTCCCAGTTATGCATATTTAGAGAAGGAGGGATCATGGCTCAGTGGTAAAGCATCTGCTTGGAATGTAGCAGGTCCCAGGTTCAATCCTCAGCATGTCCAGTTAAAAGGTGTTGTGAAACTCCTCTGCCTGAGACCCTGGAGAGCTGCTGTCAGAGAATACTGCCATTGATGGACCGGTGGTCTGATCGAGTATGAGGCAGTTTCATCTACCTATGAGCCAGATCAGTGATACAGAGAACAGCAGAACAGAGAGAGAGCTGGAAAGACCCAGAAAGATTATGGCTCCTAAATCCGATTCAACATGGTTCCTCTTGATCTATTTCTTTGATCTAAACTGTTTTCAGGAGGAAATAATTGAAGTTAGGAATAATTCATGTTGGGCAATGTAAGAAGTTGTTGGGAAAAGTTCCATTCTCTGCAACAACAAAAGAAAGCATTGTTGCTAGAAGTGGGAAAAAATGACAAGTATAAAACACAACAACAAAGCAAGTCAAGGAACAGCATGAAGAGAAGTTACAGCTGTTTCTTGACAAATTGTTTAAAAGGTGTTTCAATACAATACAATCCCCTATGCCAATACAAGATTACTATACATCTGACTTGGCAATTTCTGCACCTCAAATTATTCCATGACTAGCTTTGTTGTTGCATTTTATAACGTTTTTTACCTTGCTTTAATTTGTAATATTTCCACATTCAAGCAAATGTTTTGTTTTGCTTTCAACTGCTTCTTTTCCATTGTTCCTTAAGCTACGCTTGTATTCTTCTGCATACATTTTGATCTCTGGTTCGATGTATATATTGCTTGAGCAGTTGTTTTCAAACTGTGATTCTGTACTTCTGAGAGAATTTGTCTTGACTGTTCTCTTTTTATTTTTTTAAAAACCAGATTAAACTTTGGGACATTGACGTTTCAGAAAGCTGAGACCTCTCTGCACATCCACATTTCTTTTTAAAATGGGTATGGGCACTAGGAATGCCCTGACCTGGATAGCCTCAGGCTAGCCTGATCTCAGAAGCTAAGCAAAGTCAGCCCTGGTTAGCATTTGGATGGGCAACCTCCAAGGAATACCAGGATCATGACGTGGAGGCAGGCAATGGCAAACCACCTCTGAATGTCTCTTTCCTTGAAAACCCTAAATGGTCTGCCTAAGTCAGCTGTGACTTGACGGCACACAAAAAAAAGGCACTAGGCATTTTCAGAGTAACTAGCAAGCATCACTCAAAGATGTTTTGTTTTGTTTTGTTCAGCATACTCCCAAGTCAATTTATTGTCCCTCTTCCCTGATTGTGTGTTTGTATATCCATATGTTTTTATTGTATTGTTAAATATATATAGGATCCCCTCCATGTTAAATGCAGTTGTAACATTTTCAATATTTTAATGCCTTGATGTTTGCCACTTTGAAGGCCGTATTTGGGTAGGAAAGTGGCATATAAATTTTTAAAATAAATTAATTTCTAGTGGTGTGGTCACACTACGGTAGGAAAGGGACTACCTAGTTGGCACAGGTATTCCTGCTGTCTCACAGTTTTTATGCCTTTGCATTTTCCACCCCCACAGTGGATGCCCAAAGGACTATCAATCTCCTCTATGAAAGATTGCTGCCCCACAGGTAGAAAACTAAGGCAACGAGGGCTACGGCACAGTGGTTTTAAATACAGTTTATTTCCACATGATTTTTAATAAAACTTTCAAAACGTTCTGTACATTTCAAACCATTTAGAACCACAATACCTGTTTCTACAAATGCCACTGCATTTCAATGCCATGATGATGTCTCTGTACAAAGATGTACAATATGTACAGTAACATGGAGTGCAAAAAAAAGCTGTGCAAAGCCAAGCCTCGGTTACTAATTCATGCCGCTGGCAGAGGGGTTTATGCATAGAACTTAAAAGCTTGAATCAGTCTCCCGTGTGCAAATGATTAATCGCATTTTGTATAGAAAGGAGTGATTCCATATCAAACACTCTATCCAGCTAGAGTATCATGCAGCTGACCGGAGGAGGGGATGGGGGAAAGGACTGCCTATATACGTTCATTGCACCATTTGGGTTTGGCTCGAAAGGGCAGCTCAGGATTCAGCTGCTGCTTTGGGTTGTGCTGCAGCGACGCCGGCCGGCCGAAACTTTGGAAGAGAGAGGCCAAACTTGTTCTCTATACCGGCGAAAGTAGCCGTGGCGAGTCGATAGCCGCCTATGTGGTCCGGATTAACAGGAGGAAGGTCTGAGATCCGAGACTTGAGTGTAGGTTCTGAGCCGGAGGGTTTGCTGTTTGGAGGCAAGAAGAAAACTTTAGGTGTCACCAGCAGCATCAAGAGATCACAGGCAATAGTTCAGATGGGCTGCAGCTTCCAAACACATTTTCCCCTTGCCACCTCATGAACACATGAAGCTGCCTTATAATGAATTAGACCCTTGGTCCATCAAAGTCAGTATTGTCTACTCAGACCGGCAGCGGCTCTCCGGGGTCTTTCACATCACCTACCTGCCTAGTCCCTTTAACTGGAGATGCCGGGGATTGAACCTGGGACCTGCATGCCAAGCAGATGCTCTACCACTGAGCCACAGCCCCGCCTCTGACATTATTACATGGCTTGTCAGAGCTGGCTAGCTTGCCTCAATTTTATCTGCCTTTATTGGCTGTTTTCATGCACATTGGATAATACTCGTTAAGGAATCATGTGCAACTGGATTTTCCTGTGTGAAACAGGAAAGGTGATTAAAACGAATTGTTTCATCATATCTTGTGGTTCAGGGAGGCAGCCTTGGTCACCCAAAGTGGATTAAGAGTTGCAGAAAATTAACTGCCCCAGTTAAGAGACCTCAGAGTAGGAGGTCTCTTCACTGGGTGCTGATTAGTTTCTGGGTCCAAGTCAAGGTGTTGGCGCTCACCTTTTAAAGCCCTTCATGACCTGTGGCCACATACTTGAAGGACTGAAGAAGAAGAAGAGTTGGTTTTTATATGCTGACTTTCTCTACCACTTAAGGAAGAATCAAACCGGCTTACAATCACCTTACCTTTCCCTCCCCACAACAGACACCCTGTGAGGTAGGGAGGGGGCTTAGTGTCACCAGCCCAAGGTCACCCAGCTGGCTTCATGTGTAGGAGTTGGGAAACAAACCCAGTTTACCAGATTGGCCTACGCCGCTCATGTGGAGGAGTGGGGAATCAAACCTGGTTCTCCAGTTCAGAGTCCACCGCTCCAAAGCACCGCTCTTAACCACAACACCACACTGGCTCTCCAGAATCTCTGTGCAGACCTTTCCTGAACAGAGCACCAGGATCTACTGAACTCCTGTTTGGATGGGGTGGAAATGAACCCATGTCTCAGGTCAGCTGATCAGAACTGTCCCTGCCAGTTACTCATTAAAGATCTGCTCTAGCCAGAACCAGGTTGGGAGCAGGATTGTTTAGGATTTTAAAAAACAAAACTAGAAGTATCCATGTGTACAGGAGCAGGCTCACATCTGGCCAACAGTAATTTAGTATCTCTAAAATGTCATATATATCTTTTCCACAGCCCCATAAGAGGGTTAAGGACACACTGAAATCAACGTATATCATCCATGCTGAATGATTGTAGTATGTTATTTGGATCATAACGGGCAAGTTGTCCTAGGTAAAGGTCCCCTGTGCAAGCACTGGGTCATTACTGACCCATGGGGTGATGTCACATCCCGACGTTTACTAGACAGACTTTGTTTACGGGGTGGTTTGCCAGTGCCTTCCCCAGTCCTCTTCCCTTTACCCCCAGCAAGCTGGGTACTCATTTTCCGACCTTGGAAGGATGGAAGGCTGAGTCAACCTTGAGCCAGCTACCTGAAAGCAACTTCTGTCGGGATCAAACTCAGGTCGTGAGCAGAGCTTGGACTGCAGCACTGCAGCTTACCACTCTGCGCCACGGGGCTCTTCAAAGTTGTCCTAGAGAGCATTATTTAGTATTTCTTCAGACACAAGATCAGAACCATTAAACTAAAATTTCACAATACATTGGGGGGGGGGGGTTAACTGGCAGTTAAATATGAACTTTTTAGTTCCTGATGCTTGAATGTGGAGAAAAGACAATCAGATCGATTTCTAGCTACCCTGAGTGGTTTTACAGTAGGATTTACAACCAGTCTCTCAGCTACGCCTTTCCCCCACCACCCTTCCTGTGATTTTGTTTGAAAATCTCTTATTTTCCAGTTCTTATGAAGAAATGAGCTCTGACTCACAAAAGGTTATGCCGGGATGAACTTGGTTCGTTTTTAGGGTGCCCCTTGATCTCTGTTTCACTATCTGAAGCCAAGTCTTCCTGTCCCAGTAAACATGTTGTGAGCGTAGTCGGTCACTGATGCTGAACCACAATATCACATGCTGCTGCTACTTAAATCCAGGTTACTGCAAATAAAGCCCCGTTGCAGTACTCTAATGCTTTTCCACTTAGTAACACGAGTCAATACAAGACAGTTTTCTAAGCTTTCACAGCAAGAACGCTAACGTATCGACGTCGAGCAACCTTGCCTTCTAGAAACCTCAAGACACTTCAGATCGGTGTAATGCATTTATATCCCGTGTCTCGTGGGATGGAAATTTAAAGACAGACAGACTTGGGGGATGAATTGCACTTACATTCCTCCAAAATCAACGTAGAACCATCGCTGCAGAAGTTCATAGGTCAGCAGAGTGACGCCGAACTGGGGTGAAGATCGGAACACTCGCGCTGTTGAATAAAATGAACGAAACTGTTTATCGCAAGAAGCTAACTAAAATGGCACACGGTTACAACACTTAGTCCTCTATGTCAATCAATCAAGCTTTAATTTCGATACAATATCAGCTCTGAATAAAAATCAAAGTTAGGTTAAAGTAATAAAATAAAATAATAAAAGTTGATGATTCTGGGAAGGATGATTGAAGAAGAGGAGGAAAGATCTTCTATGGGGAGAGGTTTTCAATTAGCTATTTACAAATCCCACTAGACTGGAGGCAAAATTTGGCTACTTGAATGGTTGTCTCCTGAGAGGAGTCTGCTAAGAGAAGGGAAACTTTAGCTTCTTCCGATCTCCCAGGAATGGATGACAATATGGGGAGAATGTACTGCGATATTATGTCGTTGTAGAAGGGACATTGCAGCAGAACATATTCTATTGTTTCCACTTTCTCTGTTTTGCATAAGCATAGTCATTGATGAAAGGGAGTACAGAGATACCTGCCTTCCAGGAGAGCCGAAGGTAAGGCGCTGAAATGCGCAAGAGTAGGTCCTCGATATTCATGTGGTTTACTAAAAATAATACACGCAAGGTAGTCTCCCCCACCCCACCCAAATGCACAAACACGGTACTTGGTATCCCTTTCCTTACCTCCAGCTCCCTTCCAAAAAGCAATGGGGCCTTCTTCTCTAAGAATTTTCCCAAAACAGTCGATAACGCCGTTGTACGTGGTTTGACCTGCACGAGCGGCCACTTGTAGTCTTGTCTTGATGACATCAGCAGGGGTCACCAAGGAAGCCGCGGGCACACCTTTTGAGAGAAATGAACAGTTTAAGATGAGGACAAATGCCCCAGAAAGGCAGAAACATATCAGCCTATGAAGAATCCATCTGTAACCATTAGGCTTCTGAAGAGTAACACAAGCTGTTCACCTAAAAAAAAAAGGGTTTTCTCCTACTCTGCAGCTTTGCCTTGTATGAATGAATGGTTTATTTGCATATAGCATTAGGGCCATTACAAACATATCAACAATGCCACAAATATATAATAAAAGGAAAAGTACTAGGTTAATAAAATGCTAGATCAGTAATAAATATACATAATAAAACTATGCCAAATTGATGCATACAGAGCAATAATGACTAAAAATTGCATTGGAGTTCCAGTCGGCCAATAAGACCTAGCAACCATTAAAATCAACTCGAAGGGTCAGCTCTCTTAGCAACCATGTTGGACCTTTTCTTTCTTTGCCACCAGAGCATACAGAGAGGTCCTATACAAAACAAGCCCATCAGAATCTTTTAACAAAAATACCAATTTCTCAGCACTAGGACCAGTGTTTAGGCCAGAAACCAGCCCGGCAAGAAATTTAGCACTTTGCCTTGTATGCTAAAGATCAGTTTTGCAGTGTGGCAATAGGCTGCAGGAAACCACAGACTCACTAACTGGATGCGAGGGGGAAGGGGACATTTTGCGGTCCTGGCATGCAGCATTATATTTATTTATTTATTATTATGGTCCTTAGACCAAGCATAAAATGTCTACAGTTACATGGCATACCCAAACCGGCAGTATAAAACAATACATTTGATTAAAACATGTTACTCTTTAAAAACTGGTCAACAATATAAATATAAACAATCCGTCCCCTCTACAACTTTTAATTTCTATTTAAATTTCCTATAATTGAATACAATACTACAAAACTTGGCCACTAACTTTGTTACCTGAGAAAATTAATCCTTAAGAAGGATGTTAACTATAACGGAGTCAGGATAACCAGTGCTCTTTCTTAAAAGAGGGCCAAGAATCTTCTCCCTGTCTTCCTTATAGTACCTACACCTGAGAAGGACATGCAGCAAAAACATTGGGGCGAGTTTTCATTCTCTCTCTGGCCCAGCTGTCGCACATACATCTTCGGCAACCCAGGATGTAAACACGTGGCTCCGGGTCAGTGTTGCTCTCTGAACAACAACCCTCGTGACCTTAACAGCATGATTCTTACCTTGCAGCAAAGAGCCGCAGGCATCCCGCACACCACGGACATGGAAAGGGTGGACCCCCAGCTAACTACCGACGAGGCAGGGGAGAGCCTTATTTAACAACAGTGGCTGGGATGCTTTGAATTGCATGTGGCTGAGTGGCAACTGTCTTGGCTGAGAGCCAGCAGAGGAGAGGATGGAGTGAAAGCCAAACCCACCATCCATGGAATACCTTTATTAGGACCCACCCAATGACATAGCCTAGTGAGCAAGCTTTAGAGGTCAGCAGACCTCTTCTTCAGGTTGGATGTCGCAAAATTATAAAAGCGAGGGGGAAGCAGATTTTTTCAAGTTATGATGTTAGGCCTTCTCATGCCACCATATGGTGGATTTTCTGACAGGCAAAGAAGATTCAGGTCTTCAGGTAGCTGCAGGCTAGGGGAAGCCTTACATCATGACCTGAAAAACATCTGCTCAAAACCTGCTTTTTCCAGCATGGTGTAGTGGGGAGCCAGTGTGCTGTAGTGGTTAAGAGCGGTGGTTTGGAGCGGTGAATTTTAATCTGGAGAACTGGGTTTGATTCCCTGGTGGACGCTAATCTGGTGAACTGGGTTGGTTTCCCCCCTCCTACATATGAAACCAGCTGGGTGACCTTGGGCTAGTCACACTTCTCTCCAAACTCTCTCAGAATCACCTACATCACAAAGTGTCTGTTGTGGGGAGAGGAAGGGAAGGAGATTGTAAACCAGTTTGATTCTTCCTAAGTGGTAGAGAAAGTCGGCATATAAAAACCAACTCCTTTTCTTTTCAGCACCAGTTCTGGGGAACTCAAAAGCTTGCATACCACTACGTGTCCTTTCAAACTGACCCGGCTCTAAACAACTTGTCTTCTGCACGCCTGGGATTGGATCCAACCAGTTTTTCCATTGGTGAAGAATGAAGGGGAGGGGTCCCCTTGGACCACCAAAAGGCTGTGCTAGGAATCATGGGATCAGCATAGACAAAACCCTGGTGGGATGGGGGATGTAACAGGGAAGGAATTGAGTGAAATGATGCAGAAAAGCTGGCAGGACCCATATGCATGGAACAATAATGCCTTGAATTTTATTTCTGTTTATAAAGAAACATTTGTGTTTTTTTAAGCAGGTACAAGTGACCACCAAAATAAATTAAGCTCTCCAACTTGAATATCTTGCATCTTAATCTCCTAAAATCTTCTTTCAATCCTTACTCTCCAAGATTGCCCTTTTTTCCCCTCCTTCAGTTAGGAAGAAACTCACAGACTAGATATTTTCCTTCCTCAGTGGGTTTCCTTGACATGTAAAGCCACCTCCAAGTCGGAGGGCTTTGAAAGAGCCGCACCCTCCCTATGGAGACCAGGAGCCAAATTTGACTACAAGTTGCTGAGCTGCATTAAGCTGTTTATCCACATTATGCAAATGTAATTAGCTCTCATCAAAATTACACTACTTCCCACCATGGAAAAAAGTGATCAAATTTAGATTAAGTTAGATACAATAGTATATTAAGCTTCCTATATATGAGTCTGATGAATATTAACTACTGCCAAGAAAAGATGAGGGGGAAGAGGGGGAAGATGTCTTTTGCAAATTATTATGTTTTTAAAAGTTACCTGCAATAGCACCAGCTGTAAGGAGATTAAGCCCTCCCACGTGGCCATTTTCATCCGCAAGCATCAGTTTGCAGTGAGCATAAACAGGGAAATAGATTGCAGAAAAGGGAATGTCTCGGAGGAAACATGCTTTGGCACCCTGCAAAAGAACACACAAGGCAAGGAATGTCACCTACACAGGAGAAATGCTAGGTGGCTCTTCACACAAGGCTGTTGAGCAGAGACACAGGGACGCACATCCTTGACGCATGTTCTGGGGCTCTTGGCTGGAGTGGCTGTTGGAACCATCCCAATACCACCATGTACAGTGCTTGGCTGGACCAAGATAAGAGAGAGAGAGGAAACAGCAGCTACCATCCAAGATTATGTAGTGTTGTGGGCTACTCAACGCCATACCTTTTGATCTTGGCTAGTAGCCTTCCTCATTCCTTAGTCTTGAGAAAAGATACCAGGGCACTTTCCCTTAATTTCTGCACTCCTCCTTCGAAGAGACCTGATACTCCCTTCCTATGGTTAATTCAATGGCATTGCGTGTGTAGTGAGTGGCATATGTGTCTAAAAACACAATTAAAATTACAGCTGTTATGAGTTTAGAGTCTGGCACAATAATATCTCAGACCAGGCCTTTTAACCCACCGTTCACAATTCTTCCTCCCTTTTCTCTCTCTCTGCTGACCAAGAATTCATTTCACGCATCTGCCAAAGTGAGCTGAACCCTTATAAAACTTAGTGTTAATCTTCAAGATGCCACAAGATTTTTCTCATTTTGTGCACAGCAGCAGGATTCTGAACCAACTGAATTCAGATGAAACCACCACTCCAGCTGTTGTCCCAGGGTCCCGAACCAATATGCTGCCTGTATGCGTTGAATATACCTATGAGCCCCTTGCACTGGTAAAGGGTGTGGGAAGAAACACTCTTCCTAGTTTTCAGAAATCTAATCACTTAATGACAGACGCGTGCGTGTTCATGCAAGGAAAGGCTCTGTGGACTGGCATTCTATTAAAATACAGAACAATACAGGTGTGGTCGGTTGGGTTTTTTTTAAAAAAAAAAACAACAACACCTGATTTCATTATTGACAAACTCCATCGCTTAACTATTTAAAGATCCGAGTCCTACTAAACCCTACTACTGTTTCCCGGTCATCAAATTATTGAGAGAAAGAGAGCAGCCCACTGTGATCGTAAACAATAGAGATAGCGAGAGGCACAGAATAAAACACAGGACAGGTTTGGCCTCCTAAACAAATGTAAGAGGAAAGCGAACGAAAGGGGGGGGGGACTCTCCCCCCAACTCCCCGCAAATGAAACGAACCAGCAGCACTGGAATCCCTGCAGCTTGTTATAAAGCCTGAGGGAAGAAGGCGAGGGAGCGATTTTACGCATCCCGCTGCCAGCACTGGAAATGTGGGTGTTTCTCCATCTTCGACTTGTACAGTTACTCGGCAGGAAGAGATTGTTTTCAAAATTGAACAGATTTCTCCCCAACCCCAGCAAAAAAATAAAATATGAATTTTTTTTTTTTTTGGTTTCAACAGCCTCCCTTCCTAAATGTACCACAAAACAGATTGACAGGGGTGTGCGGGCCCGACGCAGAAACATACCTTATACAGACCGAAGATTCCCAAGTCCTTCAGGACAGTGAGGGCTCTCACCCTGGGCCCTGTTGTGATTTCTCCTGCTACTTGCAACCGAATCTTGACAATCTCCAGGGGATTTGTGAAGATGACCTGTGAAGCTCCAGCCTACGAAGACCATTCAGGGAGGGAAAAAAATCAAGGCATTTCCCTCGAGCATATCACCACCAGCCCATAGACTAGGCTTGTGTGGGTTTTTTAAAAAATCCCAATGAACTTATATTCATATTCACTACCAGGCAAAATGCTGACGATGACAGAGGCTACAGATTGCAAACAGTTTGCTGTGCTGGATAAAGCAGAACTATGATAATTCAACAAATATCAGGAGGGTAAGGACAGCCCTGGTTAGTATTTGGACGGGAGACCACCAAGGAATGCCAGGGTTGCTGTGCAGAGGAAGGCACTGGCAAACCACCTCTGTTAGTCTCTTGCCATGAAAACCCCCAAAAGGGGTCGCCATAAGTCGGCTGCAACTTAAAGGCACTTTACACACACACACAAGGACACCGAGGGGGCCCTGCCCTGGATGGCTCGGGCTAGCCTGATCTTGTCACATCTCAGAAGCTAAGCAGGGTCAGCCCTGGTTAGTATCTGGATGGGAGACCACCAAGGAATACCAGGGTTACTATTGAGGAAAGGCAATGGCAAACCCCCTCCGTTAAGTCTCTTGCCTTGAAAACCCTACTGGGTGTCAGCTGCAATTTGACGGCATTTTGCACACACACAGACATCTGGGAGAGATTTATTTTGGAGTCTCCATGGGTAGCTGGGTCCATCACCCGTGGGTCCATCACCTATGAGGTGTTTCAGTGCAGAAACTAATTTTCACTGGCCCCGAAGCCAACATTGTAACCAGGGTAGGGTGACGTAGCAGTTACACTGGGTACAACCATTACAGGGTGTAAAAATCAGTGTCAAACACCACTATACACTTTGACATTATTTTAATAACTTTCAAAATATTAGGCATTTTACTTTTCCTTATGGAATACTTAAGCATATTTTCAAGATGGCAGATGAAACTTCGGGTATCAGCTTACCTAGAGGCTTAGTACAGGCAGCATGCCCGGCACTCACTACAGCTTCTCATAGGCCCTTGACCTGAAGTACGTTAAAATTAGACATCTGGTTGGCCAGTTGTTCATGACTACACAGCAGAAGCCAGAAAGGTGTTTTATTTGTTTTTCCTTTTGCATAACAGCTTCTGAGCAGAAGAACCAACGGGTTGAAATTAAATCAAAAGTGTTTCTGGCTAAACATTAGGAAGAGTTTTTTAACAGAGCGGTTCCTCAGTGGAACAGGCTTCCTCGGGAGGTGGTAAGCTCTCCTTCCCTGGAGGTTTTTAAGCAGAGGCTAGATGGCCATCTGTCAGCAATGCTGATTCTATTAACTTAGGCAGATGATGTTAGGGAAGGCATCTTGGCCATCTTCTGGGCATGGAGTAGGGGTCACTGGGGCTGTGGGGGGAAGTAGTTGTGAATTTCCTGCATTGTGCAGGGGGGTTGGACTAGATGACCCTGGTGGTCCCTTCCAACTCTATGATTCTATGAGTCTATGAGCAGAAGCCATTTGGACAGTGAGAACTTGGAAGTTTAATAATAATTCTCTTAACAATCCACAATTCTTAGCACATCCCACTGCTGACATATGGGAAAACAGAATGCAGATCAGGCAGCTCACCCTGGGTATTAAAAATGACTAGTTCCAGCCCAGCCCAGTATCAGACTCTCTAAAAATCCAATCCTGCAGGTGCCAAGATCCCAAGCACTTTTTCACCTTAATGCAAAAAAAGAAAAAAAGAAAAATCTGGGTCAGTGGCCAAATGTTAGTAGGACACACCACAGTGGTACCTTCCCATCCTCCTTGCTGCACACCACAGTTTAAGGCACAGCCATTTATATCAAAAAACAATCCCTTAAAATGTGTAACCTTGCTTCCTTTATCTGAATGGCTGTCGGAAGAAGGAGAAAGCGATCAAGGTGTTGTGCTGGCGTTTGTCAGCGTTTTAACGCTTCTGCTGGGGTGGCGAAAAGGTGAGCTGAATAAAAATTAGTTTTAGTTACTTTAAATAATTGACAGGGCTCTTAGGCTTGCATGCAAGAGCTTTTTTACCATTTTATCTGGAATTTCATTGTTTAAAAGTGAATAATGGACGCAACCTCCATTACCACATCTGTTACAGTAAAGGGGGGGGAGGCAGAGACAGAAACAAACAGACTGACATTACCCATTTTTCCAGCCTGGGCATGACACAAATTTAACAGCTGTCAGGCTGTTTTATATTTCATTAGTGGAGCAGAAGCGCCACTCCACATAGGATCCGGCTACATAAGCTTCTCGCTCCAAGTTGTGCATTTTAACCTAAGACATTCAACCAAAAGAAAAAAGAAAAAAAAAGCTGCGTTTCAAATTTTTACAGAGAGATTTAACATGACAGTTCAGCTCCAGAAGCATGTAAACGTACCGGGAAGTGACATGTTTAGACTTTTCCTTGGTGCGCTACGGGTACCACCCTTCACTTCTGGCAAAGTGCAGGGGTCATCGCAGAACAAATCGTTTTTGACTTTTGCCGACGACTTAGAAGCGCTTGCCCGCTCCAGCCAAAATTGAACCCATTTACAAAGATGTACCAAAAAAAAAAAAAAAAAATACAGCTAGACTTCGTTAGCACTTTTCTGAAGCAGTTCAAAGCCTTTCAGAGGAGAATTTAGTAGGCCAGTTTCACTATGAACTTATAGAGTATTATCATTTTAGAGAATGAATAAGCAAAAAGCAGCATATTTAATGATATAAAGCAAGAATAGTATAACAAAGGCAACATCAAAACAAAATTATATGTTTTACCCAAAGATTGATTGCTTCTCTAGTTTAGATTTTATGTTTCTATTGTGCTTTGTTATGTTGATTTTGTTAAGTTTGTATTGTATATTTGTTTGTTTTCGAAAAAATTAAATTTAAAATATCGTTTTAAAAAACACTTTGTTTTTCCCACCTGAGTTTTTCCACTCTAATTAGTCTCAATGGGATAGAGATAAAGCAGACGAGAACACTCACCTTTCCACATGACCCCCAGAATTTCATGGCTGGTCTGCAGAAATGGCAGATCACATTATCCTGGAAAGGGGGGGGGGAGACTCCATGACCAATATTCTGCTCATTTTTTAAACTAAAGGGCAGCAAAAAAGTATCCTAGCTTAGCTATCTTCATGACAACCTGGTTTTCTACATTGAGAAGCTCCCCCTCTGTCCCCCGCAAACAACAAACATCCGCCGTAGGGAACACTGAAGCATGGAACCCTCCCAAACTGTAGTTTTGCACAGTGCAGGTTCTGCTTTATCAGCAGGTGGTCTACTGTTTTTGAAGACTGGCCCCAAGTCTTTATCCTTTTAAACTTCCTTTGTTCTTGTAGCTTCTGTGCCTGTCAAGTCATCTCAACAGTCTAGGTCAGAACTACCAAAATGGCCTTGACAAGATTGCCAGTCTTTCCTCATATTTGCTACCACAAATCTCTCAGCTGGTGATATGGAGGATTAACTGTGGAGCAGACGTGGAGTGGAGCAAAGCAAATGTCATCCCATCGAGGGCCCTGCCCTTCCTTCCATCTCCAAAAGCACAAATCAACTCAGCCATAGTCCCTAAATGTTGAAGATGCTGGAATCCTTCAACTAGGGTTGCCAGGTCCAGGTTGGGAAATACCTGGAAAGTTTGGGGCGGAGCCTGAAGAGGGTGGGGTTTGGAGAGGGGAGGAACTTCAATGCCATAGAGTCCAATGGCAAAAGAAGCCATTTTCTCTAGGGGAACTGATCTTGAAACCAGCATGGTGTAGTGGTTAAGAGCAATGGACTCTGATCTGGAGAACAGGGTTTGATTCCCCACTCCTCCACATGAGCGGCAGATGCTAATCTGGTGGATTGGATTTGTTTCCCCACTCCTCCACATGAAGCCAGCTGGGTGACCTTGGGCTAGTCACACTCTCTCAGCCCCACCTACCTCACAGGGTGTCTGTTGTGGGGAAGGGAAGGTGATTGTAAGCTGGTTTGAGTCTCCCTTAAGTAGTAGAGAAAGTCGGCATATAAAAACCAACTCCTCCACCTCCTCCTCTTCTTCTGTCACTTGGAGATCAGTTGTAATAGCGGGAGATCTCCAGCCGCCACCTCCAGCCACCACCTGGCAACCCTACCTTCAACTAACGGTGGAAGAACATCCGGGCGTTTGCAAAGAAAGAAATATTGCTGAGATCAGGGCTGCAACCTATGGATCCAGGCCCGACGTAGCTCAGAAAAGAACCAAAAAGAAGAATGAAATGGTTACGGTCTATTTGGAAGGGCCAGTGGGTTGATGGAATAACCAGTGCGTAAAGGAGATGGTAGGCAAAGATTTTTAATAGATCTAAAGGGCGGCTTCACAGAAAGGAAAATGATGGAGGTGAACCCAGGAGCAAACCATGCACTCAACAGCCTACAACAATTGTATAGGGTACTCCTGTGTTTATTTTTATTACATACTGTGAGAATTCATATCTGATACTTCCTAATAAAGGACTTACAAAAGTATCTGGGTGTCAGAAACTGTAAATTAGCAATAGGGAAAGGGAGGAAGGAGAACAACTTCAAGAACATCACAAATTTTGATACACGTAATTGAAAATCCACTGAGCTAGGGCCCCCCAAACTGCTGCCAGAATGTGTTGGAGAAAGCTATAAGGTTGAACGGAGTGCTTTTATACACACAGTAGAAATACTCCAGACAAACACACTCTGGTTGTATCGCTTTCTGCAAGACCTGTTCCACAATGTGATCTCGCAAGACGCGGCTTAAATGATAGTGTGAATCAACATCGTCCTCACCCTTGAGAGCTCCGCAAGCATCAAACCCTTCTGCACGCAGACTTCTTGTTCCTCAATGCATCAGAGATGCATCTTTACTTTGACACAAAGGCCCTCGACAGTCCGAAGACATGAGCTGCCTGCGCAAAGCCAGAATGTTAACTCGGCAGCATAATTACAACAACCTGAATGTCAGATACTCTTGTCTTGCTCTCTTGGTGAAGGACGATGATTGTCAGGGCTATTAAAGGCTGATCCCAGGTGCCAAGAAGCCCTCTTGGAGCCTTTGCAGACCATGAGAAAAGGAGATTTTTATTGCTAGCAGCAAGCCTAGCTGAGATCCACACTACCCCATTCCCTTATAATACAATACCGTTACGAAGAGGAAGCCCTCCTGTTAGATGGGAATTTTTAAAGATGAAGCTGTGGGGTGCAACTTATTCCCATGCCTTCGAGGAAGGCAAGGTTCTGCTTGCCTCTTACTCCAGAAATTGGGATTTGTTCTGGGCATAAAAAGAAGGCGAAGAAGGAGAAGAGTGGTTTATACCCACTTTTCTCTACCTTTAAGGAGTCTCAAAGAGGATTTACAATCTCCTTCCCTTCCTCTCCCCACAACAGACCCCTTGTGAGGTAGGTGGGGCTAAGACAGTTCTGAGAGAACTGTGACTAGCCCAAGGCCACCCAGCCAACTTCATGTGTAGGAGGGGGGAATCAAACCCAGCTCTCCTGATTAGAGTCCAGTGCTCTTAACCACTACACCATGCTGGCTCTCGCATGACGCTGCCTTATACTGAATCAGACTCTTGGTCCATCAAGGTCAGTATTGCCTACTCAGACTGGCAGCAGCTCTCCAGGGTCTCAGGAGGAGGTCTTTCACATCACCTATTACCTGGTCCTTTTAACTAGAGATGCTGAGGATTGAACCTGGGGCCTTCTGCAGGCCAAGCAAAGTTTCTTCTACTGAGCCACACTTCATGGAAAAGGAACATTCAATTGGTGCAGGTTTGACTATCAGAGAAGCAACAGCAATGTGAAAAAATCTACAGCCGGGGAACAACTGCAAAACTCTTAAAAGAATGGTAGGTCGGAACCAGCGTTGGAACCTGGTTAGAGTGTTGGACTGAGATCTGCGAGACCCAGGTTCAGATCTCCATTCTGCCACGGAAGCTTGAAGGTGACCTCAGATTAGGCTGAGAGTAGGCGGCTGGTCCATCTCACAGGGTTGCTATGAGGATACAGTAGGGGAAGGGAGAACCACGGATGCCGCCTTCAGCTCCTTGGAGGACAGGCTGGATAAAAATGTGTGAGGCAGACGCAGCCCATGGAACATTGATCCTGCGTAACAAGACAAAGTCGTAGCCTAATAAACTATGGGCTGGATCCACAGTACTATTAGCAGCTCCCCTTTGCTGGGATGATCCTGCCTCCAGCAGTGACACATGTTATTTATTTAAGTACTTTTCTTCTGCTTTTCTCCTGTAAAACAGGACTCAAAGCAGTTTACCCCCCCCCCCCAAAAAATCATAATATACTAATAAAACAGAAGCAGCAGCCAGACAGTAGGGTGGAGAAGATGGAAGAACTTAGCCCTTGGTGGAACAGAGTCCCCTGGTGGAACGGTCTCCCTTGGCAAGCAGCACAACAGATAGAGACAGGAAGCAGCTCCATTTCAGGCCTGAGCAGTCAAAAGGTGGGGCTCAGCAGCTGGAAGAACTTAGCCCATGGTGGAGCAGTCACCACTGGCATGGAGCAGAGCATATGACACCAAGTAGAAGAAGAAGAGTTGGTTTTTATATGTCGACTTTCTTTACCACTTAAGGGAGAATCAAACCAGCTTCTAATCACCTTCCCTTCCCCACAATGGACACCCTGTGAGGTAGGTGGGGCTGAGAGAGTATGACTAGCCCAAGGTCACCCTGCTGGCTTCATGTGTAGGAGTGGGGAAACAAATCCAGTTCACCAGATTACCCTCCGCCACTCAAGTGGAGGAGTGGGAAATCAAACCAGTTCTCCAGATAATAGTCCACTGCTCCAAACCACCACTCTTAACCACTACACCACGCTGGCTCTCCAGGATCTCTGTGCAGGCCTTTCCTGAACAGAGCACCAGGATCTCCTGTTTGGATGGGGTGGAAATGAACCCATGTCCCAGGTCAGCCGATCAGAGTTGTCCCTGCCAGTTACTCACTAAAGATCTGCTCTAGCCAGAACCAGGCTGGGAGCAGGATTGTTTAGGGTTTTAAAAAACAAAACTCCTGGAAGCATCCTTGTGTACAGGAGCAGGCTCACATCTGGCCAATAGTAATTTAGTATCTCTAGAATGCCTAAGAGCTGTGACTAGCCCAAGGTCACCCAGCTGGAGGAGTGGGGAAACAAACCCAGTTCACCAGATTAGTGTCCGCCGCTCCTGTGGAGGATTGGGGAATCAAACATATTACAACAAAAAATGTATCCATTACTTATTTGCAATTCAGCTTCCCATAAGCATAACAAATCAGACCCTCACCAACATCTTAAAGACCACCAGAAACATATATTTTTCCTGGTCTCGCAGTAATATATTCATAAGAAGAAGGTTGGTTTTTATATGCTGATTTTCTCTACCTTTTAGGAAGAATCAAACTGGGTTACAATTGTCTTCCCTTCCCCTCCCCAAAACAGACACCATGAGAGATAGGTGGGGCTGAGAGAGTTCAACGAGAACTGTGACTTGCCCAAGGTCAACCAGTTGGCTTCATGTGTAGAAGTGGGGGAAACCAACCTGGTTCACCAGATTACAGTCCGTTGCTCATGTGGAGGAGTTGAGAATCAAACCCGGTTCTCCAGATTAGAGTCCACCGCTCTTAACCACTACACCACGATGGCTCTCAGTAGCAGTAGAAGCAGCAGTTCCTAATCAAGCATGAGCCACCAAGAGGAAGGGCTGAACAGGTGGAAGAACTTAAGCCCTTGGTGGAATAGTCTCCTAGGCAAGCAGCAGCACACTGAGTGCCCTGAACAGCAGCCTCTACAGGGACAGGGGACTCTCACAAACAGTGGGGGTGGGACAATGTGGGAGGGGGGAATCAGCAGAGACCTCACACACCTCTGTGCCTTCGATCAGCAGCTGACGTTTTTGGATCCAACCCGAAGTCCCCTCTGCGAAACTCTTACTACTCTGCCAAATACAGGATGGGGGGGGTGGATGGTTGTTGGGGGTTTGGTTAGAGCCAAATAACCTTTCGTCAGCGCAGGTTTTAGCAAAACAGTAGTCAATGATTTTTCTTCCCATCCTATTAGAAAACAAAATTGATTAGACGTGCATAGACCCTGCCATTACGTTGTTCCAATTACTGCTGTAGAAAACTAGCAGGCGTGCACACAAAATCCTTAAGAGGAAGAGAAATTCAGTTCTTCAAGACAAGATGACTTTTGTGCTTACGTATACAGGGAAATTTTGCTTTGATCGCCTGGCTTTGTTTAGGTTTTATTTTTAATCATTTAGAAATTAGAATTCCTGCAGGGCTGGCAAAAATAACCCAGTACGCAAAATCAAGTAGACCAATTCATAAACATATATTTATTTTCTAAAGAGAAGCCAATTTTGGTCCAATTAACTTTCCCTATTTCTTTGTCGAGAAGTGGTTGAAATGTTTTTGTATGTTTTGTACTCAAACAACAGCAAGCTCTTTAAAAGGAACAGAATAGTAGGAAAATGTAGCTCTGGCTGAGGGAACATTTTTCAATTGTTTCAGGATGATAAATAAACGTAAACGCAGTTTGTGTCACAAGGGCCTAACTACACTAATTACACACTCATGTCAATATCCAGGTCCAGCACAAGGACTTCTACCAGATATGTGTATGTGTGTTAAGTGCCGTCAAGTCGCTTCCGACTCATGGCGACCCTATGAATCAGTGTCCTCCAAAATGTCCTGTCTTTGACAGCCTTGCTCAGGTCTTGCAAATTGAGGGCTGTGGCTTCCTTTATTGAGTCCATCCATCTCTTGTTGGGTCTTCCTCTTTTCCTGCTGCCCTCAACTTTTCCTATCATGATTGTCTTCTCCAGTGACTCTTGTCTTCTCATAATGTGACCAAAATACGCTAGCCTCAGTTTAGTCATTTTAGCTTTTAGGGTCAGTTCAGGCTTGATTTGATCTATAACCCACTGATTTGTTTTTTTGGCCATCCATGGTATCCGTAACACTCTCCTCCAACACATTTCAAAAGAATCTACTTTCTTCCTATCAGCTTTCTTCAATGTCCAGCTTTCACACCCATACATAGTAATAGGGCAGTGGTCGGCAAACTCATTAGTCAACAGAGCCAATATCAACAGTACAACGATTGAGATTTCTTTTGAGAGCCACCGTCCTACTTGCTTGTCCCTTTAACTGGAGATGCCGGGGATTGAACCTGGGACCTTCTGCATGCCAAGCAGATGCTCCACCACTGACTCACAGCCCCTCCCAAACGGTGCAAGTGCAGACTTCCCCTCCTCCCGGTTCCCAAGCCCCCCCCCCAATAAAACGGCAACCGAGGCTGGCTGCCCAACCCTCAGAGGCCCCCGTCGTCGCCCTCCCCAGGAAGGGAGCTCCTCTCCGCCCGCCCTCCTGGCGCTGGGCACTGACAGGCGGTCGTCTTGAAAGGTCCAATGAGAGGAGAGATTCGGGGACCCCCCCCCCAACTGCACTCACATGAAGCTGCCTTATACTGAATCAGACCCTTGGTCCATCAAAGTCCATCGTGCCTGACCCCCACCCCCAGCCAACAGAGTCAGCCTCTGGGAGGGATTCCCCCGCGCCCCACTGCCGCCGCCCTCCCCTCCTTCCCGGGCCGGCTGGGCGAGGCGGAGCCTGCCTCTCCCCCCCCTTGCAGCAGCAGCCTGGGCGGCTGGCCGCCTCCTCTCCCAGCAGCCTCTGATCCCTCCCCGCCGGGGAGAGAGAGGGAGAGAGAGAGAGAGAGAAAGGAGGGGAGGACGGGGGAGGGGGTGCCACCTGCCACTCGCCTGCTGGCTCCTCCCGCCTGGGGCGCGCTGGAGCACGGCGGGAGCGCGGCGCCTCTGCCTGGCTGGGCATGGGGATGCGGAGGAGCCGCTGAGCTGACGGACAGGGGAGGGGGTGGGGAGGCGGGGAGCCGGCTTCCTGGCCAGCTGGCGGGATCCTGCCAGCGGTTGGGCTGGGCCAGGAACTGCGGCCGCCCGGGCCCCGGGGAGAGCCGCATTCAAGGGGCCAAAGAGCCGCATGTGGCTAGGGAGCTGCGGTTTGCCGACCACTGTAATAGGGAATTCAATTGCATGAATTAATTTGATCTTGGTGGCTAATGACACATCCTTACACTTAAGAATAATTTCTAGTTCTTTCATGGCTGCCCTTCCCAGTCTCAATCTCCTTCTGATTTCTTGGCGGCAGTCTCCCTTTTGGTTGATGATGGAGCCAAGGAATAGAAAGTCTTCAACAATTTCAATTTCCTCATCGTCAATCTTAAAGTTGTGTAAGTCTCCTGTAGTCATTACTTTTGTCTTCTTGATGTTCAGCTGTAGTCCTGCTTTGGCACTTTCTCTTTTAACTTTCAGCAGTAGTCATTTTAAGTCTTCGCTATTTTCTGCCAGTAATGTAGTATCATCGGCATATCTCAAATTGTTAATGTTCCTCCCTGCAATGTTCACTACACCTTCATCTAAATCTAATCCAGCTTTCCTAATTATATGTTCTGCATAAAGATTGAAAAGATAGGGAGATAAAATACATCCTTGTCTCACACCTTAGCCAATTGGAAACCATTCCGTTTCTCCATATTCTGTTCTAACTGTGGCCTCTTGTCCAGAGTACAGGTTGCGTATCAGAATGATCAGATGTAGTGGCACACTCATTTCCTTTAAAACCAGCCCTAGCTTTTCGTGATCCACACAGTCAAAAGCTTTGTGGTAATCTATGAAACACTACCAGACATACCCCATGAATTTTCCACTAGAACACAATTCCCAGGCACATGGGGACCTAATTCAGATTGGGACTACCGTCAGCAACAGCCTCGATTTGGGATTTCTGAACTGAGTTAGATCAATGAACCACCTTTGGTTCACAGCCATTTTTGATCCTTCGCCCTACCTGCTCTAATCTGGAGAACCAGATTTGTTTCCCCACTCCTAGACATGAAGCCAGCTGGGTGACTGTGGACTAGTCACAGTTCTCTCTGAACTCTCTCAGCCCTGCCTACCTCACAAGGTGTCTGTTGTGGAGAGAGAAAGGGAAGGAGATTGTAAGCTGGTTTGATTCTCCTTAAAAGGTAGAGAAAGTCGGCATATAAAAACCAACTCTTCTTCTTCCACAGCATACTAACACAACAGTGGCACCCCATGAATGCCCACACTGTAGAAACTGCAGCAGTAGCAGCACAATATTAGAGATGGAAATATATTTAAGGGGGGAGGAAAAGGAGAGAGGAGATTTTAGTTGTTGTCAAAGAGGGGAACAATGCTCAAACACATTAGTTTTTTTGGGGGGGGGGAGCAACAGCAGCGGTTGCCATATAAATACACAACAGTCCCACTCAAAAAGCCCGTGCAACAATGCACCAATTTTTTTAACAACAACAACAAAAAAAGCTCAGCTATTTGTTGTGAATGGCAAAACACGTCCCTAAATTATGACGGACACCTTTACAGCAACACATGACAAATTTGATTCTGAATGGAGGTTATTCATACAAGCTCGGGAGTACGAACTACTTGGGCTCCTGTTTAACCTTAACGTCATGTAAAATAAAGTCTCCACGAGGAACATGTATTAAAAAAACTCAAGCCGACAGCAAAGGTTATAAGAGAAGAGATGCGGTCGGAGATCCCACAGCAAACACCTCTTGACATGCCAGAGGCTGGAGGAAATGCACCAGTGACCCCGCAACAGGAAACCTCTTGCCCTTTCCAATTCCACCCGTGAGGCAGAGGCCACCGATTGAGGGGGGGGCAGAGGGGCACCCACTGCCAGCCCCTGTTCTGCTTCCTCTCGCTTGGAACAGATACGTCCTGGACCAAAACTTTTCCCTTAACACACAAGTGACTGCAAGAAAAAGTCTTTAAAAAAAAGGAAAGAAATGACTTTCATCATACCTGTATTTATACTTCCACGGCATAGGATTCATTCTTTATAACAACTCTCTTGCACAAAAGATTGCACGCAGCCCTACTGGTCCACTGAAAAAACTTCCAAACGTGACAGCAGCATAACCTCTTTTTATTGGGGGGGCAACCAAAAAAACAAAACAAAAGGAACCACAACACCCCAGTTATCATCCATGTTCCCCAGAATTCTTCATCAGGCTGGATGTTCAAAACACAAACAAAGGGACAGCGAGGAAAGGAAAGGAAAAATATTTCAGGGATGTGATCAAAGAGTTCCCCGTCTGCAGACTGGGAAGTACACAGGATATTTTGCAGATGTCTTCCCAGAACTAGGAAACACACTGGCTAGTTTTTAGGTTTTTTTTTTACTTTTGCATCCAAGTACCTTCTGATGGATCTTAAAGCCTATTCTCCTGCTAGCATCACGACAGCCAATTCAACTCCGCAACATATTCTGTATCCCAATGTAAAATTCAACCAACTGCAGACTAAGGGGGCTACTCCATAATGACCTGAAATTTGGGCAGCGGGGAGGGAGTTGTGCTGAACAACGCTGCCTGATGGAAGAGTTCTGGAGACTCAAAAGCTTCCGTAGCATTTGATCATATTTAAAGGTAAAGGTCCCCTGTGCAAGAACCGGGTCATTCCTGACCCATGGGGCGACGTCACATCCCAAGGTTTACTAGGCAGACTTTGTTTACGAAGTGGTTTGCCAGTGCCTTCCCCAGTCATTTTCCCTTTACCCCCAGCGAGCTGGGTACTCATATTGATCATATTTAGGCCCTAGTTAAAAAACTAGGTTGGCCCTAGCTTTTTTTAAAAAAAAACACACAATGGCTACTTTTGGGATTTTTCTTGCACAATTATACATTAAACTCATTCAACTTTTAGGTGCCTGTGTTGAAAAGCTATAAAAGAAAACCATTTTTTTAAAAAAACCTATGAAGCCAGCACGGTGTAGTGGTTAAGAGTGGTGGTTTGGAGCGGGGACTCTGATCTGGAGAACTGGGTTTGATTCCCCACTCCGCCACATGAAGCCAGCTGGGTGACCTTGGGCTAGTCACAGCTCTCTCAGCCCCACCTACCTCACAGGGTGTCTGTTGTGGGGAGGGGAAGGCAATTGTAAGCCGGTATGATTCTCCCTTAAGTGGTCGAGAAAGTCGGCATATAAAAACCAACTCTTCTTCTTCTTCCTGCTACGATTGTGAATAAAGCAAGTAGCTTAGAACGGGTAACAGGTAACTCAAAACAAGGGAGGCCTCGTCAGCCTGGGCGTGGGATCCTTCCTGGCTGTGACGTCAATGAGCAAATTGGCTGGGGACGGTCTGACCCAGTTATTGAGGAAGGCAGTTTGCGGCCTCCATGTTCCTTCAGTCCTGTGTGCTCAGGAAGAAGAAAAAAAAGCAGGATCCTGCATCAGGAAAGGCTTAGACTCCTCAATCTGTAACCCAAAAATTCTCAGTGTGGCAATGACGACATGTGGGCCTAAAAATTCTTTGAGGGGAAAAAAGGAGACGGTATTTAACTCTGGCTTTGCAGCACATGGAATATATTTTGGTACAAAATGATATTGCAACATTGATTATTTAGATTTCATTACCAAACAGAAATTACAAACATTCCTGCCTGAACACAAGTCACAGCAGGGGGGGAATATCCTAATGAATGCATACCTGAAAACATCCTCAAGCAATTTCTTTCTTTTTTTTAAAGGGTCCCCAGTCTAATTGAAATGTGCATACATTTTCATAAAGAATTATACTGTTACAGGCTGCACAGACTTCCCCATAAAGCCACAACAAATCCCAGCGTCTTTTAACAGGGAGGAAAAAAGGTGACCAGATGTGTCAAATCTTTACGTTGCATTGATTTCCAGAGTTGAAGGGTTTCTTATGTTTCTAATGGACCTTGAAGAACAAGATTAGGCTTTCTTTGAGATGTGGACAGAACTTGCTTACTTGTTCAATACCCAACTTTAACTGTCTTCCCAGATGTAAATCCTCGCTCTGACAGGAGCAGGCTCCGGCTTCTACAGCCCTGCCACTCTTCATCAGACAAAACTGAAAGTGGCATCGCTCCGGAGCTGCCCCTCGATTTGCACAAACCGCAGAGGTCAACGGCCTTCTGGCCCCAGGTTTCGTGACGAGGCTAAAGAAATTGGAGTCCTGCCCTTTCTCGACTGAAAGGGAGGAGGGCTCCTGGGCCCAGGCCCCCGGTGGGCTCCTAACCCTTTAAGAGGGGGTTCGGAGGGACCGTGCTGCCACGCATCATTAGGCCCATCACTTGGCTGCCGTGATGTGAGAAAATGTAGAATCATAGAACTGGAAGGGGCATAAAGGCCATCTAGTCCAACCCCCTGCTCAATGCAGGATCAGCCTAGAGCAGGGGTCCAATCTGTTGGCTTCCCTGGGCCACATTGGAAGAAGAAGAATTGTCTTGGGCCGCACATAAAATACACTAACATCAACGAAAGCTGATTCATAATGTTTTAAGTACGTTTACGATTTTGTGTTGAGCCGCATTCATAGCTGTCCTGGGCCGCATACGGCCCGGGGACCACAGTTTGGACAAGCCTGGCCTAAAGCATCCCTGACAAGTGCTTCTCCAGCCTCTGCTTAAAGACTGCCAGTGAGGGGGAGCTCACCTCATCTCTAGGTAACTGATTCCATTGTCAAACAACTCTTACTGTAAAAAACTTCCAGCCGGTACCTTTCCGCCCTCAATTTAAACCCATTATTGCGAGTCCTATCTTCTGTTGCCAACAGGAACAGTTCCCTGCCCTCCTCTAACTGACAGCCCTTCAAATACTTAAAGGGAGCAATCATGTCCCTCCCTCAACCTCCTCTTCTCCAGACTAAACATTCCCAGCTCCCTTAGCCTTTCTTCACAGGGCTTGGTCTCTAGGCCCCTATCCAATAGCTTTTTCGATCCAAGTCCTAAAGGTAAAGAAACCCTCCCGGGATCTGGATGCGGCAAGGCTATTTACTGGAGCCTCAAATTCTCCCACCACCCCTGTGTCCATTTTAAACATCTTCCTTCAGCAAATGCAGCCTCCAGGACTATTTGGTCAAGGAGGAGAATACCGTGGGAAAGTGGGGAACTTCACTACTTTCCTCCGCTGCTGGTTCCGCACTGGAAAAAGCCACATCTGAGCCGCTTTTACCACTTGCTGTATTCTTTTCCCCAGAGCAGTGGCATTCACTCTGCAGCTTCCAGAGAGCCACATTCACAACTGGTGGTGGTGAAAAAGTGTTGTCATGTCACCCCCAACTTAGGGCAGCCCTGTAGTGTTTTCAAGGCAAGAGATGAACAGAAGTCGTTCAGAGGTGGTTTGCCATTGCCTGCCTCTGGGTAGCAACCTTGGACTTCCTTGGTGGTCTCCCATCCTAATACAAACCAGGACCTACCCTGCTTAGCCTCAGATATCTGGTGAGGTCGGGCTAGCCGGGCCCTGCAGATCAGGGCGCATTCACAAATACCATCAAACAAAAGAGCCGCCTGACTCTTCTGTGCCCCATGCACCACCCAACCACATAGGCAAAGAATAAGATAAGATAGAGCCATTCAATATATATATAAGTATAACCTTTTTAATTGCCAGAGTACCTCCGAGGCTGCAGAGCTGCCTTTCCCCACCACTGGTGAACCTCAGCCAGCCCTTGAGCATCCAGAGTGAGGGGAAGGGCTTTCCTCTCGGTTTTCTCGCTCTCTCCTCAGCATGAGGCACAGCAGCTCAGATGAGAGCGTGAGAATGCCAAGGCTCTTGTAGGACCACAAGCTGGCCATGGAGGAAGGGGAGGAAACCACCCCCACCCCACTGTGGCCCTTTTGCTCTTTTTCCTGGGTGGCCGATACAGTGGTGGTGTTGGTTGTACTCAGGGCCGGTGCCAGTCATTTTTGCGCCCTAGGCAAGGCTAACTACTTGTGCTCCCCCCTTGCTAACCAATTTTCAAAAACAGATGTCTTGTAGAAAAATAAAAGCAGAAAACTTTTTATGAGACATTATAATTAATTATATTCCATAGCGCTGTTGTGGTACTTCTCTTAAAATAATATATATATATAAATTGCCAGTTACATTTTTTTTCAAGAAATGAATCTGTTTAAAACTGTGCCCCTCAGGCCAGTTCTGCACCCCTCTGAGGTCTGCGCCCTAGGAGACCGCCTAGTTCGCCTAATGGTAGCACCGGCCCTGGTTGTACTCTGTCCTCTCTGTGGCCTGCTTGCCCTCCTCCTGGAAGCAGAGAAGAGCAAGCGGTTGTTTTGACAGGCCAGGCTCTCAACTTTACTTCTTGGTACGAGGCCCGCAGCCCGGGGAGGGTCGTAGCTTGCTCGTTTTCCAGAGTCCCTGCAGCGGCAACTGTTTCAAAGCAGCAGCTACCTGTCAACCCTGAACCCTACCGGGCAATGGCCTTGCTCACCTTGCTGGAACAAGAGGCAGGAGCCATTTTGGGCAACAGGGCTCAGAAGAGCCACAGGTGGCATGGCAAAGAGCCGAGCATGGCTGCTGAGCCACTGAGCATCACTGCCCTATGGGTCCAATTGGGAGAGCTGAATACATAACTTTAGCCTCTGTCAGGGCAGGCAGCCTTTGGATGCAGCATTGCTACAAAATTAATATCATCATCTTGACAAAGACTGGAAGCAGTTAAATTCTGCGAGAGCAAATTTAACTTGGTTTGTTAGGCAGGAGATTATTTTTAAGAACATAAGAAAGGCTATGCTGGATCAGACCAAGAAGGTCCATCAAGTCCAGCAGCCTGTTCACACAGTGGCCAACCAGGTGCCTCTAGGAAGCCCACAAACAAGACTCATTGCCTTTAAAAACAAACAAACCTCACGCTCCTTAAAAAAAAAAATAGCATACACAAGGGGTCTTTGGCAACCTTTTCAGGTTATTTTCCCCCCAGGCACTGGCCAGCCAGTATTTATAATCAGAACTGTTCTTTAGAAACAGTTGGCATTTCTAACGACAGACATTGGTACGGCAAAGGTATGATCTGCTTTGCTGTCGCCACATCTGAGTAGCAGCCAACTGCAAAAAAACAAACAAACAAACAAAAACCCCAGTGTGTAAACAGGAAAGGATGACTGACACCCTCGTCTCGAAATTGTGGCAGACCTTCGCACGACACAGCTATAAATTGCTACATTCGGTCTGTCGTGCCGGTACAGACATGCACCAAGTGCACTTTGGTTTCCACAAGGGCAGTACTTACACAGCCTCCGGCCAGGACCTCCGCGAACAGTTGAATGGAACCATCTCTCTGCGTGAATTTATCTCTGACAAAGTCGTTAACCTGATATAAAAACATAATTAACACCCTCCTGGCACTTCCCGTTTTTCCCCTCGCACACTATTTTAGCGACGTTATTTAGAACATCTGAAAACAAAACGAAAACCAGAGCTCGGCCGTTTTTAAAGTATGCAGATCACCTGAGAAACACTTAACGCATTTCGCTAATGTAAAATTTACAAAAAAAAAAGAAGAAAGAAAGCAATGAAAGGTGACGAGTTATTTCAATTTTTTTTAAAATAAATGGTATACTCACTGTGAGCTTAATAGCTTTTTCGGGAGCAACACCAATAAGCTGTGGAAGTAAGCCTGTGCAAAACAAGAACAACAAGAGAACAGATTTATCACCATTGGTACGAAAAGAAAATCAGTACAAACTGTAGTTTGGTCTTTAAATACAGTGATCTTCAACAGCAGCAGGAACAAGCAGAACAAGAGCCTGACACCTTCTGTTTTGGTGCACTTTCAGAAGTGGAATTTCCTCATACCCTCTGCAGTAAGATGTGCATGTCCCCCACCCCACCCCAGCTTGGCCATTTCACTTTGAAGGAGAGCAGAAGATGCAGAAGTTCTCCATGTCAGGTGTTTTGGAGGAGCCAAGAGACAGGAAACGTGAGACACCGACCCTTCCTCTCCAGTATCACTGAAAGCCCGAGGCTGCTCATGTTTTTATCTTTGAAAGCCATACAAACCAACAGCGTAAAGCGCCTCTGCAAGCAGATGAATGTTGATCAGTTGGCCTATATTAGGCAAAAGGCATAAATCCTCCAGGCAAGAGGACTGGCCAGAGGACAACCTGTCCGTCATTTCCAACTGTATACCCAGGGGTGTTTTAGACCTCTGCTCTGGATAAGACGCCTGCTTCTAGCAGCAGCCTGGAACTGATAACCTACAAGCTCTCTTCTAGCCATACAGTAATTTATAGATACCTTTCTAGCAGCAGACTGATTTCAGCAGACACATCAGTAGAGGGCAGCCTTATCTTGCTCAGCTTTTTCGACACAAGACACTGCCACTTTTGACCCCGCTCCTTCCAACCATGACACATTATGTGCAAGGGGGGGGGTCACCTGTTCCTTCCCTAACTTCCACAAAAGCTTACAGAACTGTTATAAAGTGCTGATTCATTCCCCATGTAGTGTCTCTCCCCCCCGCCCCCAGGCAGCCCAGAGGTTTTAATGGCGATGAAGTTAATCTGTCAACCAGTCTATTAGCTGACTGCCAGAAGGAGACCCAAGTTCTTATGCGACGGAGCCACTGCCACTCGCTGAAAAGAAAGGACGGCATACCATTTCCAGTCATTCCTAAAAGCAAGGAAGGAATCGGATTGGCATTCCATACTCAGTTCTGCCCTCTTATGAAACCCAAACCAAGCGTGCATCAACACACACACACACACACACACACGAATCAGCAGCTAATGTATGCCATCGATTAGTTTCTTTCAGCACAGTCTTTTTTTGTCGGAGGCTTAACAGACTTATTATGCCGGGGAAAGGTAGTGATTAAAATACAAAGGGTGGCTGACAACAACAAAAAGAGGCGCTGCTCACCCAGCCCGAGCCTCTGATCCACTGCGAGAAGAACGTTTAAGCACAGTAGTGCCTGCAAGTTAAAAGAACTAATAGACAAACACACCTGGAGGCCCACCTCCCACAGCCATTAACACAGTTAAATACTCTGAGCGTTGCGCGCACACAGGCGGTGAACCCAAACTTCATTCGGTCTTAAAACTGGCATTTCAATATGCTAAAGCAACATATGAAATGAGGAAGAAGAGGAAGAAGAGGGGGAGGGGAAGAGGAAGGAGGATGGGAAAGAGGGGGAAGAGGAAGAAGAGGTGGAAGAAGAAGAGGAGGAGGGGGAGGAGGGGGTGAGGTGGAAGAAGAGGAGGGTGAGGGAGAAGAGGAGAAGGAAGGGGAGGGGGAAGAGGAGGAAAAGGAGGAAGGGGCAGAAGGGGGAGGGGAGGAAGGGGGAGGAGGAGGGGGAGGAGGAAGAGCTGTTGAGTTGCAACCAACTCATGGTGTCCCCATCCACAGATCATTCCAGGCAAGAGATGAGCACAGGTGGTTTGCCATTACCTTCTTCCACACAGCAACCCTGGACTTCCTTGGTGGCCCCATCCAAGGACTAATCAGGGCTGACCCTGCTTAGCTTCCAAGTTCTAATAAGCTCAGGCTACGCTGGGCTATTCATGGTTGCCCACAAAATAAAAGAACAAGATGTTTATAGGAGCAGATGTTTTTCTGGTCTCTTTGCTTTCCATAGCAGCCCTATTACTTCTGTAAAGGCATGGCAGAGAGTCAGCTTTTAGAACAAAAGGCTACCCAGCCTGTTGGGACTGCACTGGGGGGGGGGGGAATAGCCACTTCTCTTTCTTTCACCAGCAACAGGCTTTGCTGGAGGAGGGAGGGAGGGAGAGAGAGATGGGAGAGAACCTCACAAAGTTCCTCATCCTCACTTGCAGCCCTCTCCAACAGGTGGCCTTTGGCCCACAGAAGTTCCCAAGACTTCATTTGGGGTGGGGGGTTGCAGAAGACTGCTCTGGGAAGGGGAAAGGGTGCTTCTGCAAGGGCCATCGGATCCAACCCCATCTATTCAGGTTTAATTACCAGCATGCAGGTGTGGCACTATCACTTATGAATGGTGCGGGAGGATTTACATGATTGGACTTCCCCGGGCTAAGCACAGGAACAGCAGCAATTCTGTGCTTATTGCAGGGAAAGCGTCCATTTATAGGCATGTGCACCAGGCAGAACTGACAACCCAGCATACATATTTTGCCATTTAAACTTGGGTGCCTTTTGTGTCAGCATTTTAAAGACAAAGTGTGAATTGTTTCTTAAACACCACACGCGCTACCATGAGAAGCCTTGAATGTATTTCAGATACAATTCCAAAGTTGGATTCTAGAATGTCAGAGATGATAGAAAATGGATCTTTGCAGTTTTTTTCTAAACAACAAAAAAAAATAGTCAGGCCCCTGTTCAAAGGGAATTTTGCTGTGTTTTGTAGTTAAAATCAAGAAGACTCGACGTTCCCCAGCAAGTCTAGGGAAAATATATAGTGCAACCCTTTCTTAAAACAATCAAAGTTTTAAAAGGTTGGGCTTCCTCAAACACAACACAGCTGAAGACAACTCTTCCAGTTACCCATTGTTGGCAACTGGGAAGCCATGCTTATATGTGATTGTTAACTATTCCATGGAGGGAAATGGGTCGGCATTTAATTCTATGTTCAGCTCCAACCCAGCTTGGTGTAGAGGTTAAGAGCGGTGGTTTGGAGCAGTAGACTCTGATCTGGGAAGCCTGGTTTGATTCCCCACTCCTCCACATGAGCAGTGGAGACTAATCTGGTGAACTGGATTTGTTTCCCCCACTCCTACACATGAAGCCAGCTGGGTGGCCTTGGGCTAGTCACATTCTCTCAGCCCCACCCTACCTCACAGAGCATCTGGTGTGGGGAGGGGAAAGGAAGGTGACTGTAAGCCGGTTTGATTCTTCCTTAATGCTTTAGCACTGAGGGGTTCCTAGCTTCTCTGAAGCATGACCCTTTTAAATCCTCATGGCAAAAAATCTTAGATGAGAAACTGTCGTTGTTGGGCTTCTCGCAGGATATGATTTTAGATCTTGGGAAAACTGAAGCTTTTACCAAAATTAAAAGTGCATTAAAGAGCTCGATTATAACAGCACTACTTTTCGTGCTTGTCGCGTCTGTTCATCCCAGTTCTTCGGAATACCCCCTTCACGTGATCTGCCTGCCTATACATATTATCTGACAACTCCTCGTCTTTGTAGAGCTTTTTGCTTGGCTAGATTGAATGCTAACCCTTCTATGGTAATGCAGGGCAGAATTTTGAATATACCATACTCAGACAGGATCTGCCCTTGCTCTTCTGGCTCTATTGATTCATTAGCTCATGCCCTTTTGGAATGCCGCTTTTACGAGGAGCTTCGATTGCACTATATTTCCCCCCTTTTAACATACAAATCCAATGCCTCTGTGACTGACATAATGCCTTTTTTACTAAGCGATAGGGACCCCAAGGCTACATTGTCAGTGGCAAGATTTGTTTCAGTCCTTATATCCCTCCAACACTAGATATATGCTGCTCAAGATCAATTGATCAAGGAGCTTCTAAGTGATAAAAGGAAAGGAAAGGATTCTTCCTTAAGTGGTAGAGAAATTCGGCATATAAAAACCAACTCTTCTTCTATCTGCTCTGAAATGGGAGCTCAAATGTGTACACAGACCTTCTCATAATGCGAATGGCCTCCCCATTCATTACAGTGGAGAAAGCCAATTTGCACAAGCATTCCTTTGGAAAAGGGCACATGCACTTAGGACATTAATGTTGGTGTTTCAAAAAAATAAAAAATAAAGATCGCCTGCTGAATTTATTTGATAATGTGACTTCAGTTCACTTACCTCTGTAAAGGCCAAAAAAGCCTTCATAGCGCAACACTTTCTTAAAACAATCAAAGCTATTTTTGTACATCAGCTCTCCGACGACTGACCCAGAGGTGCGCTGGTTCTGCATACGGGTCTTCACCAGATCAATGGGGTACACAGCAGTAGCTCCGACGGCTGTAAATGAAATGTGATCAAACTTTATACTCCACTTTGTCATGCACACATACAAATATGTCATTGCGGATAATGCCGTCTCTTCCTGCAGACGCAACGCCAACTGAATCATACCCAAGGGGCCCAATGAAGAATAGGAGTGGGAAGGCAGCCTGGTAAGTAAAGCTTATTATCTTGGGCAAAAGACCTATAAAAATATACAACAAGCCCAAGACATTCTTACCTCAAATCTTAAGAGTGTGAGTGTATGAAACTTCTTTAAACCCAGTCAGACCGCTGGTCTATCAAGGGCAGTCTTGCCTATTCTGACTGGCAGCAGCTCTCCGGGGTCCCTTTCGCATCACCTGCTGCCCAATCCTTTTAAGTGGATGTGCCAGGGACTGAACTGGCGGCCTTCTGAATGCCAAGTAGATGCTCTGCCAGTGAGCCATGGGATAGTTAGAGTTATCCAGTCATAAAGGGAAAGGCAATCGGCACACATTCACAATGGCTTCTTCACGCCTTTTCAGGAGAGAGATTATTTTGTTGTGCTGATGCGGATCAGTTAAGGTGCCACTCACTGTCTCCCAAGGTAAGAATGGCGGTGCTCTGTATCGTTATGCTTCCATTCCCACCCCCACCTGTGATCAGAAGCCCTCAAAGTGCTGCTTTGGCCGCTTGGCTCAAATTCAGCTCCATTCACAAAACATTTGGAGCAGCCATGAAGTAATGGGAACACCGTCCAATTTTCGTGAACATGGGGGTGGGGAAAGAGACAGTTCTCTGGAAAGACAAGCAAATTGAAAGCGTAAATTTTTCTTGCTGAAGAGGGTACCTGGATTGCACAGTCCTTAATGCCTCAAAAGGTCAGGAAACAGATGGATTCTGACCCTTGTTGCTTCCACCAAAGCTCCTTTAACTGGATATGAGCTAGGTCAGAATGAAACTGAATTATCTATTCACCCTCAGCCCAAACGGCAGAATAGGAATGATTTAACTCAAAAGTCAATGGCTCACCTTAAGTTATAAAACTCCAGAGGAAAAGTGAGAGAGATTGTGCTGTGTTACTACATCCTGTTTAAGGAGCAAATTAGTAACTGGACTATCCTGGCCTGTCCTTTATACACTGAGCCCCGGAACAGGTTTCTGGCAAACATTCTTTCAGAGTCACAATTATCATCTGACGTTGACAGATTAATCAATTTGCTATCAGATAAGGACCCAAATATTTCCCAAAGAATGGCGCTGTATGGCCTGGCGGCCAAGAAAATCAGGGCGGAGCAAATCATGAAAGGTGGTAAAGCTGGATAGGGCCGAATGGGCGTATTTTAATTTTTAATTTTTGTATTCTTCTAATGATCCTGGTTTTGTGTTTTAACCTCTTGCTATACTGTTTTAACGAGCCCCGTGGCACAGAGTGGTAAGCTGCAGTACTGCAGTCCAAGCTCTGCTCACAACCTGACTTCGATCCCAACAGAAGTTGGTTTCAGATAGCCGGCTCAAGGTTGACTCAGCCTTCCATCCTTCCGAGGTCGGTAAAATGAGCACCCAGCTTGCTGGGGGTAAAGGGAAGATGACTGGGGAAGGCACTGGTGAACCACACCGTAAACCAAGTCTGCCTAGTAAATGTCAGGATGTGACATCACCCCATGGGTCAGGAATGACCCGCTGCTTGCACAGGGGACCTTTACTTTTTATACTGTTTTAGATTGTAATGGCCTACGGCCTTATACAATAAACTTGACTAGTAACTGAACAGTCTCTAATAACTATGTATTTTAAACAGCAGAGATCTCATGCTTCCCTCCCCCCCCCCCAATTCCTTCTTTCACTTCTGTTTTGTTCTTGGTATCAGTCCCATCGAATATAATTAAAGGGGAGTCAGCTACTGTATCCGAGAAGACTTATCTATATCATTCTGCAAGTTTTGCTCTGGAGTCTGTCTGGAGCCGGCAGTGCCAGGGCCGCATTCTGTCAGGACTTCTGATGAAGGGTTGAAGGAAAGGGGGAGGAAACCCTTAACAATACAGAGCTCTCTTCAGACCCCCTAACATCCTTACTTCGGGGAACAATGAACGGCATCTCAGGCTGATCTGCACCAGCACAGCAAGATAAGGTTACCTCAGCCCAAGCTTGAAAACGGCATACAGACATGTCACTCACCTCCAGCAATTGAGCCCAGAGTGAACCTGTAAGCAGACTCAGCGGCCTGGAGCCAGATGGGTCTGCCCAGATTGCTGTAAGATTGCTGCGAGTCAAGAAGGAAGGAGGAAAAAGGGAAAGAATCAGACACGCACAAAAATGTGGGAATGCTATACAAGAACCGAAAGCAGCTGTGCTTTTGTAAAACTGAGCATAAAAATAAATCAGACAATATACTGGCACAGAACCCTTGGGATATGGTTCATACAGAAATTGTGGCTATTCTGGGACATTATTTGGATTTGCCCCCAATAACATATCTCTTGGGTCAGGTACCACACAGACTGGGAAAACAGCATGGTGTTTTGCTCAAGTGTTTAATTACTGCAACCAGAATGACTTTGGCTCAAATGCAGAAGCAGAAAACGATTCCAGTGTTGAGGCAATGTTTGAATAAGGTTTGGTTTATAATGATTATCAATAATATTACAACGAGGACACAGAAATTGTCATCAACGCAGAAATTGTAGAAACTTGGTTAAAAAGATAAAGGTCTCCTGTGCAAGCACCAGGTCATTCCTGACCCATGGGGTGACGTCACATCCAGCCATTTACTAGGCAGACTTTGTTTGCAGGGTGGTTTGCTAGTGCCTTCCCTGGTCATCTTCCTTTTACCCCCAACAAGCTGGGTACTCATTTTACCGACCTTGGAAGGATGGAAGGCTGAGTCAACCTGGAGCCGGCTACCTGAAACCAACTTCCGTTGGGATCGAACTCTTTTTATGTATATTTGTTTGCTTTTGTCTTGCTTTTCTACTTCTTGCTTGGGATTTTTTAAAAGTATCTCTGTTGTATAATGCGTTACAGTTCTGTTGTTTCAGCTACAGATGGCTGTAATCATTGTTAAAATGGGATATGTTTGATGTTTAAAGTGAAAATGAATAATAATAAAAAGTCAGACAAAAAGCAAGCACTGTTTTCTCACATGGTGCCTTTCAATTTAGATCTCCCATATCTTAAAGACAGTATGAATGAAAAACAAATTATTTTGTCAATATACAGAGGGAAAGCCAGGACTTTGTGGTTGGTTGGTTTTTTACACGTACTGTGTATTTTTTCCTAGAAAGTACTAAGCACTCAACATACTTTTATGTTAAACAGATAGAAGTTGAAAGAATAAATAAAATATTTTCTCAGACATTGCATTCACCTTTACCAGGATCAATGAAATATCACACATTAGGAGTATGTGCTCCCAATATGCAAGGTTGCCATTTTGTGTGAAGAGGGTAACGTATGAATTTTGCATCCGCATACATCTTTGGCACATGCTACACAAAACCCTGATCAAGCCATCGTCGGTTCATATGTACTGAAGCTGTAAGCAAAAGTGTGCTGCCCTTGTTCCGACAACATGGTGGCCATATGTACATCAAGAGGGCCTATGTTCGGTTCAGAGGCGCCCATAGACTTAACATTTGAAAGGGGTTACTATGTAAGGTTCTTGCTACTCCTCATAAAGGGAACTTAGAAGTTCATGCCCAGACTAACAGAATTACCTTGCTCCTGAGCTCCAGGTACGTTCTGATGCACGACACAGAGTTCCTGCCCCATTCACTTCAACCACATGCACCAAAGATGTGCATACTAAGCAGTGTCATCTACTCAAGCAAATGGGGCCGCGCTTTTGGATGGAAGAGATCTGTGGGTTCATCCGCAGTCCCACACCCACAACACATTCCTATACTGGGATATACTTCCACAATTTATTTTATTTTACTGATTGATGTGACAAGCCTACACCACAGTCTTCCAGGCATTCTATCTGTATGGCCTTTTGTTTATTTCTTTGGGAACATCCCAGCTCTCTCCGAAAGGAACCCCCAGTATTTGAAACTATTGTTGGATTTTGTGGTTCAGTAAAAACATACAGATTTAAGAAATGGAGGAAAGTCAAAGTCTTTCCCCACTGAAGCCTTTACTGCACTCCTTGTACATTTCCCCCTTAATCCTTCTATGTTTGTTCAGTTCCTTATAACCCTCAAGAAACCCCAATCCCAAACTGTATGCTGCTGTATGTCCCAATGGTGAGTCACTCTGTGTCTGTTTTTCTCTTTTCTAGTAATGGAAATATAACTTTCAGCTTATTTATGACGGTGCCTACTATAGTTGGTGGCACGCCTGTGTTGCGTTAGGATATGTAAATTAGCATAATTAATGCTATGGCTTTCAGAGCATGAATATTTATAAATAGAAAATTACTGTCACCGGCATCTCTCCACGAAGCCAATGTACACAGACATTTAAGAACCAGACAAAGGAAACCTTTCCGTGATAATACCAGCTGCAAATGTGATTGAAAGGCTAGCTTTTTTTTAATTATGTCAAAAATGGGGTGTTAATAAAAAGTTTAAAATTAATCTATGTCTAGTGTAGAGAGCACCACTTTCTATCAGTCGGACAGCCTGCTCTTTCTGTACCCCGGGGCTGAGGCATCCACTAATGGCATAGAGAGGAGGAAGAGGAGAAGGAGAAGAAGAACAGTTGGTTTTTATATGCTGACTTTCTCTACCACTTAAGGAAGAATCAAACCGGCTTACAGTCACCTTCCCTTCCCCTCCCCACAACAGACACCCTGTAAGGTAGGTGGGGCTGAGCGAGCTGTGACTAGCCCAAGGTCACCCAGCTGGCATCATGTGGAGGAGTGGGGAAACAAATCCAGTTCACCAGATTAGCCTCCGCCGCTCATGTGGAGGAGTGGGGAATCAAACCCGGTTCTCCAGATCAGAATCCACCGCTCCAATCCACCGCTCTACACCACGCTGGCAATCAGCTTCCTCCTCGCAACGGCACAGGGATTCCAGGCTCCAAAAGGCTTCCATTTCCCCCTGCTCAACAACACAGCAGGTCTGCAAGGTGGGGAGGGGCAACCATACAAGACTGCCTTTTCCCCCAAATATAGCCCCCTCACTGGAGATCTTCAAGCAGTGCTGCAAAGCGTGTCTGTTTACCAGGGCTTCTGATGGGATATGAACAGCGGGCATCTTTGGGTAGGCTGGAGGGGTATTTGGGGGGTTTTATTTGGTTTAAAACTGTGATAATTTAATAGCTCCAGAGATCTATGGATCTGTAAAACTGACATGCCACAGTAGCCAAGGAGATGCCTTGAAAAGCAAATGAACAAGGCGTGATCAACATAGCCATCCCTGTTGCTTAATCTGACCATCAGTAATCAGAGGTACACTGCTCTTGACCTAGGAGTTTCCCCTTTTAGATATTACATCAAGCAACTTTTGGAAGTCAGTCCATTGGTTTATCTAATCCTTTTTTTAAACAAGTATATAAAAACAAGAGAGCCAGTGCGGTGAACAGTCGGCTAGGTGTTGGCTAGGACCTGGAAAATCCAAGTTCAAATCCCCACTCAGGCCATGGGAGCTTGCTGGGTGACTTTGGGCCAGTCACACACTCCCAACCCCAACCCTGGCTAGTATTTGGATGGGAGCCCTCTGAGGAATGCCAGGGTTGTGGCACGGAGGCAGGCAATGGCAGATCATCTCCAAATGTCTCTTGCCTTGAATATGAATGGATATAGCCATCGCCACATCTTCTAGCAGTGAATACCTTCAGGTCATTATGGGTTGCAGAAAACACGTTTCCCCTCCCTCCTGCCCCCCCACTGTGATAATGTAGCATCAAAGGAAGGACCCCTCTCCTTGAGCTTCCATCGAGTTTCTAACTTAAATGTTTGCTGAACATGTCTTTTCCTAGTCCATATGATTGACATCATCCTATGTGGGAAAGCTGAGTCAGGCCCAAGTCATGTTAAATGTTTAATCATTCCCACAGAACGAGAGTTTCCAGGAAGAGTTTCTCAGTAGGCAGCAATTTACAAATGCTGTGGGGGAGGGAGGCACTACCCCCTGGAAACTAATTTTTCCATAGAAGTTCCATTTACTTTCCCAGGACTACTTTAATGCAATATTTCCCAACAGCCAACGTCAAAATGGGGGTTATCGCCCTCTGGTTGCCATGGAAACAAGGTCTAACGACGATCGAACAAAAGAGGCAAAATTCAATAATCAGTCTAGCCAAACTGTCCTGGTCAATCTCCATGAACAATAATTAGTCTTAACAAATCTTTCATGTGCTGATTGTAAAAAAAAAAAAAAAAGTAACAAAGAAAGACTGTTATTAGGCAACAGAAGGGACATACTGAAATACCAGACAAGTTAATTCTGAAGAGGAGCTTCAATACAAAACAATCCCGATAATGTAATCATTTGCAAAATACTGACATCTGCATACAAAGACTCATAAAATAATTTGACAGAAGACTGGGTCTTTTCTTCCCCAACCATCAAGATCTGGCAGGTTGATTCAAATGATGCAAATGCCTAGATTTGTTTCAGGTAGACTTCTTTTTTAAGTTGGTTTTTGATTTTAACACAGCAATGCAAATAATCACAGCCACTTTTAATATCAGGAAGTGACCCAATTCCTTCTCTTATGATTTAGGAGTGACCTCCTCTTGACCGCTCTGGCAGTAGTCCAAGAGGCCTGGTCACCACCATCCAGACGGGTACAAGAGTATTTTCTGATCTTCTCTTTAGGTGGCTATTCCTACCAAACCCTCGAAACACCTTTATTTACGGCAGTGGTTCCCAACCTTTTTTTGGCCAGGGACCCCTAGGACTTTTTTTGTTCGGTGCAGGGACCCCAAGGTTCAAAATAAAAATTCCCGAGAATTTGAAAATAAACTTTAATCATAACTGTTAGTTAAACATTACACTTAGAATAATATTTGAATATATATTTTTATAATAGGGAACTTTTAATTGAAAATATTAATTTATTGTGGGTTTATAACTTTGTTTCGCGGACCTTCATTTAGTTCTCGTGGACCCCTGGGGGTCCACGGACCCCCGGTTGGGAACCAGTGATTTACGGTCTTCTAACTTAAAAGATGTTTGGTCAGCGTTGTCAGATGGAGCTGTGCAAGGGTAGGGGATGGGAATGCGTGTGGACCGCAAGCCGTTTCCCCTTTCACCATTTCTCTTGCCAAACCAGTTTTTGTTATTTGAAATAGCTTGAAAATAAATTGGGGGAGGATTTGAAGGGCTGGGTTTTGAAAGGGAAACTTCGCCCTAAGGCACACCGGACAGGGGATACAGTTACCAGCCTCCAGGCGTAAGCTGGATATCTGCCAGAATTACAACTGATTTCCAGGTGACAGAGATCAGGTTCCCCTGGAGAAAATGGCTGCTTTGGAGAGTGCAAACTATGGCATTATACCCCTATGAGGCCCTCCTCAGGCTTCACCCTCCAGGAATGTCCCCACCTAGTGCTGGGAACCCTACCTGTGGATCAAAGCAACTATAAATGTGAATTTTGTGGACGTCTTTCAACAGGAAGAGCTGTACTTTTTTTTTTTTTACTTCAGGAGACCAGGCTTTCAATATCCACCACACATTTTCTAGAACTCATCAGTTTTAGGGGACTTACCTGCCTCTGGAGTTCTGCTAAGTTGTAAGGCAATGCCCCTTCAGCTAAGGGTGCTATTCTCTCAATGTCAGCCAGTGTTAAGCGTCTGTATGCAAGATCATGGAAAATAAATCTTTGTTAGATGTAACAAGCGGGGACAAACAACTGCGGAAAGTTGATGGACATGTACAGAGATATAGGGTGGGATCCATGGTTGCCAGATGCCTACTAAGAGCAAGAATTCTCCGCTGGCACTTCTCATTCCCCACCAGTGCTCAATAGAGCAACAGGGGGACAGATGGCATCACATGACACTCTGGGAATTTCCCGACTCTAATGTCTTTGCAATGGACTTTTGGGGAAATGCTGGAAGAGCAGGTGACATGGTTATATCACTTCCAGTTGCACAGTCAAAAGTCATGTTGTGGCATTGCACAATGCCGTTTCATCAGGTTTCCATTTATCCAGTCTCATGCTGGTTGCCAGCACTGGAACCCAGCATAGCTTTTCCATAGGCACAAGGATTCCCATGGTCCCTCCCCCTCTGCATGACAAAATGCCCCACAAAATCCTATTTCCAGGGTTCTCATCTCCCCCACAGGGTTGCCAACCTCCAGGTGGTGGCTGGAGATCACCCGCTATTACAACTGATCTCCAGGCAATGGAGATCAGTTCACCGCTTTGGAAGGTGGACTCTATGACATTATACCCAACTGAAGTCCCACCTTCCCCAAATCCTGCCCTCTTCAGGCTCCACCCCCAAAATCTCCAGCAATTTCCCATCCAGATCTAGCAACCCTGCTCCCCCAGGATCAGGGTTTGGGGGAGGGATTTTGGGATGCTGCTGGAGCGAAGAGCCATGAAAGCCAAGCTCTGTGGGTGGACGTCATTGCACCCGTGGAGATGCTGCATTGGATCCCACCCGTAGGAATATAAGGTCTAGGTCACAATGCATTTCAGTCCGCAGTTGTCAGCATTTAAAAAAAAAACTATGTTGGAAGTATAATCTAGAAATATTAATATGAAAGGGACGTTACCCTTACCCTGTAGCATTGTACAAGTCAGCCAGCTGATAGAGAATATCAATTTCCAAAGGCGTAATTTGTCCAAATTTGATAGAAGATTGGGAGAACTCCTCTGTTTTTAAAGAAAAGGATAGAAAGTGACCTGACTGTGCATAAAGATTTGTAAATTTTTAATACACAATTCACCATGGGCAAAGCTTTATGGAAGAAAAAGCCAAACCCCGAAGTGAAAGGAACAACAATGTGCTATAATCAACTATAGAACAAGCAACCAATTTTTTATTTGGTTTTAGCTGGCGATGTTTTAACTATTATTGTAAGCTGCCTTGAACCAAGGGGGAAAGGCAGGATACAAATGTTTGAATAAATAAATAGATAAAAATCACCAAGTGAATTTCGTTCACTATTTATTGAAAGAGTCAAAACAATGATGATCTAAAAATGAGAACTTTGGAACTTCAATCACTTCCCCTGGATGGTCAGAGGATGACTGAAGCTCTTCAGTAGTGAGCTAAAGGCCATCTGCATGTGATCAGAGGCACTTGCAGTCCAAACATTTCAGGAATGAACACTCTCGTCACAAAAAAGGGACTGAACATACTCAAACTATGCCTTGTAGAAAAAATTAAGGATTAACAAAATAGCTTTTTTGATATACATGGAGAATAATTAGCTAGGATTGTTGGCCTGCTGTATGAACTTTTGGCACCTTTTTAAAAAGATGGTTCGATTCTTACATCCCTTGTTTCTAAGGCAGCTCCAGTTGTGCAGCCTTACATCAATTAAAGCACTGTAACATAAATTAAAGCACTGTGCAACATTTGGACTCCAGAGCAAGCAGAATCATAGAGCTGGAAGGGGCCGTACAGGCCATCTAGTCCAACACCCTGCTCGATGCAGGATCAGCCTAGAGCATACCTGACAAGTGTTTGCCCAGCCTCTGCTTAAAGACTGCCATCAATTAAACTGAATTCTGATTTTTGTGATCGTGCACAGGATGTATACCATGCAATAACAAAAAGAATGATACATTATACTCTTAAAATGTTCATTGGCAAGTTATTTTTCCTTACTTCTCTTAGACAGTAGTCACTCGCGCCTCTGTTGCAAATTACCTTTTTAAAGGCTAAGTGCTAATGCTTGGGTCCCTAACACAATCTGAACATCTAGTGATGGGTAGGAGCAGGCATTGTGTCACTTGCCCTCCGCAACGTCACAGGCGTGATCCAATAGATGTCTGCATATGACACTTAATGAGCCATGTTCCAACTAGGCAAGAGAGTGCAGCTATTCTAAAGAGGAAGTAAAACATCTACTGCAAGAAGATAACGCCTTGTTTATTTGCACACCAATAGCCTTTCTGGGTTGTGGAATCATGATTGGTAGCCATGTTAGTCTGTCACTAGCAGTAGAAAAGAGTAGGAGTCCAGTAGCACCTTAAAGACTAACAAAACTGGATTGTGGAAGGTCAATACTTCAGCCAACACTTCCCTGGACCGTGTGGAAATTATCATGAGCACATAAAGCTCTTCTGCCTGTAAGTTCTTCACAGCAACTGCTATGGACAGCATATCTTGGGGACAGGTGTGAAGGGCTGCCTCCACCATAGAAGTGAATGGGAGAAACTGCTTACTCCAGAGCCTTGTGGCCTGACAATGTGTTCAAATCTCGTGGATCCGACCCCTATCCTACCATTCCACTAGGCAAAGTTTGAAACCTTTCTCCAACTTTTGTTTTATTTAAAGCATTTTTATGCAGCCTATCCACCTGATCAGGGTCCCCAAGGCAGCGCCCATAGAAACAGTGAAACATTAGAACAATTATAAACATTTACAATTATAAAATAATTCAATAAAAACATATAAACAAACACTAGAACCAGGGAGGAGGACCAACAGCTGTTATCAGGGGTATGCCAAATAAAACAAAAAAAGTCTTCACCCGCTGGCAGATGATATGGATAGCGAGAGCGGGAGGAGGAGCAGGAGGAGGAGGAGAAGAAGAAGAGTAGGTTTTTATCTGCCGACTTCCTCTACCTTTTAAGGAGAATCAAACCGGCTTACAGTCACCTTCCCTTCCTCTCCCCACAACAGACACCTTATGAGGTAGATGGAGCTGAGAGTTCAGAGAACTGTGACTAGCCCAAGGTCACCCAGCTGGCTTCATATGTAGGAGTGGGGAAACCAACCCGGTTTTCCAGATTAGAGTCCACCACTCTTAACCACTACACCACACCGGGACAAATCTCCCTGGCAAGGAAGTTCCACAGTTTTGATGCCATGACCAGGAAATCCCATTCTCATGTTGCTACTTGTCTAGCCTCAGATGGCAGGGGCACCCAAAGCAGGGCCTCCAAAGATGACCAGAGTGAACAGGTAAGTTCATAGGGAAAAGGCATTGGAAGAAGAGACGCTAAACTTGAAGGAAGGCTCCTCAAGCGGGAGGAAGGTCTCTTGGAGGATGGTTGGATCCACTCCACTATCACCAACTTTATTTAGTAATCACAAACTTAGTGACATCCACTGCTTTACCTTTTGTAACTTCCACATCTTTCCTACCACCTCCTATGAGGCTGTATATCTTTTGAACAAGCTCCATGTTGTTCAACAAGGCATTAAAAGCATTGAAATAGGAAAAGCTGACTTGGTGTGAAATAGATCCACCTGCAGCCTAGAGGGAAAAACAAAAACAAAAAAGAAAGAGCTTTATACAGGCTTCATTATAAAGTTAGAACTCTTTATGAGGTTCATTCAGTTCTACTACAGGGAGGAAAATTATAGTTAGAAGTGCAATAAAGAGAGCCCGTTCTGTGCTACACCAATTCCTTTATTTGACCAGCCAGCAGAGCATCAAGACATTTAGGCCAGGGATTTATTTACTTATTTAGAAAATCCATATGTCGCCTCTCCAGAGAACCAGCATAAAATATAAAAAAGTAAAAATATAATTAAATATAGAAGTAAAATATATTTAATTATACTCTCTGTGCTTCACCTTCAGAGGTGAGGTAGGTGGTTTTTATTGTATGGTTCGAGCCAGAGAACTGTTTCATGAGATCTGGCTGCATTTTAATAGTGAATGACTATTAAAATAAAAGTAAAATACAATAAAAAGTAAAATACAATAAACACACAAAAAAAGTCATTCACTATTAAAACACAGCCAGATCTCTTGAAACAGTTCTTGGGCTCGAACCACACAATAAAAATGATGCCAAAAGATCAACCCCTTAATTAAAAGCCTGAGTGAAAAGAAACATTTTGACCTGGTTCCTAAAGGAAAGTGGAAACGGCACCAGGCAGATCTCAAGGGGAAGGGCACATGAGGTGTGACCAGTAAAAAAGCCCTGCCTCTGCTTGCCACCTATCTCACCTCTGAAGGTGAAGCACAGAGAGTAGGGCTTCTGAGGAAGATCTTAGCAGGTAGGTTGGACAGTATGACAGAGCTGGCCCTTCAAGTACCCTAGTCCCCAAGCCATTTAGGGTCTGAAAGGTAAGAGCCAGCCCTTTGAATTGTGCCCAGAAACAGAATGCCAGGGCAGATTTTTCAGCACAGGTTGGGATTAAAGTCAAGTATCACTGACAGGAAGATACACACAGAATAGCAATGGCAGCAGATAACCAGAATTATTGACTAACTAAGCATTTTGGATAATGAGGGATCAACTGGGTTCCTTAAGTTTGATTTAGTATGCATCAGATGCAGCTGGTCTCAAATAATTTCACACGCTCACAAAACAGTAAAGGGATATACTTTAATTGATCTACTTCTTACAAAGGACTTAGAAAGAGGAGACAAGTTTTCCGAGTCTGATAGAGGTCCTCAAGTATTCTGCTCTGCAATACTGTCTGAAAAAGAATCCAGCAAGACTCCAATAGCTTGCATTTTCCCCCCAGCAGCAGAGGATATATATGTATCTTAGAAAGTGTGCATGTATAAAACACATGTCATTTTAAATATGGCATCCCTAAATGCTCTGCTGAACTGGCGCATCATTATACTTGGAAGAAAGCAAGAGACAGATCTTATTTATTTCTGTAGTGAACAAAACAGAATGAAAACTTGGGTTATACGCAGTCTTAAGGAACTAATAGTGTTATTGAAAGTAAAGCCTTCCCCAAGTACTGGGAGAACAATCTTGCCTTCTCCCTGCTGGCTTATATTTGTTGGGTTGTTTTTACAAGCATTCCCCTAGGAAAATCCTAGAAGTGTAGCAAAATCAGTCCTGTAAAAGGGATAGTCCTGAACTCCCAATATTGGAGGACTAACATCTCAAAGATAGGACATTTTGGAGGACTTTCATTCATAGGGTCGCCATGAGTTGGAAGCGACTTGACGGCACTTAACACACACACACACACACACACACACACACACAACATCTCAATTTGAACAACCGCCACAGGCAACTTCAGTCAGAGGTTTCTTGCCACTTACCGAGACTAAGTTTTCTTCCACAAAAGGAGTGAGCATGTGAGAACGAATAGTGACCATGATGTCGCTGAAATCCAAACCAGTAATCACACCGGTTTTGTTTTTATCTTTCAGTGCAAATGCTTGCCGTGCGTGTTCTAACTGCAGCTCCTGGGGGAAAAAACACACACAAAAAAAAATACAGGAAGTGGGTGCAACAAGAGTCTCTGCTACAACAAACAAGAATCATTCACTACTCCGCAGGCCATTTATCAAATTAAAGACCTAACCAAACTCAGAAAGATCTCCCAGAAAACATCATCTAGAGCTCCATTTGTCAGATACAAACCCAAATTTATCTGATAGTATGGCTAGATTTGCCTGGCTGGCAACTAAGACAAATTGAGCTTAAGGCTCTGGAATAACCAATCTGTGATTAGAATCTCTACTGTTTTTTGCGTATCTTGGAGGATTTTATCCTTTTATTCGTTTTTAGTCTCCATTACATTTTTATCTTTTGTATCATCAGTCCATAACTATTTATGCATGTATTTAATTTCAACTTTTAGGATATTTGATGGTCTATGACTGCAAATTAAGTCTGTTGTGATCAGAAAGGAGTGGGTTTTTGAACAGCACTTCCAACTACCGTTGCAGCTATCGGAAAAATCCCAATCTGTGCCGTATGCAACCTCCTTTGTGTTGGAAGGTGATAGAGACTGATTCAAAAGGTCATGGCCTGAAATGAGAACTAGAGTTTATGTTTTCTTTTGTGCACAAAATTCTACCCCGTTGTGGTTGCCAAGAAAAGCTATGAACACTATCTGGTGACATCTCAGAAGCTGGTGAGCTGCTTATCAGAGTTTATAGCAGCCAGAGTGTGGGGCTCTGTTGCCCTATTCAGTGTTTCAGCCTGGAGACAGGAAGACATGGAAGGAATAATTTAAAAAATCAGGGGGATATCCACCCCAAGAGGACCTTTTCTATTTTTCTGATGGAAAAATTGGAAATATGGGGTATACTGGGAAAAACCGCCAGAAAATATTGCTTTTCTTTGTATTGCATATATTTTGTTTCCCTCCCCCCACATTTCTATTTGTACAAAAACCTTCCCTCACCCCTAGCTTCACAATGTCTACAGACTTCACCATTCTTGGCTTTCCCAAAGAATCAATTTATTTGCAGATGAATTCAGGAAGAACACGCCATTATAGAAAAATGTTCTTGATTTATACTTGATGCAAAGTTGACTTTTCTTGACATAGGATTTAATTTAGTTTGGCACAGAATGCTTCCCGCCCCCCGCCCCCCAGGGTCACTGTTAGGAGGAGGGAGTATCAGCACATACATGGCCTTGATCACATGTTAAAATATTTAACCCAAAACACTGTAATCACACTGCAATCAAACAGAGCCCAACAACACAATAGCAGCCATGCTGGATCAGCGCAGTGGTCCGTCCAGCTGAACGTTCTTTCTCATGCAGTGGCCAACTAGATGCCTCTGAAAGGTCTACAAATGGGGCAGGGAGACCAAAGCCTGCCTATATGGTTGCCCCAGGTCCTGGTTTTCATAGCCAACGTGGAAGTTCCATTTAGATATTGTGGCTAATAGTCATTGATGGACTTATCAACCATTAATGAGTCTGATCCTCCTTTAAAGCTTACTAAATTAGCGGGCATCATTACAACCACAGCAGTGAATTCCACAAGTAAGCTGCCCTTTGAGTGAAGAAGTACTTCTTTTTGTCCGTCCTAATCTGCCATACATCAATTTTCATGGGTACAGTATGAGTTCTAGCATTATAGGAGAGAGAAAAATTTATCTCTTATCCAACTTCTTTCATCCAGGCACTATTTTAAAAACCTACACCATGTCCCCCCTTAGTCTCCTTTTGTCTACAGTAAAAACGCTCTAATTCTGTAAAATTCCCTTGTTAGGAAAATGATCCAACCCCTTGATAATTTTCTGCATGTTCTCCAGAATAACGGTATCCTTTGTGAGACAGGGACCATAACTGTATCATGTACCCCAAATGTTGCAGCACTATAAATCTTGTTTAGAGTTGTTTTCTGTTGCCCCAGAAGGTTGGACCAGAACCAACGGGTTGAAATTAAATCAAAAGAGTTTCCATCTACACATTAGGAAGAATTTTCTAACAGAGCGGTTCCTCAGTGGAACAGGCTTCCTCGGGAGGTGGTAAGCTCTCCTTCCCTGGAGGTTTTTAAGCAGAGGCTAGACGGCCATCTGTCAGCAATGCTGATTCTATGGTCTTAGGCAGATCATGAGAGGGAGGGCATCTTGGCCATCTTCTGGGCATTGAGTAGGGAGTTGTGAATTTCCTGCATTGTGCAGGAGGATGGACTAGATGACCCTGGTGGGACCTTCCAACGCTATGATTCTTTGATCCCAATACTATTCTTTCCAATCCCTTTCCTAATTATCCATAGCATAAAATTTGCCTCTATCACTACTGCCACACACTAAGTTAACATTTTAACTGAGGTATCCCTAAGATTCTCCTCCCTGGGCAGTCACTGCCAGTCTCGATCCTACTGGTATACATTTAAAGTAAAGGTTTAAATTTCATCATTCATTTATTCATCATTCATTTAGTCACTGAATCTCATTGGACCCTTCTGGAGCTTCTTCCAATCTGCTTCAGTTCTTACCATCATGAATAATTCAGGGTCACCTACAAGCACGGCCGCTTCACAGCTCAGCTCGGCCCCAATTCCACATCATTTACGAACAAATTTAATGGCATTGGACTGGCCCCAACACTGATCTCCAAGGAACCCCCATTACTGACTGACTTTCACTGTGAAGCCTGTCCATTTAGTCTTACTCCCTGTTGTTCAACCAGTTCCTAATCCCCAAAAGAACCCATCATCGTATTCCATCATTGCTAAATTTACTCCAGAGCCTTTGGCAAGGGACTTGGCTAAAATGTCCCCCCCACAAAGTCCAAGTGTATAACTTCTTCCAGATAACTCTTGTCCACATGCTTGTTAATCCCCTCAAAGAACTCCAAAAGGCTGGTGAGTCAGCACTTTCCTTTAAAGAAACCATGCTGATTCTTCCTCAGTACTGCTAGTTCCTCCATGTGGTTGATAATGCTGTCATTAACAACACTTTCCAATTTACCTGGCAAAGGCATTACACTAACTGCACTATAATTTCCTGGATCTCCTCTGGATCTTTTTTTTAAATCAGTACTATAGCTGTTACCGCACTACGGTAGGTATTCCCAGCGATGTATTAAGAGTTTGAAACTGTTATAAAAAATACTGTTCGCACTTTGTTTGGCCCCTTTAGCTGTGAAGACGTCTTCTAACCATTTTTTAGCCGTGGCATCCAAAAACCCTTTTAAAGCGATGTTTTTTATAACATTTTCAAACTCTTAATACATCGCTGGGAATACCTAGCGCGGTAACAGCCTATATTTACCACCTTCCAATCCTCTGAAAGGCAGGCCAATTTTAGCAACAAAGTGTATATATTTGAATTGGAGTTCCTTAAGAACCATCAGGTATATGCTAGCCAGATCCAGTGACTTGGAGCCCTAGAACTTCATCTCTCAGTATCTGTATTTGATTTTGTTCTTCTAACAACATTATTGAAAACAGCTGCTCCCACATGGGCAACTGTCCCCTATTTTCAGAGGGTAGTCATGTTGGTCTGCAGTGGAAGAGCTAGATTTGAGTCCAGGAGCACCTCAGAGACCAACCAGATTTTTGGGGTATAAGCTTTCAAGAGCCAAAGCTCCTTTCGTCAGATACCAATCTTTCTCCAGCAGCCCTTCTGCACTTCTTCAAGGGACTTCAACTATTGTCCAGGCTGGTTTCTTGTTTTTGTTCTTACTGCTTATCTTTTTTAGCAATATGCTTCTCATTGTCTCCTTTTGCCTGTCTTATTGTCATCTTACATTGGATTTGCCAGAAACGTTCCTCTTCCTTCTCCTTTTATAAGGAAGCCTTCTTGTCTTCCATGGATTTCTTGACTGTGCTACTTAACGATGTTGGTCTCCTCTTAAAAATGAACATAAGAAAGGCCATGCTGGATCAGACCAAGGCCCATCAAGCCCAGCAGTCTGTTCACACAGTGGCCAACCAGATGCCTCTAGGAAGCCCACAAACAAGATGACTGCAGCAGCATTGTCCTGCCTGTGTTCCACAGCACCTAATATAATGAGCATGCTCCTCTAATACTGGAGAGAATAGGTGTGCATCGTGACTAGTATCCGTTTTTTCCCAGTAGTCATGAATAGCCCTCTCCTCCATGAACATTCACAGCGGGTAGCCGTGTTAGTCTGTCTGCAGTAGTAGAAAAGAGCAAGAGTCCAGTAGCACCTTAAAAGACTAACAAAAATATTTTCTGGCAGGGTATGAGCTTTCTGAAGAAGTGAGCTGTGGATCACAAAAGCTCATACCCTGCCAGAAAATATTTTTGTTAGTCTTTTAAGGTGCTACTGGACTCTTGCTCTTTTCTACTACTCCATGAACATGTCCACTCCCTTCTTAAAGCCTTCCAAGTTGGCAGCCATCACCACATCCTGGTGTATGAAGAAATACTTCCTTTTATCAGTTTTGAATCTCTCACCCTCCAGCTTCAGCAGATGACCCGGTGTTCTAGTATTATGAGAGAGGGAGAAAAGCTCCCTCATCTGAGACACGTATTTTCCATTTATTATTTCCAACCATCCTGAAAAGACACAAGTTCCTTTACCCTCATCAGCTTCCTTTTGACTAATATCCTCGTGTTTACAAAGTTCTCTTTGGAAATCAAATGTGGTTGTGTTGGAATTTTGGGGCAGCTTTCCATTTACATAAACGCTAAACCCAATAGGAAGAAATCACTTTCCCCAGTTGGCACATTAATACATATATCTCACACCAGGCCCTGACAGAACCACCCAGGACCAAATTCAGGTTCAGAGTCATCTCCCCTCTATTGGCTCCATGACCAAATGCTCACAGACATAATCATTTTGAGTAGATGGGAGTTTTGTCTCTTTTGCATGATCTGGACACACTTCTACCCAGTCGGCAAGAGATGGAAAATGATTTAGGGCAATTCTTTTTCTTTCATGAGTAAGTACCTGGCAAGCAAATCTTGTATAGCTGGTCACTACAAGCACAAACCTGGTTTTCTGACATGGATTCAGGCATGCAAATCTTTATTTTTAGGATCAGGGTGACAGAAAGCTATCCTTGCCACGATCTCGTGGAATGGACCACATTATCCACACAACAGCACTTCAAATATACATACATTAAGACATACAATGCGTGGCTTAAAGATACTCACACTGGGGAAGTAACTGCAGCTGTATTTTGATTAGCCAATCATCAGCCCAGCAAGTGCCTTTAGCATAACGTAAATCGATTCATAGCAAGTTCAACAGCATTAATGCAGCACAAGAATCATTATCATAACAAAAATATAAATAACTAACCTGCAAAAATTGAGTGAATTCTGAATATGTCAGGTGTTTCTTTCTATTATGTCCAAAGTGCAATCGGATAAACTCACAGTCCCAATTAAAAGGGATGTGATGGTGAATAATGGTCTGCCCAAATATTTCTTTTACATTTTCTTTGGGATGAAACAAAAAAAATTAAGTTTATTAGAAAAAGAAAACATTTCAGCCCTGCTTCAAATTCTTCTAACAGGAAAAAAATATTCTTGAAGAAAAGCCCCATCGAACAGATAAACCTTTATGTTAGAGACCTGTTTATTCTGCAAAAAAAAACACACACCACTTTGTATAGAATAGATCTTAATACTACTTGTGTATTAATACTATGTAGATCTTCAAGATCCATGATTTGCCTTATTCAGTTTTAATTAAGAAGCAATTTATTTCTTTCATTACAAATACCTGGTACTTTGCATGCTGATATAAAATCAATGGTGTGTTTCTTGATTCTACAACGTGTCAGATTAAGGCCTTATTGAAAGGCAATGAATGCCTACATTTCAGTATAACACAATATTCCTCAGACTATGCACAGTGTGATTGAGACTTGATTATTACATTCATACTTGTCTGAATGCAACTATTAAAGACAGGTATACGACATGCCATCCAAGTAGTGTCATTATCATCACAGAAAAATACATTAACTATTTCAAGATCATGACCAAAAATATGACCCTCATGGAGAACATCTTAACCATGTAAAGTGCCCAATTACACTAATGTTTAAAATAATGTCAAGGACACAGTATTGGGCCTATTCAGACAATAGGTACCAGTGACCTGGTAAGTGTACTAAGGGTGTGTTCCTTTCATCTGCTTCCTCCTGAAAGGGGGGGGGGGCAACATACACCCTACAGCATTTCACAAATGAAAATGGGGACATGATTGTACTGTCATAACAAGGATCACTGGTAGAACCCCATCGCTCACTGTGCCTTTATTTCACACTGCTGGAAGTTCCACTTGGTAGGTTACATTCAGTTATTGTTCAATTGTGTATCCTCCATCCTTTGCTGCTATGGTTAAAGCTAAACTCAGATAAACATAATTGTAGTACATACAGTTTAAACCACTATCTTCTGGTATACAGAGAGATACCCCATCTAGACACTAACCAGGTCCAGACCTGCTTAGTTTCATCAGGATGGCTGCTTCAGGGGCCCTTAAAACTGTTTCCTTTAAATAGGAGAGTGTTTGAACATACATAATAGCATCTAATCCAAGCTTTACCATATTTATCCCTGCGTAGTACTTTCCCAGTGCTGTGACTAGGGGGGGAAAAACCCTCAGTATTTCTGGGGACAGGTTTCAGAGTCAGGCAAATTATGAATTCAAATAAATGCAATAAAAACTTAGAAGATGGTAAGCATCTCCAAACACAGAAGGAGAGTAAGAAGAACATGATGAACCCTTATTGGGCTACCCCATAAGAAACATCTGTACAATCCCCATTTGCCATCTTTTAAAAACAAAGTAGTGCAAACACAACATAGCTGTAAGGTACAGAATTTTCCCAGAATGAAATAAGTTCAATTTAAGGCCCTCACCTGCTTAAAGACTTTTTAGTTGATTAATCACCTGCCTTTAAAGTGACTGAATTTAAATGTATTTACATATCAGGGTTTCCACACTAGTTTAAGTCTACAATTACTTGTAATTTATTAAACAAAGGTTTTCCCGTTGTTATTACAAGAAAAAGCCATCCTTAATCACTTTATTTATTTATTACTTCCACTTTGACTGTACTGAAAAAGGTAAAGGTCCCCTGTGCAAGCACCAGGTCATTCCTGACCCATGGGGTGATGTCACATCCCGACATTTCCTAGGCAGACTCTGTTTACGAGGTGGTTTGCCGTTGCCTTCCCCAGTCATCTTCCCTTTACCCCCAGCAAGCCCGGTACTCATTTTACCGGCCTTGGAAGGATGGAAGGCTGAGTCAACCTCGAGCCGGCTACCTGAAACCAACTTCTGTTGGGATCGAACTCAGGTAGTGAGCAGAGCTTGGACTGCAGTACTGCAGCTTACCACTCTGTGCCACGGGGCTCTTCCTGTACTTACAAGCTTTTAAAAAAGCTTTTAAAAGCCCCTACTTACAACAATATAAATAAAAATACTTCACTGGCCAAATTTTTTAGCGACACACGCATCAGGTAATTGAAGCTGATTCAGCTATTGTCTATTAGTTAATATAATTGAAGTTTGCCAACTGCTTAGAAATACACAGTAGAGGTTGGGGGGAGAGAAATAGCTCTGTATAGCCCATCCGCACACAGCAGCCATCTTCTCCGCCTTTCAGATAGAAAGATTATTCCTGATAGTCATAGTGCCAGCTAGGACTTTTACAGGGAGCGTTTCCATTGTTGTGTTTAGTCTGACACTGTGGACAAGAAGTCACTTGCCCCATAATATCAGCCTTGTAGAATGCGATGCTCATAAAACTGCCATTTAGCAATTTAAAAACACTCTGTATATCAATCTTGCACCATTTTGTCTAGTTTGGCTCTTAGACTGACACATTACAGCTTGCAGTCCCTGGCGAATGGAAGTAGGGGTAGCGTTGCCACATGGTTTCAGCAAAATTACAGGACACGCTGTGTGAGCTGGGAGGAACGCTGAGCCCAGCCCCTGCTTCTTCACGCTGTTTGGGCTTGGAGAAGGTGCCACTGAAGATGTGCTTCTGCCCTGACACCTCCTTCACCTGCTGGCCTCCTTCCCCTGGCAGCCATCTTTGAAGGCAGCTGGAACGGGCCCAGCCCCTCCATCAGTGTCCCGGCACTTCCCACGGCCCAGCTGTCTTCTCCTCTGGCCGGGCCACCGAAAGTGCCCCAGTCACCCAGGCTTCCTCACAAAAATACCACATGTTTGAATGTCCAGTATTTTTTCAGGTTTTTCCCTTCACAATCAGTTAAAATACTGGACTGTCTGGGTTAATACCAGACACCTGGCAGCATTAAGTAGGGCTGATTTCCCTAGATTCCTCTCTACTGCTGCAGACCTCCAACTTTCCCCCCTCATACTGTTCCTCAGGGGTCTCCTATGCCCAAGGTGTGGCATTTCAGAGATAATTTTTGGCTTCAGCAGAAGAGGGGAATCAAACCCGGTTCTCCAGATTAGAGTCCGCCGTCTTAACCACCACACCACGGTGGCTCAATTAAGCTGTATGAAAATCTTTCATATGTGGGTGCTGATGTACGTTTTCTGATGTACGCTTTTAATGATAGACACAGATTCTGGTGGGGTAAAAAACGTCAAAAAAATCTGAATCTCAATGCTTCCCTCCAAATATTGGTGCAAAGTGTTCTGAGAAGTCATTTGTTCCAGGGGTTAAAAAAAAAATCAGCTAACACAGATCACGAGAAGCCTCTCAGTATAAACTCAAGGAATAGCTTTTATCGAAGAGGGCCAGCTGTTGGTGATCTACCCTACCTAGGACAGCCTAGGACATATAAAAATGTCAAGGGACTCTAGTGCTAGAGCAGTCAGAGAAAAGTGCTGCTTATGGAAGCTTGATATGTCAGTCTTGTCATTTCCTACCCCCTTGCCACTTATAGCTTAAAGAAATCCCTCTTAACTCTCCATCGTTCCCTTTCTCCTATCAGATTTAGAGGTAGATAGTGAGAAAATCCATCAAGCTGCCAAATATTTAACTCAAGGTAATGATTCTAAAACTATCCTGGTAAATGACACTGGCATTTGGCCCAAGAGAGTTTGTTGAACATGTATAACATTATTATAAGCTTTATACACTCCAATGTATTTTATGCATTTTAGGCATCTATGTGGTATATGTATATGCTTATGACTTTGTTAACAAGCAATAAACAACAACAACAACTACAACTACTACATAGCTTAAAGAAACGCAGAGAAAACAGCCAGCTCTGAAAAGGCAAATTGCGCTTCACCATTCACAGGGTTCAGCAAGATGCATGCTAACCAATGTCATGTAGCAGAATCAAATGTTGGCCTTGAACTCGAACACTTGGTTTAAAATCCCCACGTGGCCATCACGTCCCCGCTTGGTGGTGCCTCGGAAGTCATTACCTCTCAGCCTAATCTACCTTGTTACTGTGAGGATTTTTTAAAAAATGTAGCAACAGAACTTCAGCCTATAAACCAACGCCCTTGCTTTAACTCCAGCTATATTTGCATCCAGTGATGTCACCAAATGGCCTCTGATTGGTTGGGATAATTTTCGGAAGATCAGAAAGGACACAATGGCATTAAAGAAGCAATGATCCTCACTCTTCCCCAAGAAATCCTGTTTCAGCCACCTTGAAAGCACTGTTGGCAGACAGTTGCGGCCTTGTCTGAACCACAAAGTTTATCTAGGCTATAGGAATCACGATGTTTGACTACACCAGTCTTTGTGTGTGTGTGTGTGCACGCGCGTGCGTGCGCAATAGCCAACTGAAGAAAAAGCACCAAACAACTTCCAAGGTAAATGACTTGGATCTATGAAGAAAACATACTTTGTCCCATTACCCTCATTTTAAGGGAGAGTTCTGAAACGCCCCAGAACTGCCCTCACTACTTTTTCCTCTTAGCTGAAATGACTTTAGCACTGCACCAGCAGAGTTCTTACCAAAGGTCACTTGTCCGTTGCCGCTCTTGTCGAACAGCTGGAAAGCAACAATAAACATTGCATCTGGTGTGCATAAAACTGACTCGAACGCCAGAAACTCTTGATAGGAGATCAGTCTACAAATTAAAAAAATACAAAAACACAAGTTTCAGGCACATGGAGAAACTTTATTGTATAACATACTTGCAGGTGATACTTCCTTACATCTATTTGTACTTATCTCAATCCCCCCAAAAGGATACGACACAGCTTATTCGCTTGAACTAGCACCTTGACTTTATATCCAGGAATCCCCCTAGAAGCACATTATAATCTAGATATACAGTATAATGGCCACCTAGCCTCTGCTTAAAAACCTCCAGGGAAGGAGAGCTTACCACCTCCTGAGGAAGCTTGTTCCACTGAGGAACCGCTCTAACTGTTAGAAATTTTTTCCTAATGTCTAGACAGAAACTCTTCTGATTTAATTTCAACCCGTTGGTTCTGATCCGACCTTCTAGGGCAGGGGTGGGGAACCTTTTTTCTGCCAAGGGCCATTTAGATATTTATAATATCATTTGCTGGCCATACAGAATTATCAACTTAAAATTAGCCTGCTATATTCTTGGGCAGTCCTAGCAGCTCCATAGCTAACGACTCTTCTTCAAGGCAGAAAAAAGGTTCATTTTCTCGGCAAAACAAACTCACATCCGCCTTGAATAAAGGCTATTGCTGTCTGCAGGAGGGGACAGATCACCAGTCTTAGATCCTTCTGAGCTAGAGATCTGCCAGGACCCACGAAGGGCCAGACCAAATGTTTTCGCGGGCCTTATACGGCCCCCGGGCCTGACGTTCCCCACCCCTGTTCTAGGGCAACAGAAAACAACTCGGCACCATCCTCTATATGACAGCCCTTCAAGTATTTGAAGATGGTTATCATATCCCCTCTCACTCTTCTCCTCTTCAGGCTAAACATACCCAGCTCGTTCAACCTTTCCTCATAGGACTTGGTCTCCAGACCCCTCGACATCTGTGTTGCCCTCCTTTGGACATGTTCCAGCTTGTCTACATCCTTCTTAAATTGCGGTGCCCAAAACTGAACACATCATGGTGCATGCGAAAATTGTGAGGGGTTTTTTCCTTCCACTGCCACAATGGAGATTGCCAATGAGAGGTCCTCTGCTACAGCAGAGGCCTGGCAACTCTATATGCGTAGCAGATACTCTACTACTGAGCCATAGCCCTTTGAGTCATTCCAGAGGTCCACCAAATGCTTTGATGAGGACGATGACATAGAGGGACCATCCAGTCTAGGAAACACAGGAAGTTGTAACTCACCACCTATATGCTTGTTGGCTACTATCCTCCTTGCTCAAATCAAACCAAAAATTGAAGGATAAGGACTGGAGATGTTGCAAAAGGTATCACACACACACACTCCACACACAGAGAGAAATAGTTACAGGTTTCTCTGGCAGAGTTTCATTAAAAACTATGCCTGGGAGAAATGCTGTGGTTTGCCATTGCCTGCCGCCGGGTGGGCTGAGAGAGTTCAGAGAGAACTGTGACTGGCCCAAAGTCACCCAGCAGCCTTCATGTGGAGGAGTGAGGAATCAACCCCAGATCTCCAGATTAGAGTTCGCTGCTCTTGACCACTATACCATGCTGGCTCTTGCTGCTGTTACTGTAACACCAATTGACATTTTATTTAGAAAGTGCTCGAAATTTAAAAAACAACAACCCGAAAGCAGTACAACAAGGAACATAAAAGCATTTAGAACATCAAAGGTTACATCTACACATATAATGACCCTTAAGAATTTAAGGGCCTTTTAATTTCAAATGAATGAAGACATTTACCAAAAAATGTTATTTTTCAAAAATATTGGTTTGTATTTTAACCGTCACCTTTCACCACCTCTTTATCACTATTCTCTGATGGCATCTTTAACCTCTGCCCCAATATATGTCAACTTCTTGGCTATTGTCCAACAGCATCTGCACTCCCCCACTAAATAAATTGGGAGACCTACGTAAAGAGGAGACAACAGTAGGCACATGGGGCGGCTCAGAAACAGAGTGGGTTAAAAGGCTACGTTTGAGGCAAGTGGACATTCTGCAAATTAGTTTCAGAAAGTGTTTTCACAACAAAGAATATTTACCGTCCATAAGTAATGTTTTAAAAGCTCTGTGTATTATGACCTTATCTTGATTAGGCAAACAGTGATTAGAATATAATAGACTGCATTTTTGTGGGGCTCTCGGGGGTGTGATGCGAGAGACAGACCTCACACCACACATGATTTTTTCCCATTTCTCAAACGGTGCATTTGACCACTGTCACCAAAGACCCCAGAGTCTTTCGCCTAAAACACTCAGAGAATAGGATTTCTTTTTGGCAATAGTAAAGAAACAGGTAAACGTATTACAACTAAAAATGTATCCATTACTTATTTGCAATTCAGCTTCCCATAAGCGTTACAAATCAAACCCTCACCAACATCTTAAAGACCACCACAAACTTATATTTTTCCTGTATTCAGAAGAAGAAGAGTTGGTTTTTATATGCCGATTTCCCTACCCTTTAAGAAGAATCAAACCAGCTTACAATCGTCTTCCCTTCCCCTCGCAACAGACACCCTGTGAGGTAAGTGGGGCTGAGAGAGCTCTAAGAGAACTGCAACTAGCCAAAGGTCACCCAGCTGGCTTCATGTGTAGGAGTGGGGAAACAAACCCGATTCATCAGATTAGAGTTTGTCGCTCATGTGGAGGAGTGGAGAATCCAACCCAGTTCTCCAGATTAGAGTGCGCCGCTATTTAACCACTACACCACTACAGACATGTTCAAATGCTATCTGAAAACTGAGGCAATGGTCTGAAGATTCATGTCCATGGGTGGGGATTGCACACCCCAGGAGCACTCAAGTTTATACTTTTTGTTGTAATAGTTCTGTCAGCTGAAGACGCAAGTTGCTTTTTTTCAAATCCAACGACGGCTAGCCTCTTTAGCTCCCTTTGAGGTTTATGCCACAGAAGATCTCAATGCTATAGGAAGAAAGTCACCACTCCCAACCAAAGGCCACAAACTGGCAAAGTCCTCACCCATCCTTTGTCTGATCGGCCACTCCTGCCAGCAGCTGCACAGTCTTAGGGTTAGAACGAGGATCCGTGTACAGTCCCAGGTATCGCTGCACAAAATCCCTTGGTGTCATGTAACGTTCGCCATCTTGATCAACACTGGCATACTACAGCAAAGACAAATAAAAATTATTACAAATTATGCATGAGTTAATATGGCAAGGCTGGGATCCACAGAGACTTGGGCACACGCACAAAGTGCTTCCACACACCTACAGGGGTATATGTATGTGTATACTGACTTTCCTTTCCAGCGACAGTGGAATGATAGTCCGGAGGACCTCCTAACCTGTGAGGACACAGAGGATGCTGTAGTAATGTAACGTCAGCTTAACACACGTGGAGTTCAGTACACTGCCCTATGGATCCTGCCCTGTACAGTTTAGATATGTCAAAACCATTTATCAGAGACATGACACGATAATATCTACCGACTCACTGCAATGCACTGATGTTGGGAAAAGACAAATACATGTGTTGACATTCTCTAGTGAAAATGTTAGAAGGCATCACATTTGCATTGTTTAAAAGGATGCCACACTTTACATATATAGCCTAACACCTCCTCACTAAAGGTCTTGTGTGTTTAAAATGTGAATGTTTTATTTGCTCTTCATAGTCTCAGGATGCCCTGACCTGGATGGCCCAGGATAGCCTGATCTCATCAGATCTCAGAAGCTAAGCAGGGTCAGCCCTGGTTAGTATTTGGATGGGAGACCACCAAGGAAGACCAGGGTTGCTGTGCAAAGGAAGGCATTGGCAAACCATCTCTGTTGGTCTCTTGCCATGAAAACCCAAAAAGGGGTCGGCTGCGACCTGACGGCACTTCACACACAGCGATGCAGCCATGAGCTGGAGGTGGCGGGGGGCCGAGCGGCCAAAGTTCAGCGACCGGGCCATCCCACACCCGCATGGACCTGGCGGTGGCCGGCTAATGCAATGGGGCAGGTGCTGGGCTTCGCCCACTGCAGTAGGTCTCCGCCAGCGGGCGAGCGGGCGAGGAGGGGGAGAGAGGCGGGCTGGGCTGGGCTCTGCAGACCCCCTCCCGCCTGGCCTCCCAGGGATTGCGGTGTGGACGGGGAGAGGTGCCCTGGGGCACCACACACCGCACCGCGCACTGGCCGGTGGGGTGCGGGGCGCTGGGTGGGCCTGCCCAGGGCTGCCCCCAGCCCCGCTTCGGATGTGAGCCAGGCCTCTGCGGGCAACAGCTCTGCAAATTTGAACAGAGGTCTTGCCCTCCCCAATCCTGCTTCCGGAGATTCTTTTAACAGGAGATGTCAGGGTTCGATCGAGGACCTCCCTGTATGCTAAGCACAAGCTGTACTATGAAGAGATGGGCCCCTCTCCAAGGGGAAGCAGCACGATTCAATCCATTTAAATGCATTTGCAGCTATTAAAGTGTGTTGTACTTATACATAAATGTTGCTCCAGATAGGCCATGGAATTTTTTTCACATTTTCTTGGAGGCTCTGACAAACCATCTTTTGACAGTTTAAAGATAATTACACCCAAACAAGCTGAAGATTCCATGCAAGCAGATAATAATACATGAACTCTGGAATGCTTTGAGAAAACTGTAATGTACGCAAGGTATTAATACCCTGAACAAAAGGAATCCAAACAGTGCATCAATAAAATCCAGCTTGTACATTCAGAATAAATCATGTTACACAGGGAAGTAAGTATATGTTGCACTGTTTACTGTGATGCCAAGCCTCAGGCTGTCAAAAGATCTGGAGGTTCACTATTTATAGTGTACCAATCCCATTATTTTATGTGTTCCCAACACACACTCTTATCATAAACCCCTGGCCAACACAACCCAGCCAAATAAATAAATAAAAATCATCTAGGCTATTTGGGGGAAGTGGGCAGTAATCAATGGAATCCTGCCCCCATAACACAAAAGTCTCCTGAACTTTAAGGTAAGATGTGTAACTTCTTGCATACCTAACTTTAAACGACTAGCATCATAATGCAATTGTACTAGACTGCAATTTAATTAGTTCATTTTTATCCCACCCTTTCTTGGAGAGAGGGCCGTGGTTCAGGGGAACGCCATCTGCCTGGCATGAAGAAAGTCTCAGGTTCAACCCCAGCATCTCCCATTAAAAGGATCAGGTGGTAGGAGATGAAAAGATCTGTACTTGAGACCTTGGAGAGCCACTGCCAGTCAGAGTAGACAATACTGAACTTGATGGACCAAAGGTCAGATTCAGTATAAAGCAGCTTCCTGGAGTTCAGGGCATTGTCCATCATTGCCTCCTACTCCATTTTACCCTCACAATACATACTCTCTCACAACTATTTTATGGTGTGTGAGTGTAACTCCCAAGTAAGCTTCCATAGCAGAATAAGGATTTAGATGAATCTCCTAAATCCTAGTCCAGTACCCTTACCACTACATCGTAAGAGCATCTCAGCAGGAAACTGCTCATCTGGCTCCAAACGTGGGACAGAACATCAAAGGCAGTCCTTTGCTTTTGCCTGCATTCCACTTGCATGACTATGAAAATTACCTCATTCAGTCACTTGAAGCCTTTTAAGAGCGGCACAAAAACCAAAACATCAGCAGGCGTGGCCTTTCCCATCAAAGCGCCATACTGGAGATATTATGCCGGTAAGGTCTTCCCTTCCATGCAACTCTAAGAAAGGTGGGAGCCTTTTCAGGTTTAACCTGGCAAACTGAATCTCAACCATTGCATATACTGTTGTGATAACAATTCCTATTTAGAGATGCTCCCATACAGGATACTGAGATAGGGAAATACAAGAGCAAGATTAGGGGGCTGTGGTTCAGTGGTAGAGCATGCAGAAGGTCCCAGGTTCCATCTCCAGCATCTCCAGTGAAAGCATCCAGGTCATGTGAAAAACCTCTACCTGAGTACCTAGAAAGGGGCTTCCACTCAGAGCAGGTGATATTGAATGTAATGGACTAATGGTCTGATTCAGTATAAGGCAGCTTAAATGTAGGAGCCCTAATTTTTTTTTCAAAACCCACAAAACCCTGAAAGCTGCTAAACCAGCTGCCGCAGTACAGTCTTATTTCCATTTATATTATAAGATATCATTTTCATCCATATTTGAATTTAATGTATTATGACAGATACTACTCCACTGGGTACCATTTAGTCGTAAGTTGATCAGCTTCACTCTTTAAAATGTCAATACTTCAACACAGTAACAGACATAGGATTGTTCAGGACTGCTCGTGTATGCAATTCTATAGGTTTAAATACGGATGGGACTGCTGCCCCGTGGTATGTTGACTAAACAACTAATTTAAAAATTAAATTAATGCATGCTTTTGGAAACAGCATTCAATCCTGGAGAATGATTCATTTCTTTTCAGAATCTGGGACAGGCAACTCCGTCTGCTCAATATACTGGATTTCAGCAGACAGTAAGTAGTTACAGATACAAAATAGGCAGTAAATCTCCAAGCATGCTGTGACGAATAAAGGGTTAATGTCTATCAGTGACTATATGTGAGAAGGACATACAGGGAGTGTGTTGCAGCCGATTTATGGCGACCCCTTTTTGGGTAGCCAACTTATGGCGACCCCTTTTTGGGGTTTTCATGGCAAGAGACTAACAGAGGTGGTTTGCCAGTGCCTTCCTCTGCACAGCAACCCTGGACTTCCTTTGTGGTCTCCCATCCAAATACTAACCAGGGCTGACCCTGCTTAGCTTCTGAGATCTGACGAGATCAGGCTAGCCTGGGCCATCCAGGTCAGGGTATACAGCGAGTAGATGGTGCTTAAGAGAGAAGATGCTGCTGGGAGGGGACAGGGGTTTTTTACTCTAGATTTTTGTGTGATGGGTTGTGCCTAGTGTGACTGGGAGGGAAATCCGAAGGGTGATGAAAGAGAGAGTTTTGGAGGGGAAAAAGGTCCCCTCTAGTCACAGGGGGGAGGAATAGCCTCCGAGGAAAGAGGTTTTCCTAGCCCAAGTATTGTGAGAGAATTGCTTTAAACTCTGTGAAGTAATTCCACAGAGAGAAAAAGGAAGGGAGAATCTCCATACGTCCTACTTTTAGGCACCAGAGTATTCACATGAACCTCTGTGTGCAGGTTCTGGGACTAAGCTACCTTAAAGAGTTGGAAATCCGGGTTAAGTAAAAATCACATCTGTGCTGTACTTGTTGAGTAACTCATTATGTATACAGAAAATTTGTACCTTTCCTTAATACTAGTTTTTCCTCCAATACCTTTCCCTGTGAAGTATAATAAAATTCTGTTATTTTATTGTTGAATTGAATAAAGCCTCTGGCGTCTCAATTGTCTTAGGTAAAACGAAGTAGGGGACGAGGGAGATTCCCCCCCCCCCCGGCCACACATGCATCTTGTAAAACCAAGGTCTCTCTGTTTATTCTGTCTGCATTAGCTAGAAGAATATTAGTGGAAAGCTTGGTGTTAGGGCAGCCTTACCCCTCAATATTCCTCCTGCATTACCCTCATTTCTCCCTCTGTTCTGTACGCTGGGCCTCCTAAGTATGGAAATCCGCAGGAAGCGCTCACATTCAGTGAATGAAGTGATCACACACAGCTTCAAACAAGGACCTTTAACCCTTTCGCCAAACAGTCTGTACAAAGCTTCATTTTGAATCAAGAGTTAGAACATAAGAAGATAAGAAAAGTCCTGCTGGATCAGACCAAGGCCCATCAAGTCCAGCAGTCTGTTCACACAGTAGCCAACCAGGTACCTCTAGGAAGCCCCCAACCAAGACGGCTGCAGCAGCAGCATCCTGCCTGTGTTCCACAGCACCTAAGACAATAGGCATGCTCCTCTGATCCTGGAGAGAATAGGTATGCATCATGACTAGTATCCATTTTAACTAGTAGCCATGAATACTCCTTTCCTCCATGAACATGTCCACTCCCCTCTTAAAGCCTTCCAAGTTGGCAGCCATCACCACATTTTGGGGCAGGGAGTTCCACAACTTAACTATGCATTATGTGAAGAAATACTTCCTTTTATCTGTTTTGAATCTCTCACCCTCCAGCTTCAGCAGATGACCCCGAGTTTTAGTATTATGGGAGAGTATTATGGGAGAGTTGCCAGAGACTGGTACTCTGTGTCTGTCTGCGTGCGTATGAGGTGCCATCAAATCTCAGCTGACTTATGGTGACATCGTAGGGTTTTCATGGCAAGTGACATTCACAGGTGGTTTGCCATTGCCTACCTCTGCATATCCGGCCTGGACTTCCAAGGTGATCTCCCGTCCAAGTGCTAGCCAGGGCAAGCTCTGCTTAGCCTCTGAGGTCTGAGAAGTTCTTACCAATGGCCATTCAAAAGCTTGATGAATTTTAACATATGGTGGAAAGAGCCATCAAAGCGCAGCCAATTTATGGCAACCCCACAGGGTTTTCAAGGTAAGAGAATGAGGTGTTTTGCCACTGCCTGCCTCTGCGTAATGACTCTGGTATTCTTTGGTTGTCTCCCATCCAAATACTGACCAGGGCTGACCCTACTTAGCTTCTGAGATCTGACAAGATCGGGCTAGCCTGGGCTATCCAAGTCAGGGCGAGATTGCAACTGGAAATACAGATATGTAATTAAAGTACTCTGCTATGGGTGGTTTGACATACCACACCACATCCACAATAAATTTCATGTTTCATGCCTGGAAGATGTAAATGGCCCCTGAAGGAAGTGCAATGGTTCCCTTAAAGGAAAGTCTCCTGCTTAAAATTCAAGAAGTCCAACATCCAGGATTGGTTCAACTGCTCTGATATCACAGCAAGCCTGGAGTTGCATCCCAGGATGCTTTGGAACAGTGGGAAACCTTTGGTTTTACGTTCCAAGGTTCCACGAGCCACTTTGACTGAAGTAAAGAGCACTGGAGTTTGTTTAACAAAAGGCTTTATTGAAAGATTCTGATGGCAGGCCCTTAAGTCTGCTCAAGCAGAAAGAGAGAAGTCTATTCTAACTACTGGGAAGATCGGATGGCGGCAGTTCTAAGTATACTTAACCAGGCTTTCAGCAACATTTGCTTCCTGCAGAGTCATAGGCTAAAAAACAAGTGGTTTTCTGTTTGCCACAATAAAACTTTGAACTGTTAAACAACAAAACACTTTCAGTAGAGAAGGTCATGATATTTAGAATGGTACTGGCAGCAAGACAAATCAGGATAGTTTAAGAAAATACCTATGCCTTTTGTCTGTGACAAGTTTTGTACAGATTTCCTTTTTTTTTATAATAATTTTATTGGTTTTTATAATACAAATTTTCCATGATAGTAAACAACAATAAAAGCAATATGAAATTCAAAATTCTAACTCTATGTTGTTATGGTTTCTTGAATTCATAACAAAAAAAAATTAAAGGAAAATTTACGACTTCCCCATCACCTCTCTCCGCCTCTTAATAAAGTATTCATCCCATCGTAATTGGTCTGATCTTAACTATCATAAATTCATTTAACTTTCATAAAACATCTTCTATTAATATAAATGATTATAACTCTTAATATTAATTGTGTCCTCTAGATCAGATTAATAAGTATTCTTCCATTTTCCCCAGTTTTAATTCATGTTCACAATATTTCATCCAATCCTCCCATTCCCCTAAAAATCGAACATTGTCTTTTTCATTTAAAATGGCTGTAAGTTTTGCCATTTCCACCAATTCAAACATTTTCCCAATCCAGTCTTTTTTCTCGGGAATTTCTGCCCCTTTCCATTTTGCTGCATAAAGCAGTCTCGCAGCTGTTGTAGCATAGATCAAAAAAGTTCTTTGCATTAGCAAATCATCAGGTATCATACTTAATAGCATCATTTCTGGTGTTTTGGGTATATTTTTTTGTACTATTAATCTCAATTCATTGTAGATCATATCCCAAAAATCTTTAGCTTTATCACAAGTCCACCAAAGTTTTGTACAGATTTCCGCTTGGTCAGCCTTTAAATCATCTTATTAACACATGGCATAAAAATCATGCTTTATAATACACTGAAAAGGTTTAATATAACCAGGATATGATAAAAGGACCAGGAAAGTGCAATGGTTAGAGTGCTAGACTAAGATCAAGGAGATCCAGGTTCAAATCTCCACCCTGACATAACGCTAGCTGGGTTACTCTGGGCCAGTTAAACCCTAAGGGTTCTATGGGGTTGTTGTAAGGATAGAATTGGAAAGGGGGAGCTATGTATGCCACCCTGAGTCCCTTGGAAGAAAGAGAGGAATGCAATTTTCTAAACTGGTTTATTCGAAATCTACCTACCTAAAAGACCTAATTTACTGAACATGATAACCTTAAAATGTATTATAGTATATACAAGCACACGCCAGATGTTGATGTAATGGCAAAAACAAGGATATGATTAAGCAACAAGTGGATGGATTCCATTGTATACCTTCTGTGGCACAAGTCCCATGTCTGAAGTGCTTAGGAGAAAGTACTTATTTCACTTCCATATTTTATACAGAAGGGTTACAAAATTATAGCAAACATTTCATTACGATATACAGAATACTCTTATTAACAAACACAGGCCAAAAACCTAGTGTACCAAGTAATGTCAAATTTAATTAAAGTTTAACAATATTATTTATTTAATTACTTCATTTATATCCATCTTTCTCCCCAATGGGGACCCAAAACAACTAACATAATTCTCCTGTCCTCCATTTTATCATCACAACAACCCTGTAAGGTAGGTTAAGCTGACAGACTGTGACTGGACCAAGGTCACACAGTGAGCGTGAGTGGGGATTCAAACCCGTGTTTCCCAGATACTAGTCCGACATTTAACCACTACACGGCTCTACTATGCAAACACATAACAATAAAACAAATAGAATGTCCTGGAAGTATAGGTACTTCAGGAGAGATTCTTCAAAATTATTGTAATCCACGAATAATTTGTTAAGAATAGATCTTGGAGGGATTTAATACAGAGGTAAGAGGAAAATTTCCAAGGGTTATTGTAATTAAAAAATGAAACAATGTGAGGTCTTTGGACTTCCCTCTGAAGAGGCAACAATGTTACCTTCCAGTGAAGTGTTAGCAAAATCTACAAGAACGTCAAGATTGGTCTTAATTTCCACAAGAAAATGACCCTCATGTCAGCATACCTACTGGACCGCTATGATCTGGACGTTCTATCATGGCTTCTAAGGTCAACCAGAAACCATTTATAAAGAAACTACAGAGAAACATAAGTGGAATTCAACTCATCAATGGTGAAATTCTCTCCCCCTGCAGACTCAACAGAACCTAAATCTATCTAACAACTACATGAATGCCCAGAGTGAGAGGGGTGTCTGTGCATGTAACTATTCAGCTGTTGATAAAGTAAATCCTTGGCCATGTAGCCACAATCCCACTGACTTTAATTTATGCAGTCTGATCAAGACATGACCTTTTAACAGATTTGATAATATGACTTTTTCCTTTCTCATTTCGCTGTTCTTTTTTTCTGGAATTTCCACCCCAAAATGCTTGAGCTCCATGTCAACATTGCAATGTATAATCTTTCCAGGTACATGTAGACAAAAAAATCACAAATTGTGCAACGCATCATGGGAAGAGGAGAAAGGGCATAACCATCTTGTTCCACAAGGAGAAGTGAGCACTGAGTCCTATTTCACTCAATGATCTTCACCTTCCCTTGTCTCCATTTCCAAGGGTAGCCAAATTTAGGCAGGAATGCGCACCCTTTACGCATCGCAGCACTGAGTAATTAAAAGAGCACTAGAGACCTGACCCGTTAAACCTGCTGCTATAGTAACAGTATTTCAGTCCAAGGTGCTATGAATTTTAACATAAAGTGGCATCTTACAAGAGATTGCTATTGTGCCCACTATACCCAGCCATGAAAAAAATTCTATGAACAAATCACAAATACATTAGGGCGACCATCCACTCAAACATTTTCAGTCCTCTCGTGTTCAAATGGAGAGCGAAACGTGTTTAGCAGAGCAAGCCTAGATAGAGTTATACCATTCTAGATCCATGGAGGTCAACAGGATTAACTCTTTTTAGGAGTGCGCTGTAAATCTGGGCCTACTGCTGGATAAGCAGCTGGCAGCTTTTACCAGCTTTGACTGGTTAGCCAGCAGCAGGCTTTCCTGGGCAGAAAGATCTGGCCACTGTGGTACCTTCCCTGGTTACATCTAGATTGTGTGTGTGTGAAGTGCCGTCAAATCACTTCCAACTCATGGCAACCCTATGAATCAATGTCCTCCAAAACATCCTATCTTTAACAGCCTTGCTCAGATCTTTCAAACTGCGGGCTGTGGCTTCCTTTATAGAGTCAATCTGTCTCTTGTTGGGTCTTCCTTCTTTTCCTGCTGCCTTCAACTTTTCCTAGCATGATTGTCTTTTCCAGTGACCAGTGTCTTCTCATACTGTGACCAAAGTACAACAGCCTCAGTTTAGTCATTTTAGCATCTAGGGTCTAATCTAGATTAGATTACTGCAATGCACTCTACGTGGGACTGCCCTTGAAAAGTGTTCGGAAAATTCAACTGGTGCGGAATGCTGCTGTCAGGATGTTGACTGGAGTGGGTCATTGGGACCATATCACTCCAGTCTTGCTCCATCTACACTGGCTTCCAATCTAATTCAAGGTGCTGGTGTTTGACCTTTACAGCCATACATGGCTTGGGACTAGCATACCAGAAGGACCGACTGCTACTGTCATCTTTGGAGGACCTGCTTTGGGTGCCCCTGCTTTCTGAGATTAGGTGGGTGAGGAGGCGGCTTCCTCAGTTGTGGCACCAACACTCTGGAACTCTCTCCCCAGGCAGATTCATCAGCCCCTTTTGTTGCCATGTTCCACCAGCGAGTGAAGACTTTTCTGTTTTGTTTGGCATTCTCTCAGGGCCTATTCAAACTGCCTTTATAATCTGTTCGAGCAGCAGGTTGCCAATGGATTTTTTGTGTCCGTTCAGACACAACCGGTTTGGTTCCTGGCTGCTAACAGATTTTTTTTTTTTTAACCTGTTCAGACAAAGCCGCTTGTGTCCCATTCGCAATGCGAGGCTGAGCTGGTTTTTATGAAAACTGCTTTCAACCGTTTTCAGTTCTTCTTTGCGCCTCTGAATCACTCCAGTGTGCTGTTTGAACTGCCTGGAGTACTTTGGGAAGGACCGTGATTTAACGCAATTTGCTATTACGCAAATCTCAGAATGTAAAAAAAAAAGCCAGAAAAGAATGCACTGGCAAAAAAGGCAGGAAAACAATCACAGGGCTGTTTGATCTAGCCACTTTAGAAATGGCTCATAGACAAATTGAAATGAGCTGTATGAACACCCATCTTTGTATCGCTTTATTCCAAAACTGGCCAACAACGGACGACATCCGGTTTAGAACAGTAATCTGAATAGGGCCTCAGTGATCCCCTCCTTCCTCACTAAATGTTTTAATCGTTCTTTTTATGTCTTTGTACGTACTGTAGCTTTTTAATTGTTTTAATGATGCTTTTAATGGTTTTAACATATTTTTTATTATGTATGTTTTGTGAGGGCAGAAAGGCAGATATAATTTTTGTAAACAAATTGGGAGGCAGCCTTTGTGCTTGAGGACAGGCAGTCAGCAGAAGGGTAAGGCAGAGCAAGCAAGATAGGCCTGCAGGCTGATTGCAGTGCTCTCCCTGACTATTTCTGGAGGAATTCCCATTCTTTCCTCTTTGTGGAAGCCTCTTTGGCCTGTGAACAGCTGGAATTGGAAAAGGTTGCTTCTCCTCTCCCTGAATTCAGAGGCATGCCTAAAATTAGTGACTGATTCCCCAGCCAGCAGAATTCACACTGCATGGTCTACCTGCTCTGCTCTGGGGATTTCCTCCATGTGTGAATTGTGAGTTGCTTGGGAGTATGAATGCGTTGTGTTCTGTCACTATGGAGTTCAGTAAGAAAGAACAGAAAGAATGCAGGGTGGTGGTGATGGAAGATAAATTCTTTCTCTCCTTGAAAAATGCAGCAAGCCCTTTCTATTTGTGTTGACTTTTTTAATAGCCAGTGTTACATTGTTTATTTATTTTGATTTCATGCTTATTTTTTCCTAATGCTATAATCTGTTTTTGAACTCTAGGGATACAGCAAGTTTAAATAAATGGTTGGGTTTTGTGCTGGAAGAGACAAGGAAGAGAGATGGGAAAACAGAAATGGGATAGGTCAAACATAGGCACAGTTCCCATCCTTTAAACCAAAAGCTGAAGGATTGGAAGCATGCCAATCAATTTGACCTAAGCAGTGCCGCAATCCACAAGAGTCTTAAGACTTAGCACCAAAGCATGAGATTTTTTGTACTACATGGTAAGTAACTCTGGTGGAAAGGCATCTGCTTCTCTATGGTGGGATATCATGTTACACCAGTAATGTCTGATGAATCAGTCACATGGGACAAATAGATTATGTAGGAAGCAGCTCTATCAGCACTGCCAGTCCCAAGAACTAAAGCAGCTGCAGAATGGCTCTTATGTTATCTACCAATCCATGGCCTGGATCCAACAATGCATGAGTGGAAACATAAATACAGACTTGGAACATTTCTGCTTGTGCAAGATCTTCTGAAACAACCCCCTTATATCTTATTGCTCCCAGAAATTAACTTGAACAATGTCTAGAGTACATAGGAAAATGGCTCAAGGTGCACCATGCTTAACTTGGCTCCAGGAGTCAGATGGGGGTTTGTTTTTTTCATGTGTCTGCAAGGACCCCAGCAAGTGTAGAAATTTTACATGGATTTGGATCCACAGGAATATCCTCAGCCAAATACTACTAGGGCTGACTGGCATTCATCTCTTGGAAAGCCATAACAACACTGCTGCGGTAAGTAACTAATTAATGCACTGAACAACACCCCAGTTTAACTGAATACAATTAAAGCATTTTCTGAGTCACATTAGTCTGCAGAAACAAATGGCCTGTTTCTCTAGCATGCCACCAGAAGACGGGAAGCGACAAAAAAGCTAAAAATATTGAACTCCGACAACAACAACAAACACGGCTTTCTTACCTGCAAAAAAATGTTACGTAGTTCATTAGGATCAGCTCTTTTGGTTGTCTGAACCTATAAAGGTAGGAGTGGAAAAAAGAGAGAGAGAATTGGTGCTTCATTCACTGAGTGAGCCATCTATCTACCAAGCAGGGAAACTCGAGAGGGCAACCTGTGCTGATAAGGGTAATAAACATCTGTGCTGATAAGGATAATAAACATCAAGCCTCTTATCTAACTGATAAAACAAATTCCAGACGTATGTTTGTGTTGCTTAACTTTAAAACGATACAGATGCTCATGACAGCTACTAAACCCATTTCTCGCGGAAGAGAAGTGTGATATTATGCCAAAGGCAAAGCAGAAGTGTCCCAGCATGCACTTTTGACCATGTCCCAAGAAGTCACCGTAAACCACACACAAGAGTAAGGACATATTGTGGATGCCAGTAAGTTCAAGTAGGCATCTGCAAATAAACTATATCTCTCTTCTTCTCCCCCTGCAAACAAGATCAAGTGTCAACTACAGTTTTACATGCATGATACAATACTGTATATTACCGTACAAGTTTACTTTTCCTAGATGAATTACAACTCTGCAAACCCACAACTTATCTCAGACAACTGCCTGTACTGCTACCTTCCACCTGAACTGTGGATGGGAAGGAACTAGGCTTGCCAACTTCCAGGTAAGAATTGGCAATCTTCCAGAATTGCAACTGGTCTCTAGACAACAGAAATCAGTTCCCTAGAGAATATCACTGCTTTGGACGGTGGGCATTACACACCACTGAGATCCCATCCCTGCCCAGGCCCCGCCCTCAAATCTCCAAGAATTTCACAGCCTGGAGTTGGCAACCCTAGAAGGAGCTCCTCTACAAGCATATTTCCTTCATGAGGAAATTGGCCCACTTGTCCCAATGAGGAGTATCTTTCCTAAAATGACCATTTTGCTCATCTCTGTATGCAACCCTCAAAACTGGAGGCACACTCCCCAAAAAACACAGGCAGCCACTCGCCAAAGATCATTTTCTACTTTGAACCTCCTCTTTTTCTAAGCTTAATTTTCTGTACAGGTCAAGTTAGAACGCAAATTGTTACCCTTCCGGTTCGCCAAGTCTCAGGAAGTGGAATGTAGGCAGCTATTATGTGCCGAGACAACTGATCAATTCCCATTTTTTAATTTTATCTTGAAGGCACCCTAAGCCATCAATTTCCCCTTTCCTATTCACCTCCCCCCCAACCTCCCCCCCAACCTCCCCCCCACTCTAGCTTAAACTTCTAATTAGAGTATTTGCCTATACATCTAGGCACCCTTGTATTCATTATTCCGGAGTTATCACTTCATAAACCTCCAAAGCAGATTAGAACTCATGCTCCAGTCATACTCCCAACCAAAAGGGTGAGCCTTTCCCCCCCATCTCTGCCAGTATGACAGGTGGCTTAAAGAGACTTTAGAAATAACTCATTAACTTATGCCGAGTATGAACTCTCAGCTAAATTTATTCAGAGTGGGGATGTCTGGTCTTGCTTTCGGTGAATTCAGCAGGCGATCCGGGCCTACTGACTTTCCCTCAGATTCCCTTTCTCTTACTGGTCCCCCACAATGCCAGCTATTTCACTTTAACTAGTCTGGAATAACTAACAAAACACAAACTGAAGACTTTAAGGTGCCACAAGACTTCCTTATGTTCTGTTGCAACAGAAGAAGAAGAGTTGGTTTTTATATGCCGACTTGCTCTACTACTTAAGGGAGAATCAAACGGCTTACAATCACCTTCCCTTCCCCTCCCCACAACAGACACCCTGGGAGGGAAGGGGGGCTGAGAGAGTGTGACTAGCCCAAGGTCACCCAGCTGGGTTCATGTGTAGGAGCGGGGAAACAAACCCAGTTCACCAGATTAGCCTCCGCCGCTCATGCGGACGAGATGAGAATCAAAGCCGGTTCTCCAGATCAGAGTCCACCACTCCAAACCACCACGCTTAACCACTACACCATGCTGGCTCTCGCACAGCTAGATTATTATGCAGGCCGCAATCCGTGTTTCACCCCAAGTATAAACGCAATCAGGCAGCTCAAGGAGAGCGGTAATCCGAAGTAAGAGAGCCCAGCATATATTTAGACTCACCCCCTACCAAAACCACCTTTCTAGCTCTATTTACTTTAGGTAAAGCCTATTTACTTTAGGCTAGCCTGATCTCGTCAGATCTCAGAAGCTAAGCAGGGTCAGCCCTGGTTAGTATTTGGATGGGAGACCACCAAGGAATACCAGGGTTGCTGTGCAGAGGAAGGCACCAGCAAACCACCTCTGTTAGTCTCTTGCCATGAAAACCCCCAAAAGGGGTCACCATAAGTCGGCTGCGACTTGACTGCACTTTACACACACACACAAGATTGCCAGCTCCAGGTTGGGAGCCTGAGGAAGCCAGGGCCTCCAGTGAGGAACCATGCCACAGAAGCCGCCTTCCCAAGTGGCCATTTCCCCCAGGGGAAATCGATCTCTGCCGCCTGGAGATCAGTCGCAACCCCAGGAGCCTCTCCAGCTATGGCCTGGAGGTTGGCAACCCTGTGAAGCGACCCTCCGTGGCCCCACGCCCACGAGGGGCACCTTGACGCCCGGAGGCCCTCTTGTGAACCGCCCCCCTTCCCCAGGGTGGCCCAGAGGGCCCGAAGAGCCCTTGAAGACAGGCTTTCGATCTGGGGAAGGGCAGCTCCCGAGGCGTCAGGGCGCATGGAGAGCAACAACACCAGCGAGCTAAGAACACCCCACCCCGGGCCTCTAGTCAAGGGACACGACGTTGGTGTCCCCCTCCAGGGAGTTGGCAACCCCCAGGGGCCCCCTCCTAGGTCTCGCCCTCGGGGACGAAGCGTGCCCGGGCGCGGCTGAAAGGAGCCCTCGCGCGCCCCGCGTTGCGTTGCGCGCAGCTGCCCGGCGCTTTGGCCCGGCCGCCCGGCTTCTTATGCAACAAGCGCATGGGAGAAGAGGAGGAAGAGGAGGAGGAGGAGGAGGAGAGTCACCTTGACCGCCATGCTGGCTTCGGGGGAGTGGATGGAGGAGACGGAGGAGGAGGAGCCTCGCCAAGGCAGAAGCGATGCCCGCCCGCCAGCCAGCCAGCCCGCCCGCCCGCCGCGCCTCCGACAGCGCCGCCACGCCCGGTCCGGTCCGGCCCTATGCTAATGCACGGCCCCCGCCGTGACCCGGCCGGAAGGTCGTCCCCCGGGCGGGGGGAAAGCAAGCCCCCCCACCCCCGAGCACCGCGCGTAAAAGTTGCGCCGCCGTCCTTTCTCCCACCGGGTAGAGAGAGTGGGGACTTCAGGCAGCCCAAAAAAAATGGGAAGGTACAAGCCTCAAATCAAGGGGAGGGGGCACCTAAAGGTTATGGAAAGTTAACTAGTGAGTTATAGATATAAGATTTCATATCTTTATATTTTAAGGCAAATGTTTTTTTTCTTTTTCTTTCAAAACTGTCAGACACTTCTACGGAAGTCGGGTGATGGATCGCTTTTTTGGGTGGGTGAAGGGTTGAGGGGGTATCGTTTTGGTTTGTTATAATTATAAAATTGTGAATGTTGCAACTGGTACAAAATGATACTCTTTTGTATTTTCTTTTTGTTATAAAAACAAACAACAAAGAAAAAATTAATATGTTTGTTTTTTATGTTTAGAAAATCAATTAAAAAAAAAAGATTATGGAAAGTAAATTAAAGTTATAACGGCCCTTCCTCTTCCTTTTAGTTCTAAATGTATTAATCACCTGTGCTGTTATTGTACTCCTTTTATACCTGTAATCAAAAGGAAAAGGAAAAAGTGTACGTATGTATATGCGTATGAATGTGTATAGTCACTTTATACTATAGTGGGTTCTAGATCAAATCAAGCCTGAACTGACCCTAGAAGCTCAAATGACTCAACTGAGGCTGTCGTATTTTGGTCACCTCGTGAGACAACAAGAGTCACTGGGAAAGACAATCATGCTAGGAAAAGTGGAGGGCAGCAGGAAAAGAGGAAGACCCAACAAGAGATGGATTGGCTCAATAAAGGAAGCCAGGGCCTTCAATTTGCAGGATCTGAGCAGGGCTGTCAAAGATAGGACATTTTGGAGGACTTTCATTCATAGGGTCGCCATGAGTCGGAAGCGACTTGATGGCACTTAACACACACATGTGTATATATATTTACTTATAAGAATTTGCAGCAAATATTAAGCCCTCGACCAATAGTGCTGTAATTATAGTTTCGCTGTTTTTTCCTTTTTTCGTTTTGTTTGCTTTATGTATTTATGTGTTCCTGTGCTTGTGATTGTATCTCTGTGTGTGTAAGTGCCGTCAAGTTGCTTCCAACTCATGGCGACCCTATGAATGAAAGTCCTCCAAAATGTGCTGTCTTTGACAGCCTTGCTCAGATCTTGCAAATTGAAGGCTGTGGCTTCCTTTATTGAGTCCATCCATCTCTTGTTGGGTCTTCCTCTTTTCCTGCTGCCCTCCACTTTTCCTAGCTTGACTGTTATCTGTTAATAAAATCATGTTTTTGAAAAATGTGGGGAGGGGGCTTACCCCAAACTAGGGGTGCGATAAAACTCCTCTACCCGGCCAAGCCCCTCTCAGCCCACCTTCCCTTGGATTTAGCCACCCAAAGTTCCTCCTCCAGGTGCTCATCTCCTGGAAGCAGCTAAAACTGAACAGGCGTGGTAGTGTTTTAAGAGTGTGGGTCTAAGACAGTGGTTCCTAAAGTAGGCAGTACCACCCCCTGGGGGGGTGGGATTACTTAGGGGGCACTAAGAGGCAAGGGGGCTGCAGGGAGGCACTAGAGCTGGGCCCCTTCAACTGTGTTGTTAAATAGGGTAGGGGGTGCTGGGGTTGAGTTTGTGAAACCAAGGGGGCGATGGCACAAAAAGTTTGGGAACCCCTGGTCTAAGAGATAGGAGACCCTGGTTCGAATCCCCACTCTGCTGTGGAAGCTTGCTGGGTGACATTGGACCAGTCATACAGTGGCTGTCTAACCTACCTCACAGGGTTGTTGTGAGGGTAAAACGGAGCTGCGAAAAATGATATAAGCCATTTTAAGTCTCCATTGGAGAGAAAAGCAGCATAAAAACATGTAAAAAAAGTAAACATGAAAAAAAAACCAAACTCCCATTTTCAGAACCAGTATCTGTCCGCATAACGGGGGATGACAGCAAATATTCTGATACATTGATTCATTCCAAATGGCTGTAGGGTGTACTGATTTCCCAAAGGACTCACAGGAAAACATTAAAGCAAAGGGGGTTGGTTCCATACATGGTGATTAAATCAGATTAAATGTGTTGGATATATTTATTTGTAGTGGTTAAATACCCTAAGAGTGACCGAGTTGTACATATGTGTAATCCCTTGATTTCTCAAAAATCAAGATCTGACATTTGAAAAAAAATCACCTTACAAGCATACAGTCCCTTTTGCTTCAATGCTGTCCACCTGTCCCTCAGAATGAACCAGTGCATCCCAGTTGTCATTCTCTTTCCACATCATTAGATGCTGCGGTCAGCCTACAGTGAAAGACTGTGG